>NC_091470.1:35317874-35635374 GCF_036971445.1 Narcine bancroftii
CAGCGAATTCCAGAGATTCAGTACCTCGTGGAAGAAGAAATTTCTACGTTTGCCTCGTCCTTACTTCAATGCTATTAATCCCACTGTCTTAATGCATGGGTATAACTGTTCTTCTGTTAAATGTCGCCACCACGAAGATGGTGCTCACTCAGTACAGGCAAGAAACATTTGCTTAAGTTATACATACTGGAAATAAGCTAAGTTACCAGACCAGAAGCCCAAGTTCTGGACCATTGATCCAGAGATACGAGCTTGAATCCCATCTTTACAGATTTAAATTCAAGTACTAAATAATTCTCAAATTTAAAAACAGGCACAGTAATGATTACCATAAAACAAATGAGATTGTCGCAAAAGATCATGAAGTGTAACGAGGAAATCTGCTACCCTGATCCAGTCTGGTCTATTTGTGACACCAGGCTAATCCTCAGTTTCAGGGTAATTGGGGATGGTAAATCAATGTTGACACTGCCAGTGATAGCCACATCCCATTAGAGAATTTTTAAAATTGATTTGATAGGTGAACACTATTAGGATGTATTATCCTCTCCAAAGAGGTACAGCAATGGTAAAACGTGATTACCCAAGAAACATAAAAAGACTAAAGTAATCGTTTGGAACAGGAAGTGAGGCGTGTAGGGAGAGGGGACCAGCTACAAGGAATGAAGTTAAACTCAAAAAATTCTTAGCAAACAATGAAAATGAAAATTAGACAAACATTGATAGATTGAGGAAATTATCCCACTAACAAGAACAAACTAAGGAGTAATATAAAGATAAAGTAGAGCTATGGAGGAGGGAGAAGAGAACAACAAGGTTGGTAAACACGAAAAGAAAAATGTAAAAAACATGGGGAAAAAAATTGCTGAGCAGATAACAAGAAGAGAATTAAAATAGGGCCAGATCTCTGTGGAATGAACAAGATAAACGCACAAGAGTTGATTCAGGAAGAACAAGGATAAACAAAGAAAAACCATAAATTACCAGTCACGGAGCCTTAGCTTTCAGTAAAGAGGTCCACAAGGAGGAAATTTTAACAACTGCAAATAATACTGAAGTTAACACCAAACAAAAAAAAGAGGCACTAGACAAATATAAAGGACACGTCTCTCTGCCCGTTTACAGTGCAAAGAGGGATACTCAAACTGAGATAACCGGGAAAGCCTGGTCAAAATCTACCAGGTCCCAGACCAGAGGTGGTCAATGAGGCAAAATTGAGGAATAATATCTCATCTTTCAGCTGAACAGCCTGCAGAACTAGATACGGAATTCTCCAACTTGAGATAACTTCCTCATAGAAGAAGGATTAGGCTATTCGGCCCATCATTAAGTCTGACTCACTATTCCATCATGGCTGATTTACTATTCTTTACAATTCTATTCTCCCTGTTTCTATCCACAACCTTCAATTCACTTCCTATTCAAGAACTTATCTACCTCTGTCACAGTAAAATCCCCACTATCTGGAATTCAAGCAACTGGCAACCCAAGGCTCTGGCAAAAAAAAGGAAATAAATAAATATAGATAGATAAATAAATTGATAGAGATAAATAAACAAATAGGTGGATAAGCAAATAAATAAGTTAATACAGACTTTTAAAATGAAGTTTAAAAGTAAATGTTCTCTTTTATTATTGATGTTTACATTATGCAATATTGAACAGTCCAGTTACATATTGTAATGTACAATTCAAAAGAAAAAAAAGCTTATAATTCAGAACCCAGACCATTAAGCAAGGTTAAAAGCTAACATGTAGGAATCATGTGACAACAGCCTGGAGATGGACAGCACCAAAGCTGCATAACAACACATTCTTTAGCTTATAAATGGGCTCCACATCTTTTGGAAGTTAATATTTGAATCTTTAATGGTATATCTAATTTTTTTCAAACTTAAACAAGACGTTTAACCATTGTGTATATGTCGATGGAGTGTTATCTTTCCATTTCATCAAAATTGCACGTCTGAAGTAAAAGATAAAATTTGGTTTTGAGTTGGGAGTCAGTAAAACATCGTAGTCTTGAAATGATCCAAATAGAGCAATTAAAGGGCAAGGTTCTCATTTGAACTTGAGAATCACCGATCATGTTTCAAAGATATCATTCCAAATTGTTTCTAAGCTAGGGCAAGTCCAGAATGTGTGAACCAAAGAAGCGTCACCAATTTTACATTTGTCACAGAGGATTTATATCTGAATAAAAATGCGACAATTTAACTTTAGACTTATGTACACTGTGGACCACTTTAACTTGCAACAAACAGTGTCGTGCACAAAAGGAGCCGTATTAATCAGATTACAAATAGAGTCTCGCACCTCATCTGAGAATCTAAGATTCAAATCCTGTTCCCAATCGTTCTTGATTTTAAGTATTAAAGCTATCCTTAAATCAAGCAAATTATTTTGTAAATGTTCTCCGAAGCAACACACAACCCCTTGATGAAGATAGGAACAAACTTTCAGCCAGCAGAACACCCGGTTGTGCCCCGCCACAGCAGCAGTTTGAATAAAGTTGTGTTTGAATAAAAAGCTGTCTCCCAGGATGAAGAGCTGGCTGATGCTGTTCGCCGCTGGGGCAACTCCCAAAGCGTCTCCCAATTCCTGCCAGGTAAGAGCCTTTATCTTTATTAGTATATTATTAACTCACTATATTAGTAAGGCTTTACTTGTAAACTTGGGGAGGGGGGGGGGGGGAATTAATCATGATTCACGCAGCAGTTAGCACAATGATGTTAGTGTCAACAACCAGCATTCGAATTTAAATTTTGTAAGAGACGGGAATTAACTGATTAAATTTTACACAATTAAGGACGATACTGATTATTTTTTTTAATTACATTTTGCATCGTCTTTTGCCTTCTAAACTGTTTATTCTTAATGCAAGTGTATTAGTTAGGCATTCTAAGAGTGTGTCTTGGGCAATCAGAAAATTCATATATCCAGCATCCCCAATCCCAAAAGGTGCCAGGTACAGGGATTTTACAGTATACCAATGACATGGCCTCTCCAACAATGAATTCCATAGATTCACCACACTCTGAATGAAGAAATTTCTCCTCATCTCTGTTCCAAAGTGAATTTTTTATATTCTGAGGCTGTGCCCTCTGGTTCCAGGCTCCCCCACCATAGAAAGCATCCTCTCCACATCCATGCCTTTCAGTATTCGATAGGTTTCAATAAGATCCCCTCATTCTTCTAAACTCTAGTGAGTACAGTCCCAGCCAGAGCCATTAAATGCTCCTCATACAACAACTCTTTCATTCCAGGGACCGTTCTCGTGAACCTTCTCTAATGCCAACACATCTTCCCCTAAATAAAGAGCCCAAAACTGTTCACAATACTCCGTGCTGCCTGATCAATGCCTTGTAAAGCCTCAACATTATAACCCTGCTTTTATATTCTATATCTCTCAAAATGAGAGAGATTTATATAAGAAATTGCCATTTTTACCTGCTGATAATCTCTTCCTTCTATCTTTCATTTGTATATTCTGGCCTGCTAGACTATACAGCATTTCCTGGACTATAAGCAGTGCTTTTCCAGGCAAAGAGAGTAACTGCCCTCTTATCACAAGATTATTCATTTCACTTTATCACAGAAGTTCCATTAGTTCCACTCATAGCTCTCTTCTCACCTTCTCTGCTAATTAGAATAACCTATTTTCTCAGTTCTGATCAAACGTCTTCTACCTGAAGCATTATTAGTTTTTCTTTCCTCGTGAGTTTTCGCCAACATTTTCTGTCACCACATTTGGACTCTGTCGACTTGGAGGATAACTCTGTTGCTCTCTGTACTGCATCTTGAACTGAGAACAGTGGCCTGAATGCAGATGCTCTGCAAAGTGATCACCCAATTTTCACCAGCCAAATGCCACATTCTTTCTGTCATTCTGCCATCCTGTCCCAAAAATTCCTTCTGCTCCACAGATACAAATTAATTGTCAGAGTACATACATGACATCACATACAACCCAGAGATTTTTCTTCTCTGCAGAACAGGCAGAATTATCACTATCTGGTAGTGCAAAAAATAAACAAAGAACTGTAAACAGACACCAAATGAAGACAAACTGTGTAATACAGAGAAAACAAAACAAAAAATCAATAAAGAGCACAATTAAGAGTGCTTAAATGAGTCTCTGAGTTTGCTGTTGAGGAGTCTGATGACGGAGGGGTAGCAGCTGTTCCTGAACCTGGTGGTGCGAGTCTTGTGGCACCTCTACCTCTTTCCTGATGGTAGCAGCAAGAACAAAGCGTGTGCTGGGAGGTGTAGATCCTTGATGATTGCTGCTGCTCTCCAATGGCAGCATTCTCTGTAGATCTACTCAATAGTGGGGAAGGTTTTTCTTGTGATGTCCTGGGCTGTTTCGACTACCTTTTGGAGGGCTTTATACTCAAGGGTATTGGTGTTCCCATATCAGACCATAATGCAGCTGGTCAGCACACTTTCCCCCACATATCTGTAGAAATTTGTCAGGGTTTCTGTTGTCATCCCCTCATCACCCTCAACTTGTTTTTCTGATACATAGACAGCTTGTTTTCTTTTATTCTCAGTTCCAATGAAGGGTCCTTGATGTGAAATGTTAACTGTTGTTGCCACCCTGGATGCTACCTGATCCACTAAGTTTTTCTAGCATTTTATTTTTTATTTCAGATGTCCAACGTGTGCATTTGAGGTCTGCTTAAGGCTCTGTCTATTATAGACTTCCAGGAAAGTTTGAATAGGTTGAGCATCTCTCCTTTTAATAAAGTCTGAAACTGACATAATAAAAGGTTTTAAATCTAGAATGGGACTAGGAGTAGATGGAAAGAATGTTCCTACTTAGAAGAGCATTCAAAACAAGATGCCATAAACAAATATGATGAATTTGTATTTGGAAATAGTTATTGGTAGATACTGTAGCTGAAATAAGAAATGGATGTGGCAAATAGGTTGTAAGAAAATGGATGAGTCCAAGAGAGTAAAAGATTATAGAAAAAGAAGCACAAGAAGTATAAACACAACTATTCTCAAGGTTGGCCAAACAGTTCTATGTATCACTTTGCTAAAACAGCAGTATTGAATACCTTATCAGAGATGTTAAGTTGCCATTTGAGTACGACTCACCACCTTGGGTTTGGGCATTTGCAATGCTTTCTCTTTTTTCACATCCTACATCCATCCCTAATCAAGCACGTTGTCTGGAATACCATGGACTACGGCAACAACAACTGTCCCATCACTTCCACTCTGAAGGTATAAACTAGCTTCACCTGCCGCAGGCAAATGACCATAATTCCACCCTATTTCATCTTTCCTCCTGCTTCTACCCTTTATCTCTGCCAACCTACAATTCTTGCTCATACCTGCGCATTCTATTCCGTCATCGGCAGTTGCTTCTTCAGCCACTGTGCTCCACTTTAAGAACTTGCTCCCTCAGAATGCACCATCAAAAATGCCTAACCCTATCATCCCACGCTTGCACTTTGGTAAATCAGATCATCAGACAGTGCTTCTCTTCTCTGCTTACAAGCAGACACTGAGACGCGAGGTCCTAGTGGTAAATGTAATGCAATCACTAGATTGAGGATATAGATGACATCCTATGTTACAGCTTTGAGTCAGCAGACTAGAAAATATTCAAGGCCTCAGCATCACTTCTGTCACTGACCATCAATGCATGTGTGGAGGACCGTGCACCAAAGAGAACAACCAGTGTGTTCCTTAACTGGAAAACATGGGTGAACTGCAAGGTCCACTCACTTCTGAAGGTAAGGACCAAGGCACAGTACTGAACTAAACGGGAGTCCCAGATAAACCAGGGACAATGGATAACAGGTGGTAGGGCAGGTCATGCCATTCCAGGCCATAAAGGAAAACTGGGTAGAATGGCAAGCATCAGGACAAAGAACCGGCAGCACACATCACTTCAAACACGGCCACACCTGCACCCACGGTCACCACCATAGACATCATATCAGTCTTCTGGAAACTGAAACCACAGAGTTCCTGGATGTGCTCTTCGAGGCTGCACAAATCAGCTGTCAGGAGTATTCACAGATACCTTCAACCTCTCCTTGCTATAGGAAAAAGTACTCTTCTGTTTCAAGAAGGCCACGATCACCCCGGTGCCCAAAAATAACAGAATGACAGACCTAAATGACGAGTGGCCAGTGCCTCTTGATATCCACGATCACAAAATGGTTTGAGAGGATGGTCATGGCTCACATCAACTGCAGCCCACTCCGATTCGCCTACTGCCGCAACAGATGCTAACTCCCTGGTCCAATGCTCAGGTGTGGAACATTAAGGACACCTTTGTCAGACCATTCACTATACATTGTCTACAGCTCCATTTTCAAGGCAATAGCTCCAAATAAACTCTTTCCCAAATTCTGTAAGCTTGGCCTCAGCACTCACCTTTGCAACTGGATGCACAGCTTCTTGCCCTGCAGGCTCTCGTCAATGAGGATTGGTGACAGAACCTCCTCCATGATCATCCTCACTAGCAGGGCCACAAGCTGTGTGCCCAGTCCTCAACAGTACTGCCTATGCACCCACAACCAAACACCACTATTTTAGAAGAGGCATGGATCTCACTCCCCTGTCCACATCAACAGTGCTGAGATGGTTAGTAGACAGCTTTAAGTTTCTTGGAGTAAACACTTCCAATGACCTGTCCTGGTTCAGCCATGAAAATGTGATGAACAAGAGAGCTCACACACCCCTCTATTTCTTCAGAAATCTGAGGAAATTGGCAAGTTACCTGCATCCATCAACAACTTCTACAGACACACCATTGGAGGTACCATGTCAGGGCACATCATTGTGAATCACTGGAACTGGTCCACCCAAAACTGTAGGAAACTACAGAGAGATTTAAATGCAGCTCATGAAGCTCCCTTCCTCTCCATCAACACCATCAATACTTCCCACTGCCTTTGGAAAACCATCCTGGTCATAATGCCTTAACCCTCTTCCCAGCGGGAGCAAGGTTCACAAGTGTAAGATCACGCACCACCAGGTTCAAAGACAGTCTCGTTCCTGCTGGTACCACACTCTTGAATGAACTGCACACGAGTAAGGTAATGTGGTGAAACAGACATGTTTCAGACATGTCAGCAGACATAGATAGTGATTCTTGCAAAAACACCCAGACATGCTGGAGAAACTCAGCCGGTCTCTCAGCGTCCATAGGAGATAGATATTTTACCAACATTTCAGGTCTGATCCCTTCCTGCAGGTATCTAGATTTTCATTGTGTGTTTTCAGTAAAATAATGTTGCTTTTGCACTGAACTGACCTCTCTCCGTAACTCTGCACTTCTGTACTGTTTTATTTGTTATACTATGTATGGCTTGACTAACCGAACTGCTCGTAAAACATACTTTCTCATTGAACCTCACTACATGTGACAACAAACAATCATTTGACCCCACTGTACTACGGCCTGTTTGAAAACCATATTGGCTTTCTGGATGTTAGACACCAAACTTCTAAGGATGATCTTCACGAGGCATTTTCCCATGACTGACAGAAGAGAGATGCCACAATAATTGTTGCAATCTCTCATCTCCCTTGGTCTTGTAGATGGGCACAAATGATGCATCTTTGAAGCCTTCTGTTCCCTTTTGCTTGCTATATTATACTATGTATGACCTGACTAGATGGACTGTTTGCAAAACATACTTTCTCACTGAACCTCACTACATGTGACCATAAACAATATGACCCCATCAAGCACTGGGAGAAATAGACAAAATAGCCTTGGTTTCCTATCTATGCCTGTATGGACATGGTCCATCCTTTAAATCAGTGGTTCTCAATCTTTTATTTCCCCAGTTGCATACTGTAGAGCTCGTCGAAAGAACCAAAGACTTGTTGATCCAAACCAAGGCTTTTATTAGCAAAAGACAGGAGCTCTTCGCAGGTGGCCGACCAGTCCGGAATGATCCGACCTGGCTAGGGACACAACCCTTTAAGGCCCAGATAATAGGTGTGGCTTAGCTCTCAGCCAATCGCTGTAAGCACAGTCTAGATACAGTAACTATATACACTATGTACATTGGTGATAGATCTGTACTATCACACATACCACCTTAAGTAATCCCTTACCAATCACAGAACACCTATACCATAGAGAACCACTGCTTTAAATGATTAGTAAAACCTTGAAGCTTTCAACCCCTCTTGCTCACACAACATAGAACAGTGGTTTTCAACCTTTTTCTTTCCACTCACATACCACTTTAAGTAATGCCTATGCCATAGGTGCTGTGTGATTAGTAAGGGATTACTTAGGGTGGTATGTGAATGGGGAAAAAGAATGAAAAACACTGCTCTAGACCCAATTGGTACTGAAATATTTTGCTTGAGAAAAATTGTCCTTTGGAGTTATGAAACTGCACATAACAAGTCAATTAAGTACGATTAAAACAGTGGTTTTCAAACTTTTTCTTTTCACCCACATACCACCTTAAGCAATCCCTTATTAATCGTAGACCACCTATGGCATTGGGAATACTTAAGATGGTACGTGAGTGAAAAAAAAGTTAAAACCCACTGACGTAGATTGAGCTGCAGAGGAAATGCTCACCTATTTTGCTCCCCATGGCCTCTCGTCCTCTCAGAATATGTTTTTATTCCCTTCTCCCCCCATCTATCTTCTTCAATGGACCTTTACATGTTGCCTCAAATACTCCCAGTGGCAGCAACTGGCAGATTGCAAGAAAACACTTGTTATCACAAAATATCTTGCTCTCTGTATTTGGGGGGGGGGGGGGGAATCCATCGAAAGGCTTTTAACTCACTGATGTCATCTCGAGTTTATCACCTTATGAAGGAAAATAACAGTAGACTTAAAAGCGACAGCTGTTTGCCATTAAGGAAGTGCTGAGAGTGCATTTCCTTGCCTCCAGTGGTGAATAATCCAAATCCTTCCTAATTTCACATAGGTCTGGAAGTACCTCACCCCTCCCATGTCCCACAGCTGCTGGACAACAAACTTCTACTTAGCAACATTTAAATTCCCCAGGCTGACTAGAAAATGTCTCATCAGTATTCCTCACACCATCCCATGGTTAGATGGGTTAATTTTGTGATCTGCCACATCTCGTTCCCCCACATGCCCAGCAACACATGCACTTTACAAAGTATCAAGGTATTAAGATTCACCAATGATTCACTTTAGTGGGTTTATGACAGCGGACCATACCCCGGGACGACAACCAAAGCTCATTTCACTCTTGGCCAGAACTGGATGACCCCCTCCCCTCCATTTCACCTGTCCGGGCCACTGCTAAACTAAATGAGCAGCTGGGTCTAACCAATTGCCCCAAACGATCCCACAACCATCTCTTCCCAGCAGTTGCAGCCTCCATTCCCCCAGGCGAACGATATTCGAAGCCTAGCGAGCGTGCAAGGTCCGGACCACGGGTTACCCCTAAGAGTTACTGCAATTTCCAAAGTGCTTCCCGGAGCCCTGGTTCGTTCCATTTGTTTTCATGGCATTTAACTGAGGGAGGGGATGGATGTTCGAAAGCTGGTGTTTGACTTTAATAGGCGTTTGCACTTACTGTCTGTTGCCATAATCTGCTGCGGAGGGCAGTCCCGACCGATCCACCCGCTTCCCCTGTGAAGATGCCACTCGCAAGTCCCAGGGAGACGCCGCGATCTCTGCAATATCCCCGGCTCCGCCCCGCACGCCAGTCAGTGCCAATCCCGTTCTCCCTCCTCTTCCTTCGATTCCCTCGTGGTTCAGCCCAGTCTGAATACGAGGGGCTGTCTAGCGTTTTAACGAAAGCCCTCAGTTTGTATGGTGCTTGGCTCATTTCGCTGTTGTCCTTTCAGTGCAGGGACTGTTGAGCTAAATAAATATTGCCCTGGACGACTGAAAAATACGCGTGTAGATGGTGGAAATCTGCAAGTCAGGCAGTAACTGTGGAAAGATGAAATCAGGAGAACATGACCCAGTCTGCATCGAGGGCTCAGTAGTGGATTCCTGGGTGGCAACACCTCCAAGGATCTGTCCTGCAGCCTCCACTTTGTTGCAAACACAAGGAAGGCTCACCAGAGGCTGTACTTTGCGAGTTGTCTGAGGCGAAGTCAACTTCTACAGATATGCATTGGAGAGCATTCTGGCTGGTTGCATCACTGGTTATGGAGGTGCCAACTCTCAGGACTAGAATAATCTCCAGAGGGTTGTTAATTCAGCCTGTGACAATCGCGGGCACCAGACTTCACTCCATCAAGGACATCTACATGAGGGGTTGTCTTAAAAAAGCAGCCTCTATCCTCAAAGATCCCCACCTCCCGGGCCACACCCTCTTCGCTCTGCTATTCAAATAGTGTATAGAGTGACATAAAAGAAAAAAGTTTGGCCATAAATCAAGGGGTTGGAGGGTTATTGGTGGAGAGCGGGAGGTTTGAACTAGTGGAGTTGTTCTAGTGAACCGGTGCAGACTCGAAAGGCCAACATGGCCTGTTTCTGCTCCGTAAATGGTTATATCATCGGTGAAAAGGTATGGAAGCCTAAAGACGAGCACTCAGCAGCACAAGGACAGCTTCTTCCCCACTGCCCTCAGATTCCTGACTAATCAATGAACTAAAGACACTGCCTTACTCTTTGTGTATTATTTTACTTGAAAAGTAATGTCATAAGAAGCTTATAATATGAATGTTTGCTCTATGATGCTGGCACAAAACACCAAATTTCATGACTCGTTCATGACAATCAATCTTGATTCTGATTAAGTGATTGGTGAGGGGGAACAAGTTAGTTTTTGGTAAACTTATTTTCAACAACCTACTTACTCAGTTTACCAGTTGTGAGAGTCGTGGACCTGAAAGGTTAATTGCTTCCTTTTCAACTTAGGCTGACTGACCTGCTGAGTATTTTCTGTTTCACAGGAATAGCTATTTTCTTAACTGAAATAATGCCAAGGAATATTTTACATATACGCCAGATGTCAGGCAGGGCTTTAACACCTCGTCAAAAACAAAACCAAAGAAAGCAACATTCTACATGAATCTGTAGGGGTCATCTACTGCATCCAGTGCTTCCTTTGTGGTCTCCTCGGTGTCAGAGAGACTTCGCTCTTGCTCTTCATCAACACTTAAATCACCAAAGTAGGACATGGCCCTCCCCTGCAGCTATTACATAATGGAGGGAGGCTGCTAACTTTCAGTGGGAAATTGCAGCTGAATTCGAGGAGCTCTGGGGCCTAAAGACCTGACTGAAACCCATCTTTATGCAGCGAGCTCCAAGTTGGTAACTGAAAGGCAATAGCGTCGAATGTCAGAACCACGCACATTCCGCCACATACTAATATTTGGTATAAGAACAGTATATGCAAGAAATACTTCACAGGTCAGGCAGTATTTTTGGAGAAAGAAAAATAACATGCCAGGTCCTAGAGCATGGAAATAAGCCTTTCAGCTCATCCATGTCAATTTAATTATCCATCTTAGCTCATCCAAATTGCTGGTGCATAGTCACATCCTCTGACCCTTCCTACCCATATATTGTACCTTTCCAACTATATTTAAATATCACAGGCCTTTCATCGTCTGTCAGTGGCAATTTCTCAACAATCCTGGTATTATGCTGCTCTGCTGTGAAGGCCTCCAGGTGCTTCTCTAGGAACACCCAAAGGTTATCTGGGTGTGCTTCTCTTGTAAAGACAGTAGCTATTAGAGGTTACATTGTGGTTAGATTGGCATGTGAAAGATAATCACCACCTCAAATGGAAAATTTGGGTTTTAACTTTGTGCAGGTGCAAACTGAATGCTATACTCCTTTAAACCCTTCAGTTTGAATGCTTGCTTTCTGGAAGACTGCAACACTCCAAACACCCTATCCCATATACCCTTCTACAAGATTTCCCCACTTTCATCCAAGACTTTTGGGTAATACAACTTGTCAATCCCTTTCTAATGAAGATTTGCTGACATTTCCTGGACTTGTTAGCAAGCCATTCTTTATCTCTCACTATCTGTAGATCCCACCTCGATGCTAGATTTTAAACCGTGACAACACTGGAGATGGTACCAACCTGTGTGATAATGAGAAATGTTCTAGTCCTCCACTAATGCAGTTTCACTTTCAACTTGGATATCAAAAAATTAGAAGGGGGCATGGGTTGTTGGGGGTTAGAGAAAGGTTGGAAGCAGTTATGAATCATTCACAGTAATTCACAAGAGATTAAGGGAAGAGATTGAATGAAGGTGGGTTTCAGCCACGGGGCTGATTACAAGGGGCAATGCAATAACAGATAGCACCTTCTCTGCCTACCTTGATGAAGGGCTTAAGCCTAAAATGTTGGTTATGTATCTTTGCTTTATAAAGCACAAAGCTTGAAATACTGAGTTTCTCCAGCAATGTTTTTACCTTTTGCTATAGTGAAAATCTTAGGATGTGAGCTGTTGGCAAACTTGGAGTGAATGGACTCACATAGGCTTCACACTACTGGTGAACTTGCAGTTGAAGGACACTCACAGGCTGCAGGCAACTTGCAGTCAAAGGACCCACATAGGCTATGGGCTGCTGGAGACTGGTTCACGGAAACCAGGTATCAGAATTAGCTTCAAGAGGGTGCCAAGGGCAAGAAGAGCTCCCTAAGGGACTCAGGCGCTGAAGACTTCCTGATCATCTGATAGGTTGGAACCCAGGTTGCCAATGGTTTGAACAGGAATCTGTGCAGCTGCTGCAAGAGCACTAGAGGCAAATCTACAAACATTGTCTCTGAAGGGACCCTCTTTTGCTCATCTTTCTCATTGTTAGGGGCATCGGGCAGTGCTCATGGCAACTCTCCGCCTTATGGTGCACAAAAGTTGAAGTAGTTATCATGCATATTACATTTTTATGTTGCTTTACATGAGAATAAAAGGAACTTTAATGAGGTTATCCCTTGATTAGTTCTTGCTATATCACATGATGCTGCACAAAAACAAGATTTTATTGAACAAGTGGCTGCTTTATGAAAGTACAGACAGCTGGGTTTATGCACCCAAGGAGATCCTGATTCAAAATTTGGTATACATATTCTAAAATAGGGAATCTTTAGATGCAAGTCCAATAACCTCAACGAAGTAAAGGGATGAGTCAGTAAGTTTGCAGAGGATATGATGGAGGTATTGTGGATAGTACTGAAGGCTGTCATATGTTACAACAGGATATAGACAGGATGCAGAGTTGGGTGGAAATCCAGATATGTATGAGGTGATGTCTTTTGGTAGGTCAAATCTGAAGACAAAGTACATGCTTAATGGTAGGATACTTAACAGTGTTGAAAAACAGAAGGACCTTGGGGTCCAAATCCATAGATCTCTCAAGATCACTGCACAAGTTGATAGGACAGTTAAGGCCTATGGTATGTTGGGCTTCATTAATTGGAGGATTGAATTCAGGAGTCATGAGGTAATGTTTTAGCTCTAAAAATCTCTGGTGAGACCACACTTAGAATTTTGTGTTCAACTCTGGTCACTTCATTACTGGAAGGATGTGGAAGGTATCAAGATGGTGCAGAAGGGATTTACCAGGATGTTGCCTGGATTGGAAAATGTGTCTTAGAAGGCAAGAGCTAGGGCTTTTCGGTTTTAAGTGAAAAGGATGAGAGGTGACTTAATAGAGGTCTACAAGATTATGAGAAGTATAGATAAGGTAAACAGACACAGCACCTTTTTCCTAGAGCAGAAGTAGCAAACACCAGAGGACATGTGTACAAAGTGGAAGGAGGAAAGTTTAGGGGAGATATCAGGGGTGAGTTTTTTTGGGATTGTCAAGGATGCAAAGGTGGTGGTGGATGCTGGAACAATAGGGGCATTTAAAAGACTCAGGCAGGCACATGAATGAAAGAAAAATAGAGGGTTACGAGGCAGGGAGGGTTTAGTTGCTATTTGGCAGGTGCATATGGGTCAGCACAAAACTGTGGGCTGTGGGGCCTGTACTATGCTGTAATGTTCTACGTTTAAGTCAGGTATAGCAGTGTCCTAAATCACACCTCATATTCCAGTGTAAGTAGTTGCTTTGGAAGCACCATTCATCCCCACCACAGTTCCACAGTTAATGCTAAATCCAAAAGAAAAAGATTAAGGCTGGTCTGCAGTTTCACTGAACCAAACTAAAAGCACGTAAAGAGAGGAGGGTTATTCAGCTCCATGTGTCAGTTGTCCAGGAGGAAAAGGAGCTCAGTTTGTCCATGCCAACCCATGATCTGAAACATGTTATTATTTGATAATGAGTTTGTCACTTACATTATACATTGTACATATGCACTGAAATTCTTACCTGCTGCAGCTTGTTTTTTAAATCTACAATTATAATGAATTTTTAAAAGGCAATAAATACACAAGCTATGTACATAAAAATGCACAGTAATGCTTGTGCAAAAGTGACCTGCAATAGAGCAGACAGTGCTTTTGTGGTTTCAGAGCATTCCATGATTAATGTAACAAGGGAACATTTAAGTCTGATAGATGTTGGAAAAAAACACCGTTCTTGAACAAATAAGTGCTGGATTTCAAATAAGCGCTACCCAAAGCAGCAGGAGCAGAAAAGATTGGGTGTTAGGGGTCCTTTTATCACATTGGCTGCCTCTCGAGCCAGCACCTCGCACAGACGTAGGCAATGAATGGGAAGTCAGAGCCTTCAAGATTCAATTTATTGTCATAGTAATGAAACAGTGTCATATTACATGAAATTTCTTTTCCCTGCTGCAAGGCAGATTTGCCACCAGCAGAAATTGCCTAAGCGCCTCTTACCTGTGATGTTCCTGGCTACATTTGCTTCTTCTGCACCCTTGTGTGTTCCTAGGCTTTTGAATGGCTAAACCAAGCCAAACTTTCTACAGTGCACCTATAGAAGTTTGATAGAGGATTTGACAACATGCCAAATCCACTAAAACTCCTCAGAAAGTAGAGAGGTCGGTGTGCCTTCTTCACAGTTACCTCAATGTGCTGAGGTCTTCTGAAAAATAGACTTCCAGGAACTTGAAAATTCTGACCCTTTGCATCAATGCAGAGGGTTCATCAGCCTTTCCTAAGTAAAATCAATTAGCTCCTTACTCTTGGTGACATTAAGAGCAAAACAGTTGCTCTGGCACCACCCAACGAAGTTCTGTTATCTCCATCCTGTATTCTGACTCATCATTTCCAATTATTCAGCTAACATTGCTGGCTAGAGTTGGAGCAGAATTTGGCCACAGAAATCACAGGTGAATAGAACATATGGTAGGTAACTAATATATTTCTCCTGTAAATTATGAAAAAGTATTGATAAAATGACAATATTTTGTTTTTCACCTATTTATCATGGCGCCCTCATCAAAGCTCACTAGGAATGTTCTAATAATGAACAGGAAAAGAGGTGCTTAAGGTTGCACACTAAAGAACTTCCACCGGTCAGTAAGGCACACTGCTTAGAGTTCAGTATGACAAGGCAACAGGTGAGTAAACTGATGGCTAGGAATTTTAGTCACACTGCAAATTGTGGATCTTCCCATCTATGCCAATTTGTTGCTTTCATGAGCTTTTGTAGGCTGCAATAACCTGGAAATTTAGGTTCAATGAATCCATAATTTCTGTGTCAGCCATCACGTGTTATTTCTTCAAAGAATTCCAGCATTCATGCTGAATATTCCCGATTCCCTGATTTTTTTTGTGCCTTGATAATGTAACAGCTTCCAACTAATTGTAATAGTTTCCCGCTCATCTCCCTTTCTGAATAAAGGTGTTATACTGTATATGCAATTTTCCAATCCCATAGGATCTCTTCCAAATCTAAAGAACTGTGAAAAATTAAAACCAATATACAGTATTAACAATCTAACTAGCCACTATTTTTACAACCCTATAGGGAAGGCACAAAGACCCAGACATTCAACTTCAACCATTTTCCAGGTGATTGTAATTTTCCTGACTTCCCCCTCCCAATTTACTCTTCTGCAATGTTATTTGTGTCTTCTATAGAGAAGATGGACCCAAATTGCCTCTTTAATTCAACTCTCATCTTTTTTATTTTCCATTTTTAATTTCCAGACTCTTTTTAAATGGGACCAACACTCTTTTTTTGATAGAAATTTCAGGAAAAGTTAACAATGTTAATTTATCTTTACACTTCTCACTAACTGTTTCAAACCCAAAAATTTCCTTCCTTCTCACCACTTGTCATTTTCCGTTTTTTTTTTAATATTCTGTCCAATCTGCTGACCAGCCACCCATCTCTGCAATTGTACTTTTCCTTTTAAGTGTATTTTTTTTTATTGAAGCATGAATGGCGGATACTCACCTTGGAATTTTCTTTCTTGTAAGTATGTAACCCCTATTCCTATTCAATTCTGTTGGCTCTGCAGTAACACTCTCATAATTTCCATCCTATAGGTTTATAACAGTCATGGACCCATTCTCATCTCCATAAAACCAAATGCAAAATATAATCACATTTTGATCACTTCTACCCAAGGACATCTATACTGAGAGGTTATTAATTTTTTTCTTTTTTCTTTTTAAAGATTTCCTGATTCAGTGGAAGAGCAGCAGAATAATTGCATAGGCTTTTTCTATTCACCGTCTCAATGTTCTATTAAATGGCTCTTCCGTCAGCTGTCCTGTATGGCTCTTCAGCCTTTTACTTGAACCTTCATCTTTGCCTGCTTTTTTATTTCACTATAATTATTCCTTCTCCAGTCTGCTTCTCATTCAATTCGTTAAACCCTTCAATGCCTATAACCCAGGCTATATCAAGACTATATCATGGAATTCAAGAGCATCTTAATTAGAGCAACTGCTTGTACTTTCAGCCACCAACAAAGATGTATTTGAGAAAAACAACTTTTTAGCCAGTTCTCACTAAATATACCAACAAAAATATATACATGCTCACATCACTATTGACCATCTTTAACCATCAGAGACCACTGCAGGGATTTCATATACAAAACTTGAAAACAAATTATGAATCTTCTTCTAATTCAAAATTTGATACTGATTCAAGGTATGTTGCTGTATACCAATGTGCTTTGAACAGAAACACAAATAAAGATATTCATTTTCACCACATAAAAACAAACAACGCTTTAATGTGCAACTTAGATCCCATCACTAGCGTTGATGGAATTGCTACTTTACTCCACTTAGTTCTGAAGGTAGCTTTCCTTTTGACCACTCCACTGGAGTTGCTGAAAGTGCGGAGGCCACTGTATTGGCTCTGATCATTCTACATGCATTATTCAACATTGTCTTCCGTTGTTATCGCCTTTTCTTGAATGGTGGAGAACCTAGAAACAAGCAAAATGTCACCTTAGGCAATTGCAATCCAAAGCAGGATGCGTACTCTACATTTATATGAAAACAACATCCATCAAGTGAAGAAGCATTTAAAAGCAAAATAGTAAGAATTCGGAGTCCGCGTGTCCCTTTAAGTGTAGAAAGCAAAGATGGTAAGATTACAAAACTTGGTAAACAAAGGATAATGAAGGTTTGATCAGGGGAAAGGAAGCATACAACAGTAATAGGACATTGGTGTGGAATGGAACTGTACAATCTCATGAGGGGCATAGATGAAGTAAACAGTAATAGTCTACTTCCCAGGGTAGGGTGGGAGGGGAAATATTTAAGAGACCAGAGGAGCAGCTTTTTCCTCGCCCTTACACAAGTTGCCAGAGGAAGTGGTAGAGGATGTAATTTATAGGGCTGTGGATAGGTATTTCTATAGGAAATGCAAAGGTTCACAAGCATAATTCAGGAAATTAGATTATCTTAGATAGCCACCACAGTTGGACAAGATGAGCCAAAAGGGTCAGTTTCTGAGCTATGATACAATAAAATACTGCCAATGAACAAGCTGACTACCATGTCTAAATACTGCATCCAAGATCATGGAAAATTTATTGAGTAAATTAACTCATCACCATCATATGCAAGCTTGACCCAATCTTAATTTCCTGTTGCTCCATAATGTCAAAGCCTATCAAAATTCAGGGCTTGGTCAGTAAATGCATTACTCCTTTGCCCTCAAGTACTACAACAATTTTAAAGCATAGAAAGAGGTCTTTTGGCTCCCAAGTCCATTCCAATCATCAAATGCCTCTGTCTACAATTCATATTTACCAGGATTTGGCCCATAGCCTTCTATGGCTTGGTGATTTAAGTGCTCATCCAGATAAATATTGTGAGTGTACGTGTCTTCATCACCTTTTCAAGCAGTGTGTTTCAGATTGTAACTGCTGATCCCCTCCACCTTCTCACCTTAAACGTTTTTTTCCCCTGCCAATCCCTTCAACTTCTCACTATAAACCAATAGTCATTGGTTTTAGATGTCCCCACTGAGGATAAAAGTTTTTCGTCATCCACCCTGTCTTTCCACTTCCCAATTTTCTACACAATGATCAGGTCACCCTCAGCTTAAGCAAAAGATAGACTGCTGGAGCTAGATGTTCATGTGACTCTTCTCCAAACTGGTCTAATGAATTTGGAGGTCATGGTGTGGCCTCCTTTACATCAGCAAGACTGAACATAAACTAAGCAATCATTTTTCAGGTAATCTGCACTCTGTTTGGTTCACATATTATTTCAACTTCCCTACTACGCTGCTCATTCTCAGCCTTCTCCACTGCCAGAGTAGGCCAAATGCAAACTAGAACAGCACCTCATATTCTACTTGAGTGTCCTAAAAATGCAATGATATGAAAATTGAATTTTCAAATTTCAAGTAACCCACATCTCCCATGTTTCATTCCCACAGTCCACCCTGGTACATGCAATATAACCATGTTGCTTCCACAGATGCTGTGTGATCTTCTGAGTTCTTCCAAGAATTTTCTTTTCGCTCCAGATTCTACCAAAGTATTTATTGTTTCTCCACACACATCTTCCTTCACCCCATGCAAAACAAACCCAGCCTAACCCAATCTTTTTTCATAACCAAACACCTCCCCCCCCCCCCCCTCCACCAAGTAATACACTGGTGAATCTCCTCTACATTCTCACCAGTGCATTCATGTCCTTCTAAAATATGGTGATCAGAACTGCACACAATACGAGAGGCGTGTCCTTACTCAAGTTTTAGAAAAGTAAAAAGGCCTTTAATTGATAATATCCAAATATTGTAGTATTTTATATTCCATAGTTTTCAATTGATCAAATGTCATTAAACATCTACCTTGATAACAATCTTTTATAAACTTTAATCCTTTCTTTGACCAGTCCATAAAATTCCTATTGCCCAATGTAAAAGGCATCAGTCTATTTTGTACCAATGGCCTATTTGCTAATCTGTAACCCTTCATTCCCATCAATCTATGTACCTTATACCATACTCTTATCAAATGTCTAAATATTGGTGTGTTTACTTCCCCAGTTAATAACGCTTCATTCCATTTGTATAATACCTCTTCGGGCTTTTGTTCACCTATTTTATTCATTTCAGCATTAATCCACGCTACTTTATCCCCCTTCTCAAAAAAGGAGTAAATAAATTGCAGTTGGGCTGCTTTATAGTAATATTCAAAATTAGGAAGTTGTAGACCACCCGATTCAAACCTCCAAGTCAATTATACCATGACTTGCATTCTATGTCCTGGCTAATGAAAGTGAGCATCTCATTTCCCTTCTTCAAGTCCTACCCGAACGCCCACCTTTATGAATCTATCGACACCAATCTGTTCCTCAGTACTCCCACGGACCCTACCATTCATGACGTATCTACTACCATTAGTAGATTTCCCACAATGCAGCACCATGCACTTACTGGGATGAAATAACATCTGCCATAATTCAATTTACCAGCTAATCAATATTTTAAAATGTTAAATGTGCCAATGCTTTAAATTGTCAATTCGCTCCAGGCTTATCCAATAATAAAGGGCCCACCAATTTTCCTGAAACCGTGTCCCCAGTATAACAGAAGCATGAAAGAAAGAGCCATAAGATTAACATTTTAAAGGAGCAGTGGAAATTAAACAAAAATTCAAAGCAAATACTGGAGACAGATTACAGAGCAAATACTTTTCCTCTTTCCAAATAAAATTCCAAATATTTAGAGATTATCAGTGACATGCTAAGTATGCTAGACCTGGTTTCCAAGGCAACAAGTCCCATGTATAGATTTGTGACTCTGTGTTGATACTGTCATGGGACACTGAAAATAAATGATCAAAAGATGGTTTTAAGTAAAACTAACTAGCACCAAATATGGTTACATCGTATGATGCAATAGTGTTGCACTGCATTATAATCAAATGGTATAGAGATGATGGAATATTCAATGTCTATGACTGTACACGGTTCAGACCAACAATTCTACTAAGTGGGAATGGATATCACAAACACCCATAACCAAAACTCAGTTCTGCTGATGAAACAAAGTGTTGAACTCTGCACCTAAAATGACAGAAGGAGAAGAGAATGAAAAGAACGGACTCAGTGGAATTTCTTGTTTATTTCTATTAAGTGACAACATTGTTTAACGGGTTTAATGTATCTTATAGATTGAACTTTAAATAAATGGGAAAGGGAGGGAGGGAGGGGAGGGGGGAAAAGGGGGAGAAAACGACACTGTATATATTTAAGAAGAAAAATGTCTGCATGTATCTTGGTCAATATGGTTTATAGTGTGAAAAATTAAAAAAATTTAAAAAAAACAAAGTTAAATGTCAAGTGTTAGTTTACCACCAAATGATTAAAAGGGAAGAGCATTTTTTTTTTAAAAAAGGCAGAGTATTGTTTGGACATGAAATGCTCAATCAGAACCCATCAGAGTTTTAAAATGGATTTTTAACCATTAAAGATGGGCAATAGCTGAAGAATAAAGTCAAGTAACAAACTATAATATGCTAACATTCATTATGGGAGACAATTATTCTTCACAGATTGCATTAGAATGGAAAATTATGAGGGAACAGTAATATTTCATCTAATTCGCCTTATTTTAAGATGTTACGGCCAAGGGCACCTAATAGATCAATGTTAATGCACAACTATTCAACACAATGGATATTTTTTCCTCCAAGTTGGCCTTGGCTTTTTAAAAAACTGATGAAACAAAATTTTCTAACAGTTGTCAAGTAAAACCAACTAGCACCAAATATGATTACATCTATTAGAGAAGTCATTTGGGATTCATTCACATCATGCAAGTGTGTTGGAGTGCCAAAAAGTTTGTATGAGCTGTGTTGGGTATGCAGCTTTTTTACCTCTACTGAGATGGTGGTAGGTGCAGTGACCAGAGTAGAGTTGCCACTCCGCACCAATTTTAGAACTGATTGGTTCTAGAACAGGGTGGGATTTTTCTCACCACTCTAGAGTGATAACATGATAAAAGTAATTCACACCAAGATGGCCTTGAATCACTTTCTAAGCTCGAGGATCTTTTGCATTGTGTGAATGAATCCTAAATGGATAATAGTTCATACGATGTAATCATATTTGGTGCTAGTTAGTTTTACTTAAAACCATCTTTTGATCATTTATTTTCAGTGTCCCATGACAGTATCAACACAGAGACACAAATCCATACATGGGACTTCCATTTGTCCAAGATTTTTTTAAAAAGCAGATTAATGGAAAATAATATCATCTCATTTATCCACCTCCCATGACCTTGACAGTCAGCAACAGGTATGGTTCAAGAACTCTTGAATAGGCAAGGGGCTACAACCCAAGACTATCCAGCTAAAATGTGTTGGGCATTTACCAGTTCCTTGAGCTGAGAAAATTCCACCCCATAGAAACTGGTCAGTTCTAGAATTAGTGCAGAGTGGCGACTCTGCTCTCGTCACTGCATCCACCACCATCCTCAACAGAGGAGAAAAAAGCTGCATACACACAGCTGTTGCAAAGACGAGCCTTCAACTTTTTAAGCACCCCAGCACCTCTGGTGTTTGAAGAGAACCATTTCCTGAAAATGAAGAAATAAATGTGCCATAGAATTAAAAGGATGTTCCATGACCTTTCCAGGAACAACAATGCATTACTCAAAATGGCAAAATTCCAGCAGCAAGAAAAATTATAGTTTCTCTTCAATCTTCAATCATACTAGAAACATAATTCCACAATATTTTCACCCAAGAGTCACTGCACACATCGGTAATGTTTAAACAAACATTAACTTTCAAACCCCAAAACTACTGGAAACACTCAGGAAGGGTGAGAAATATTTATTCATTTTAGTTGATGATCTTTTAGATCTCCAGCACTGACAGATTTACAATCATCAATTTTCAAATGCTAACCTGTGAACCAGAACTGAAAAAGACTCTACACTTTAGATTAAAATCTGAAGCTACTGGAAATATTCATCATCTTATGGAGATGCACCAAGAAAAATTTATTATGGGGAATTTGACTCTGTGTGTCTACCATGCTTATGCTACATCTCGGGGAAGTTGCAGAGAAATTCTGAGAAGAATCCAGATTCTGAAACGCAACACACACAAAACTTCAAAAATTACCTTTCTTCCTCGCTTGATTTCTCACAGACAAATCTCTCGTATTTGAGGATTTCTTCTCATTTGTCCATTCAGACTCTAGTTTTATTTGCCGGTGCCGTCGCGATCTAGATACCTTAATGCAAAATATTATTTTTAAACAGTTAATGTCTTTTATTTATAATAGATAACATTTTCTTTTGAAGTTCCTGCATTAATACATTAAATCCTGACAACACAAAGACCCGAAGAAAGCCAAGGTTTTAATTTTTTAAAATGTGCCTTTAGAAAGAGGTATCATTTAATACTGGTGTCATAATCTCAGTTCTTCTAGTCAACTAGAGTGAAAGTTTACATCCTGGTCATACAAGAGTAAGCCATCTGTTTTCCACAGTAAAGTTGCAAAGTAAACATCACTAAATAAGAGATAATTGCAAGTGATTTTGGCATACAGACCTTGACTGCAGAATTGTAAGATTTTGACTTTATCTCTGCTAGGGTCTGTGCACGTTTGGAACCCTGTTTAAAAAAATATGCATAGCTCACTTTAAACAGTTTCTAAATTAATTATCATAATTAAATAATGAAATTAAGAGCAATATTCCTAATTTTTTTTCCATTCAGCTATAACATATTCTTCGATTGTACATTTACATCCTCACTGACAAAAGGCAAAGGAGGAAAAACCCAACACCCAACCCCAACCAACCAATTTTCCCCTGCAGCCGCTGCAACCGTGTCTGCCTGTCCCGCATTGGACTTGTCAGCCACAAACGAGCCTGCAGCTGACGTGGACTTTTACCCCCTCCATAAATCTTCGTCCGCGAAGCCAAGCCAAAGAAAGAAGAACACCAAAATGTATCACACTTAACGCAAGCACTTGGCTAACAAGGGTAAAGTTAACATCATTTCACCTTCGTTTTGGTACAACTTCAGTTCTAATGAGTGTCAGTACATCGATAACACCACTGATATCAGCATTTATTTTCTAATGTAAGTCAAACTAATTTAGCATTAAACGTCTATTTCTTTTACATTTCCTCAAAGAAAATATACCAATGTCAACGAAGATGTGGACAGTAATTACATGGCCCTTTGAGAACATATGAACAAGCAGCAAGAATAGACTTCTCAGTCTGAGTTAAACAAAGTCTGCAGATGTTGGGGTCAAGTGCAAGACAAATTTTAATGTTTAAATTTAGACATGTATCACGGTAACAGGCCCTTCCGGCCCACAAGCCTTACCCACCCAAATACCCCAATTACCTGTATGTCTTTGAAAGGTGGGAGGAAAGCAATGCAAACATGGGGAGATTGCACAAACTCCTTACAGACAGTGCTAGAAATATTAATTACCCTTTATTTCCTTTGGATGCTGCGCGACCTGCTAAGCTTGTCCAACATGTTTGGGTATGCCTGCTCTGCTATTTAACAGGATTGGCTGATTTGATTGCGGGCTCAAATCTACATCTCTGTCTAACTGCAGGAACAACTCACCCTCTTGTTTATCAAGGGTCTATCTTCATACCATTGTTATTTTGTTCATGGAAAATTAATGCTGCAAGTGAGATTCATGCAATATCTATATCATCCATTGTAAAAAGCTATATAGTTATTAGCCATGGGTCAGATCACATTGGTTTACTGTGTACCATCACAAAAAGTTAATAAAGTAAGACACAGATTTACTGGAGGTACAGATTGTCCTCAGGTTATAGAAGTCCTGACTTTTAAAATCCAACATTATGCAAATTCTCCAAAACTCTTCGCCAGGTACAGTTCTTAAATCTTTTATACCAGGTATGACAGATTATGTTATATTTTATATTGTATATAGATGTGCTTTTGTAAGATAAAATTGTGGGGTTTTTTTTAAGTGTGGGTCTTCAAATCAGATCTCATTTAAAATGCAAAAGCTTAGCTCAAGCCAGCCTCCGAGTGCCTTTGCCAAAACTTTGAAGAATGCATATAGAGACTTCCCAAGTAATGGATTATTGTTTTGGAAAGCAACAGATGAACATACTCAGAGGATTGGGTCCAGTGCTGCAGTCTCCTGTTCTACGAGAGTCATGTGGTTTTCTCTGAGAGAGAAAATTCAGTTCTACAGTTCAGCAGCAGCAGCTGGGACTGGAACAGGACAAGCTGGCAAGCTTGTGGAAAACCCCATTTTGAAGATGGGTTGTGAGTTCTTAGTTCAGTCTGGTCAAAGCCCTTGTGGTCCATACAAGAGGAGATGGCTGGCTGTATAATGTTTCACTTGAAATAAGGGAAGCAGAAAAGGAACTCTGTGATAACCTGAAAGAAAGAGGTTATCATCTGGAAAACGCTGATGGGGCACGTTTCTTCGGCAGGACACTGAAGTGGCTGATTAAAAAGAAATCAGTTTGTGTCCAATGAGCAACAAATCTCTCTCTCTCTAAAAATCGACAAGAACCTTCCCTACCAGTAGCCATTTACATTTCAAGCACCAAAGCCTGGTGAAATTCATAAATATTAAATTACGTGCACAGTATAAGAATTTCCTGATACCAGTGAACTTGGAGGAGGGAGAAGTGAGATTGGATTGTGAATCAAAGAACTTTTTTAAAACTTATATACACATTACATAATGTGCGCTTGGAATTAGAAGGGGGACTTAAGTTAATAGTAATAATTTAGTTTAATCCTGTTTTAATGTTTAAAGAAAATTAAAAGTAATTTTTTCATGGTGAATTTCTATTGCTGCTGGGTTTTGAAGTCCTCTGGACCCATAACACAGGAAACAATGCAGAGGTCACCCAGTGCAAAAGCCATTGCCTTTCCAAACTCTCCTCCATGTAATATTACAATCTTTGAACCATCTCAAGTTTTCTGACCAATTAGCAGATCAAATCCGTATCACTTAACCTGAGACAAACAGCTGACAGTTCACTTGCAAGTAATAAGCTATCTCACTTACTGTATGTGAATCTTCCTCAGTCTGCTCTTGTAAGACAATCCACAAGAGCTATCGACACTAAATACTTTGTATTATAATTTGGGGAGTTTTTTTTTAATTTTCTCATCACATAAAATTCAGTTGACAGAGAGTTCTCGGGAAAAGAACCCTAACATAACCAGGAAATACCCTGTATGTATGGCTTATGTATTGAACCACAACCACAATTTTCACTTTCCCAGCAAAAGGAAGGGCCTGTGAATAGTTTACAGGGCTACTGAGGGATAGAAAGAATGTAATAATTTGGCAAACACTACACAGTGACAGAAATTAATATAAACCAGTCTCAGATTTTCTGATCCCATACCAGAACCCTCTTTAGAAACCAGAGAAATCCAAAACATTACAACAAATACCAAAGTTATCTATTTAACTGCACTTGTCTCACCTTTTGGTCTTTTGGTTCATCATCTTCGGAAACAGGAATTCCTGACCGATCAGTCAAATTTAGGTTCTGCAATATTATGCAAATAAATAAATTTTTTTTTAGTGGGTTTTCCTAAAAGTCACAAATAGTTACACCATTAGAAAACAAAACCTGATAGAAATACATTGTTCTCACAGCGTCTCTTCTAAAATTAGCAATGAATCAAGTAAGTATAGGCCATCCTATTAAAACATTGAACCAAGAGTCACTGATTTTGCAGACCCTGCTTGAATTTTGGGATTATTCCAATACCTCAGAACTCTGAAGCTTTTCAACTTGTTTGAAATAGAGCTCTGAACAGCACACAAGTAAAGACGACAAAATTGTATACAATGAAGCAGAATATAAATCAAAAATATAATCAGTGAATGTTGTCTTTGGAATTTATCTCATTGTCTAAAATAGCTGAATCCAAGCATTCCTACAATATCATTTTTTATTAAAAATTTTAAATTATATTTATAACGCAGTAGAAGCCGTTAATTCTATGCTGTAAATAACATTTTAAAAGTTGATATTGTAGAAATCCCTGTTAAACCCACATGATTACACCCAAATTAAGCTCCAACCCTGTATATTTTGTAGAGTGGGAAGAAAGTGGAGCACCCAGAAGAAACCCACGCAAACATGGGGAGAACATACAAACTCCATACGGGCAGCACCGGATTTGAACCTGGGTCGCCGGTGATGTAATAGCATTGCACTACTGCTACGTTAAACAAGCTGTCTGAAATTTATGAAACCATATAACCATATAACCACTTACAGCACAGAACAGGCCAGTTCAGCCCTACTAGTCCATGCTGTAACAAATCCCCACCCTCCTAATCCCACTGACCAGCGTCCGGTCCATACCCCTCCAGTCCTCTCCTATCCATGTAACTATCTAGTCTTTCCTTAAATGTAACCAATGATCCTGGCTCGACCACATCTGTCGGAAGCTCATTCCACACCCCCACCACCCTTTGCGTAAAGAAATTTCCCCTCATGTTCCCCTTATAATTTTCCCCCTTCAATCTTAAACCATGCCCTCTAGTTTGAATCTCCCCCTTTCTTAATTGAAAAAGCCTATCCACGTTTACTCTGTCTGACCCTTTTAAAATCTTAAACACCTCTATCAAGTCCCCCCTCAATCTTCTATCCTCCAGAGAAAAAAGCCCTAGTCTGCACAACCTTTCCCTGTAACTCAAACCTTGAAATCCTGTCAACATTCTCGTGAACCTTCTCTGCACTCTCTCTATTTTGTTTATATCTTTCCTATAATTTGGTGACCAAAACTGTACAGGTTACTCCAAATTTGGCCTCACCAATGCCTTGTACAATTTCATCATAACCTCCCGACTCTTGAATTCAATACTCCGATTTATGAAGGCCAACATTCCAAATGCCTTCTTCACCACACCATCCACCTGAGTATCAGCCCTGAGGGTATTATTTACCACAACTCCTAAATCCCTTTGTTGCTCTGCACATCTCAATAGTCTACCATTTAATGATATGACCTATTTAAATTTGCCTTTCCAAAATGTAACACCTCACACTTATCTGTATTAAATTCCATCAGCCATTTCTCAGCCCACACCTCCAGCCTTCCTAAATCACCTTTTAATCTACGGTAATCTTCCTCACTGTCTACAACACCACCAATCTTTGTATCATCCGCAAACTTGCTTATCCAATTCTCCACCCCTACTTCCAGATCGTTAATATACATAACAAACAATAGTGGACCGAGGACCGATCCCTGAGGAACTCCACTAGTCATTGCCTCTAAACAGTACAAAGCAGAGCAGGATGGTGGAGGACAAGCATTTGAGGCAAATTAGGTAATGCACATAATACTAGAGGGGAAATAATAAAAAGGAGAATCCTAGCTGGAAGGAATCCAAGATGGAGGACTGGCAGTGACGTTGAGAAAGAGGTCAAAACTAAAGCAGATCTTAGGCTTCATGAATATAAACTTAAAGCACAAGAGTAAAGTTATAATTAACTTTTACAAGACATTGATTGACCACAGCTCGTATATTGCATTCAGTTCCCAGTATCATACTTTAAGGAAAGATATGAAGCACTCTGGTTGCAGGACAGATCATAGAACAGTTTATCAGAATGATTACAAAATGATTAGGTCTACAAATTGTTACAAACTGCAAGTAATGAGCAGCAATAGACAATGAAGCAGCGTTTCATTTTAAAACACTAATTTTATTTACAACTCTTAAACTGGGGGGGGCGTAATCTTTGAAATTTTTGCCCAAAATTTGGGTCAAACTGATGAGGAGACTGGAGTTCTCACTGCTACAAACTCGCAAATTCTCCTCGTGTTCCCTTTGAAGAAATGTCCATCCACATGAGCTGAGATCATAACATTTCTGGCCCTTTTGTAGGCAAGATTCGAACTGGGTGGCCTCCATAAAGCTTCAAGACCCTGACACCGGTCTCTCCAAGTGACCTTCAGTGTTGGTCACAATCAAAATGAAGCGCTTTGCTTCCCAAAAGACCCTCCTGACACAGGCCAATCCACCAAAAAGGCTCACTTGTCCATAGACCAGGTTTTGCTCTGAATTCCACAAAAAGGGCTGGTCACAAGAGCTGTTTTCTCTTCAGCCATCAGAATGGTTCTCCCTTTGCAAAATCACAATGTCTTTGCAAATGTATTGAATCTGGAAGAGACTGTGACAAGCCTTCCCTCAGTTCTTCCGCTGTATCGAATTGCCATTGGGCTGTGGCTTGCATTGTGATGGTGCTTGAGTGAAATGTTAAATGTTAACTGTGCCCATTAAGTTCCTCCTATCTATACCCTTACAGTGATAATCCCATTTTACTACAACAGGAGCTCATAATAAAATTAACCAGAGAAATTGGATTTATTCTTCTTGACAAAGTACAAAGAAGGGGGGGGGGGGGTGAAAGAGAAAAAAAAATCTCATTGGTGGATAAGGTCTTGTATGGTAGGCTGGTTTAGAAGGTCAGACTGTATGGGATCCAAGGTGAACTGGCCAATTGGATACAGAATTAGCTTGAGAGTAAAAGTGAAGGGGTTGTTACAGAGACTGGAAGCACATACCCAGTGGGGTGTCACAGGTAAGTTTACTGAGTCTACTGTTTGTTTTGGACAACAGCTTGATTTCCATGATTAGCAAGGTTGTAGCTGATACCAAAATTGGTGGTATGGTGAACAGTGAAGGAGGTCATCTCAGACTACGGCAGACACTAGATAAACTGGGAAAGCAGGTCAAGGAATTTAACCTAGACAAATGCAAGGTTGTACTTTGGCAGATTAAACCAGGGCAGGACTTGCAAGGACTTGAAGTGTCCTGGGGAATGCTGTGGAACAACGAGGAGAAGGGATACAGGTATAGTATTTGGTGAAAGTGGTGGCAGGTAGGTAGGGTGGTAAAGAAGTTACTTTGCACTCTTGCCTTCATCAGAAGAGTCAGTGAGTACAGGAGAAAGGACATCATGTTACAAATGTACAAGTCAGGTGGGACTGCACTGGGAGCAGATGGTGAAAAGGAAAGGAAATATTAAGCTGGAAAGGTTGGAGAAAAAGGCTCACAAGAATGATCCTGGGTTCGGTAGACGTGCTTAACAAGGAGATGTTCAATAGCTTCAGATTTCTTTTCTCCCCAGGAGCAGAAAAGGTCAAGGAAGAATCTAATAGAGGTTAATAAAATCACAAGGGGAGGAGGTAAGCAGTCATGGTCTTTTTCCCACTAGGTAGGAGAATCTAAAACCAAAGGGCATAGACTCAATGTGAGAACGAAAAGATTTAAAAAGGGTAAAGGTCAAATTATTGTCACATAATACTACATTTAGAATGTAACATACATGAAATTCTAACTTTTGTCCACCATAAGGCCACCACTTTGTCCAGCGCCCCTCACAGAAACCTACAGCACCTGGTGATCCTAGATGGTCTCCCCTCCAAGTACACACCAGGCCTGAGCCTGCTTAGCTTCCGAGATCAGACAATCTCAGGCATATTCAGACTATTAGGCTTCTTCTTACACAGAGGGTGGTGGGTATACAGAATGAGCTTCCAAAGGACGTGGTAAAGGCATTTAGACAAATACATGGATAGGAAATGGTTAGAGGGATATGGGCTTGTTACAAAATCAGTTAATACATTATGGAATAAAATATATCTTAAGGGATAAGGTATTAGTTTACATTTCTCAAGAAACATCAACACTTCACAAAAGATATCTCATTTGAAATGCAAGAGCTACGCCTAAGTATGGACTTCGTCTACAATGGCTACAGAAACATGAAGAGTGTCTGTGAAGACTTCACAAGTAGGTGTTAATTGGACTGAAAGGAACAGCATGTTTGAACAGATGTCCAGGCTCAGAAACTAATTCACCTTTTATTGCTAAACTGATGCCAGCGATCCACATTTCTGGTTGAAGCCTGCTGTTCGAAGAGGGGTTTTGCAAATAGAGAGAGGAAAAAAAACATGCCATTCTTAGGGGGAAAAGAGAGAGAGAGAGAGAGAGAGAGAGAGAGAGAGAGAGAGAGAGAGAGAGAGAGTTTACTGCAGGAGTTGGTGATGAAGACTGCAAGTTTGCAGACCTGCTGTGACCCCATTTCAAGACAGTCTCTGAGTTCCAAATTCAGCCTATTATCTCTGTAGTCAATTAGAGACTTTGGCTGGTCACTGTGTTCCTCCCGAAATAGGGGAAAAAGAAGAACTCTTTGTGGTAACCTGCAAGAAGAGATTCTTTTGGAAAAATCCATAAGGGCGCAAGCTTCTTCGGCAAGTCACTGAAGTGGCTGATTGAAGGAGGTCAATTTGTTTGTGTCCAACAAACAACAAATATCTCTCTGAAACCAACAAAGACCTTCCTGAGCGGAAACAATTTAAGTTAAAGCACCAGAGCCTGATGAAGATCATAAATGTTAAATTTTGTGTACAGTATGATACCAGTGAACTTGGAAAAGTGAAAATTTGATATTATGTATAAAGAAAATTAAAAACATTTTTGTTTAAGTAACCATTGTCTTGGTGATTTTCTATTGCTGCTAGTTTTTGGGGTCCTCTGGGCCTGTAACAGCTGAACACAGGCAAAATGGGACTAGCTTGGTCAACATGGACCGAAGGGTCTCTTTCCATGTGCTAGAACTCCATGACCAAGGGAGAAGCAGAGGAGCATGCCATGGGACTAGCTCAATTGTTCTTGTACAAGGCTGATAATGATTCATTGGGCAAAATGGATTTCTTCTGTCTTGTAACATTTGTGGCTTTGTGATTGCAGTGGGAGCAAAGATTTAAAAAAAAAGGATTAATCTAGATTCTTTTTCCAAGTCCCAAAGTTACTAAAATGTCACATATGAACATCAACTTCTGTAGCTATCAGTTAATGCCTTGTTTAATACTAAGCAATGTTAATTTATCTTGTACTAAATGTCACACTGCATACAACTGCATAAATAATTTTACCTTATTCTCTTGCCACTGTTGAAATTTCAAAGCGATGTCCTTCAAATCAGACACAAAATTCCCTCGAATTAAACTTAGTGCTTTATCCAGCTGTGTTTTGTTTGCAGAGATCACCTGTTTCATAGCTTGATAGTGTTCATGAACATTTGTTAATTCCTTTAAAAGAAAACATCCATTGCCAGTTAATTAACCCCTATCCTGAGGAAATTTTCATTGTTTAATAGGAAAGTCTGCAGACGTCAGGATTGTAGACAAAAGTGCAAGTCCCACAGCATCTATAGGAAGCAAGACCAGAGCCCTTCATCAAGATATAAGCAGCACCTTAATAAAAAGATGGGTGGATGGGGAGAGGAGAGGGGAAAGAGCAGGCATACAGGCAAGAGGTCAGAGATAGATATAGATGGGAGGCCATTAAAAAAAAGCTGAAAAGTGATAATGGGGAAGTGGGTAGCTCTCTAAATGGAGAGGAATGGGGTGGAGAGCTAAAGGAAAGGAGACAGAGGGATAGGGAAAGAGAGAGACATGGGGGAGGTCAATGTAAATGCCATCTGGTTGCAGAGTGCCCAGAACGATATAAAGGTAAAAAGGTTCCATTATTGTCACATAATACTACATTTAGAATGTAAAGTACATAAAATTCTTTAACTTTTGTCTACCGTAATGTAGACACTTGTCCAGTACCCCTCACAGAGACCTACAACACCTGGTTTTTCTAGGAGGTCTCCCCTCCAAGTACTGACTAGGCCTGAGCCTGCTTAACTTCCAAGATCAGACAATCATATTCAGGTTATTAGGTGTATTAGATATAGTTCCTCCAATTTGTGGGTAGCCTCAGTGTGGCAGTGCTGATGGCCATGGATAGACTGTCAGTGTCTGAATGGTATGTGAAATTAAGTTAGTTGCCCACTGGGAGGTCCCTGTTATTGCAGCAGAAAGAATGATGACCTCTGCAGATTCACAAATGAGGTGTTGCTTCATTTGAAGACTGTTTGGTGCCCCAAATTCCAGTAAGGGAGGAGATGAGGGAGCAAGTGAGGCATCTTCTGTGATCACAGGGGTAGGGACCAAGGGGGCGATTAGTGACAATGACAAAAATGGTTACATTTCCTAAATGTTCATCTTCCTAAAGATGTTGTATGACCTGCAGCGTTTCTCCACTAGATTTTCACTGTGTCCTCTCTCTCAACAAGGGTCCACGCTTCTTATAAAAGTGCAGAAGATCAATTAACCTACTATAATGACATTCGAAATTTGATCTCCAGCTTTCAGCCCAAATTATTATTAATTAATATCGTACCTCCAAAGCCTCAGTACTAATGAGTTCAGACACCAGATTGGACTTCTCTCGGAAATTTTCATTAACAGCATCGTTGGGCTTCTTTTTCCTCTTTTTGTTGAAAGTAAGCTGAAAAAAAATGAAAAGCAACTTTTTTTTCAAAAAAATACTAGCGCTATTTTTAAATTAATTTGTTCGTAAAGAGTGGCACATGGATATATCCAGTTGGTGAAAAGAATGAAGAGATATGATCTGCAACAAGACCAGAAATTGAAAAGACTTAGCATTCTTTAATGGAGCACCAGGACCAGTTCTGATTGCAATCACTGGTGTGCTGCTGGTGAGAGCTGAGAGGACATTCACTAGGGTGATGGATGACGCATTTCAGCTTTGAGGTGGGACCAGACTATCTGTCTGTTTTCCTAAAGGCAAAGAGAACTCAAAGAAAAGAACTTGGTTGAGGTGTACAAAATTAAATGGGACACATTTGGGTTGGAAAGTGAGAAACTCTTCCCCTTATCAAAGTGCCCTTAACCAAAGTGTAGAAGTTTAAGGGTAGGACATAAAAATCTTCTCCCACCACAAAGAGCTTGATTTAAATTTGAAAATCTGCTTGAGGTAGAATTAAATATTCTTAAAAATTTACAAAGTATTTAGATGTCACAGCATAGAACACTGCAGTTCATTGCTGGGCAATGGGAATAGTAATAGACGGTACATGATGGCCAGCATATAGAGTGATGTGGGCCAGTTTCCATGTTGCATGCCCCTGTGTTTATATGAAAAAGATGAGGTTAATGCTTCCATTAAGATACAGAAGGAAATTTGAAGCATTTTCATGCTTTAACAGATAGAACCTCAGCTTGTACTCACCAATGTTGGCATTGCTGTGAAATGAAAGGCTTTATCACTTAAAAGTTTTTTCAGAACATAAATGGCGTCAAAATGTTCCGCATTCACCATTTCCTCTTGGCAACTGAGCACCTCTTCCCAATTCTTCAATGCCATCCTTATCTGTAGAAATTGCAAAACCAACTGCACATCATGAAGATGTAATTTTAAATGTTCAGTTCAAACTCCATCATGGCAACAAAAATGGAGGAAAAATAGCCTTCGTCGCCAAGTTCCTCATATATCCCTTGAGCTACCCTCACTTTGGTTCCAAAGTTTGTCATAGCTGAAGGGTGGTAGTGGGGACGAGCTCCCACTGGTACACAAACCTTCCTCGTGACATGCTACTCAAACAGCCTGACAACCAAGTCCAACTCCTGGCCTTCACGTGTGGCATCGATTTTATGCCTGGCAGAGCTGTTTTCACTGACAGGAGAAGGGGAAAAAAAGGTGGGCCACTGCCACCTTGAAACAAGTTGCTCCAGGCACTTGGGGCTCATTAACCACAGAAGGTAACATCTAATAGAGGGAAATTTCCAATTTCAAACCTCTGCTGCCTTGTAGCTATACCTGCTCACAGCAAAGGCTTTGGGAGATAAACATCTGGAGTCAGAGTTCCGAAGGAATCTGACTGCAGTACCCAGCAACTCCTGCAATGCTGCTGACACCAAACTATATCAACTTCCGTCATTCCTTTGGATCTGTTATTAGCATGGGGGGGGGGGGTTCCCACTGCATGGGAAACAGATGGATCTCCTCATCAACTCTGCCCTGGTTTGGGCCCTGGAAAGACCAGACCACAGTGACTACCAGAGGTGCAGTAGCCATGGTCGTCCACGTCTGAGGGAGGCCACACAATAAACCGTCACTTTAAAGGTGAGGAGAGAAAAGGAAAACTCAAATCAGGTTCTGAGCAGCAAAACAGGAATGAAAGTTTGAATAGATTGCATGAATAGAAGTTTACAATGCCAATAGGAACACACCCATTACTAATGTCACGCAATTCCGAGTTTTTTTTGCCCCCACTGTATCAATATTTTTTTTCTGTTCTGCGTCAGGTATATTCACCACAATTACTATTTCCCCACTGTAATTAAAGCAGTTTTATTTTCTGAATCACTTATAGTATCTATTGGTGACTGTTTTAAATTTATGGGCCAGAGTTCTGGGTTCTCCCAAAAGTGGAACTAACTCTATGTCCAAAATATATCTGATAGTGGGTGGAAGAATTAATGCAAATCTGCATCGACTGTTTAGAATAATCAAAGTTCAAATTTATTGTCAGAATATACACCTGACATCACATTCAACCCTGAGATTCCTTATCCTGCGGGCGAGGCAGAATTACCACTTATTGGTAGTGCAAAAAAACTACAAAAGAAGACAAGTATACATGTAAACAAATAAAGAAATGTAACAAAATGACTGTGACATACATAGAGGAAAAAAATCAATAGTGGCAAGTAAGAATCCGGAAACTAGTCTCGGATTGAGTTTGTTGTTGAGGAGTTTGATGATTAAAAAAAAGTAGCAAAAGAAACAATCATTTTACAAAGTAAATGTCGCACATACCTTTTCTTTAGGCTGACACAGCTGTGTGTTATATAGTCCATAAAGAAGATACAAGCCTCCAAGCCGTATCTGAAAACTGTAAGGGGGGAAAAAGTATCGACTTGCAAGAGCGAGCGCTTCCCTGGTAAATTTCCTGCTGTCAACTTTGCCCATTTTTCCACTGAAAGACAATATTTATATACCACTTATTTGTGTACCTTTAGGATATCGACAAATTTAGAATCATACCTTCAGTGTTTTCATCTAAGTCACATATAAAGAGTGAAAAGTTGAAGCCCTGGCATTGATCCCTTGAGCACACCACTCATTAAATCTCGACAACCAGAAGAGTCGAAACATTGATGCCTACACTCTTTCCTGTTAGACAGTCAACCTTCTACCTGTTCCAATTAATTACCTAAAAAGGCTTTTGCCTTTAATTGCTGTAATAACATTTGAAGAAGCACCTTATCAAATACCTTCTGAGAGCACAGAACATCTACTTTTCTTTTTGAATACTTTATTTATAACAGTACACCTACTGGCTCGATTTTTATTCAGAAATGTCTACACTGTAACTGGTCACACACGATTTCTCAATTACAAAAGAGTCCAATACTGAAATGTACTCAGTAGGATCATTAACCATGGTCATAAGAACACAATAAATGGGAGCAGGAGTAGGCCACCCTGCCCATTGAGCCTGCTCCGCTATTTCATGAGATCATGGCTAATCTGATGACAGGCTCATCTCCACCTGCCTGTCTTTCCCCCATATCCCTTAATTCCCCTGCTATGTAAAAATCTATCCAACCTTTTCTTAAATACATTTTTTTTCTGAGATGGCCTCCTCTGCTTCAATGGGCAGGGAATTCCATAGATTCACCACCCTCTAGGGGAAATCTACTACCCCAAATCCTGAGGCTATGTTCCCTAGTTCTAGTCTCCCCCACCAATGGGAACAACTTACCAACCTCAATCTTATCTATGCCTTTCAGTTTTTTTTATACATAATCTTCATGACACTGATTTGATCACAATAAAAGTGTACAACTCACACCTTTGGAAGTATAGACCATAATCACTGTATTAACAGGTATAAAAAATTCTTACTAAAAGATAGTTGACAACTTCATGTCTCGCCAGATAGCAGAGAACTCCTCATAACGCACACTTTCAGTCTGTTGAAAGCGCAAGAGCAACCTCTCAAAGTCAGTTTTCAAACCAGCTGTTAATGTCATGGTCCCTCCTCTGAAGCTCTTCAGACTCAGATACCCTAAGGGCAAATAAAGATTAAAATTAAACAAATTTGAAGATGAGGAGAGAACATCAATATTTGTACATATGCAACCAGTTCTCTTTCAAAAATCACATTAAGGAGGTCTTTGGAAGGAGTCACGAGATGGAGTAGTGGCCGGTCGGGGAACTCCAGCCCTCTCTGGAAAAGTAAAAAAAGACAGTGAAAAAACAAAGGCACAAACACAAAAACCAAAATAAAGTGAAAGTAAAGGTGTGGAGAAAATGGCAGCGAAGAAAGAAAAGCCAAAAGGAACGGGAAGAAGAGAAGAAGAAAGGACGTCGGAAGAAGTCCTGTACAAGGAGGCCCGCCGTGGAGAGAGAAGCCCGCTCCCTAAGGTCAGTTGAAGCCCCGAACTTGGGATTACAAAAATGGCTCACAGAGCCACACAAAAGTGCGCAACCGCGCATGCGATGAGCAAGACAAAAATAACACTGACGGGAGGGGGGACCAGCTGAGGAGTCGATCTCCACAGCTGAAATTGACAACCACAACAAAGCAGCAAGACGAAAACATAGAAAATAACGAGAACAAGAAAGAAGAGAGTAAAAAGAAATCAAAGAAACAACAGATGACCAACCCAGAGGAAGAAGACCAGCAGCAAGACACTTCTAGTAAAAATAAGACCAAAAATACCCAACAAAATAAAAGAAACAAACCAACAAGAAAACCAGAAGAGACAGAGGTAAAGGACACAGATCCTGGAGTGGACTCAGAAGAAGAGGAAGTACACAGAGAAATTAAAGATGAAGGGAAGGGCAAGTACATGGATATATTTTTTTTAAAGAATATATGGAATCAGTAAAAGAATGGCAATCACAAGAATTCAGTGAAATAAAAAGAAGAATAAAAAGTACAGAAGAAAAAGTGAATAGATTAGAGATGATCATGACAGATATAGGAAAAAGAGTGGACAAGGTGGAAGAATGAGAAACAGCCATAGAAATGGAAGTAGATGACTTAAAAAAGAAATGAGAAGAATCTGATAAAAAAAAGTTAGAGACACAAGAGCTGTTAGCTCAGAAGATAGATATAATGGAAAATTATAATAGAAGAAACAATATAAAGATAGTGGGCCTTAAGGAAGATGAAAAAGGCAAGAATATGAGAGAATTTATAAAAGAATGGATCCTCAGGGTCCTAGGAAGACCAGAATTGCAGGAAGAAATGGAAATAGAAAGGGCACACAGAACATTAGCCCCTAAACCACAACCACAACAAAAACCAAGATCCATTCTAGTAAAATTCCTAAGATATACCACAAGAGAAAATATATTGGAGAAAGCAATGAGGAAAATAAGAGAAGACAAAAAACCACTGGAATTCAAAGGTCAAAAAAATTTTTTCTATCCATATATAAGTTTTGAACTCCTGAAAAAGAGGAAGGAGTTTAATGCAGCAAAAACGATCCTATGGAAAAAAGGATATAAATTTATGCTAAAGTTATTCCAGGGCAGCAAAACAGACTATTCTTGGATCCGGAGGAAGCACGAAAATTTGCAGAACAACTACAAAACAGACAGAGAGATGAAGACATGAAATGAGAACAAAAATGACCACAAACTATATGTATGTGTGTATGTATATATGTATAAAAAAAATAGAGTATAGGTGAAGAAGGGAAAGAAAGGGAAGAAAGGAAGTATGGGGGGAATTAAGAGAGTGACCTTTGTTATATATGAAGATTAAAATCTTTTCTTGGGGGGGGCTGGGTGGGGAAGAATTACGGTCACTGCGAAATCAGTTGACGCTTGCGAGTGAATTCGCAAATCCAAATGGAGAGGGGAGATGTGGTTGCCCGACAAGGGACAAAGTGCAACTCAGGAAGGTGAGGGGATAGTGGGGTTAAATGAATTTTAGATAGGAGAATAATGGAAATATTTTATGTTTCAGAAATGTTGTCTTATAAGGTGTTCAAAAAAAGAAAGCAGAAATAGATAAGAAGGAAAGGTGATGATGAGGAAATGGAAAGGAAAGATAAACAAAATATGAAGTGGCTATGTTGAACTATATGACTTTTAATATTAATGGAATACATAACCAAATCAAAAGGAAGAAACTGCTAAATTTACTGAAAAAAGAAAAAATTGATATAGCATTCGTACAAGAAACACACTTAACTGAAGTGGAACACAAGAAATTAAAGAGAGATTGGATAGGGCATGTAACAGCAGCATCATATAATTCAAAAGCTGGAGGAGTAGCTATATTAATCAGTAAAAATATACCAATCAAAATAGAAGAGGAAATAATAGATCCAGCAGGGAGATACATAATGGTAAAATGTCAGATATATTCAGAACTCTGGAATTTGGTCAATATATATTCACCTAATGAAGAGCATCAAAAGTTTATGCAAGATATCTTTTTGGGTTATGGATGAAAGTGGAAAAGTTTAGGGGAACTTCTTCAGACATAGTAGTGGGGGTGTAGAACGAGCTTCCAGCTGAAGTGGTGAATGCAGACTCAATTTTAACATTTAAAGGAAATTTGGGAGAGGTTATGGAGGGCTATGGGCTGGTTGCAGGTCAGTGGGCTGAAGCAAAAAAAAGGCTAAGCACAGACTAGAAGGCCCAAAGAAATAGGCCTGTTTCTGTGCTGTAATGTTCTATGGCTCTAAATGATGGGATTATAGTTTAAACCCTAATTAGTCTTTTCTTTTGTTTTAAACTTTATTTAATCGTTCAACAAACAAATAATATATGACATATGCAGCAATTAAACATGAACATGAACTTTTTTTTAATAGAAAAAAAGAAAGAAAAGAACCCCCTCCCCCCCTCAGCCAACTCTCCTAAGGAGAGCCATAAAAAAAGAATATTAAAGAAAAAGTTAAATATACATATTAAAATCTAGTCAATATAAATTGAAATGTAAATATTCTGAGTATAACAGCCACATTAATTTAAAAATTATAATTATCATGCAAAACATATGTAATTTTTTCCATTATTAAACAATATTTCCTCTCATTATGCCATCTATTAATATCAATCATATTTGTATCTTTCCACGTACTAGCAATACATTTTTTCACCACGGATAAAGCTAAATATACAAAAGCAAGCTGGAACTTATCTAATCCCAAACCTTTCAGATGTTGCAAACTATCCAATAAAAATACTGTTGGATCTAAAACTATTTTAATCTTATATGGGTATTCTAAAAACGATTGAATTTTCTTCCAAAAAGATTGTATATGTATACATGACCAAACAGCATGAAAAAAAGTTCCAACTGTATCACCACATCTAAAACACAAATTTGATTCACTAAAACCATATATTTTTTAAACTTTTCAGGTGTCAAATATAATTGATGTAAAAAATTGTAATTAATCATTGCATAACGTGCATTTATCAATCTAGATACACTATCATAACCGATATCTAACCAATCATCTTCAGAAAAAGTAAAACGGGGGGAGTCACGTGATGGAGTAGTGGCCAGTCGGGGAACTCCAGCCCTCTCCAGAAAAGTTAAAAAAAGACAGTGAAAAAACGAAGGCACCAACACAAAAACCAAAATAAAGTGAAAATAAAGGTGTGGAGAAAATGGCAGAGAAAAAAAAAGCCAAAAGCAACGGGAAGAAGAGAAGAAGAAAGGACATCGGAAGAAGAAGGTGAAGGCCTTACCTGTCCGAAGAGGCTTGCTGTGGAGAGAGAAGCCCGCTCCCTAAGGTCAGCTGAAGCCCCGAACTCGGGACTACAAAAATGGCTCACGGAGCCAAGCAAAAGTGCGCATGCGCGATGCGCGACTCCTCACACATGCGCGACGCACAAGACAAAAATAACACTGACGGGAGGGGGGACCAGCTGAGGAGTCAATCTCCACAGCTGAGATTGACAGCCACAACAAAACATCAAGAGGAAAACACAGAAAATAACGAGAGCAAGAAAGAAGAGAATAAAAAGAAATCAAAGAAACAACAGATGACCAACCCAGAGGAAGAAGACCAGCAGCAAGACACTTCTAATAAAAATAAGAAGACCAAAAATACCCAACAAAATAAAACAAACAAACCAACAAGAAAACCAGAAGAGACAGGCAAAGGACACAGATCCTGGAATGGACTCAGAAGAAGAAGAGGAAGAACACAGAGAAATGGAAGATGAAGGAAAGGGCAAGACAATGGATATATTTTTTTTAAAGAATATATGGAATCAGTAAAAGAATGGCAGTCACAAGAATTCAGTGAAATAAAAAGAGTAAAAAATACAGAAGAAAAAATGAATAGATTAGAGATGATCATGTCAGATATAGGAAAAAGAGTGGACAAGGTGGAAGAATGAAAAACAGCCGTAGAAATAGAAGTAGATGACTTAAAAAAGAAATTAGGAGAATCTGATAAAAAAAAAGTTAAAGAGACACAAGAGCTGTTAGCTCAGAAGATAGATATAATGGAAAATTATAATAGAAGAAACAATATAAAGATAGTGGGCCTTAAGGAAGATGAAGAAGGCAAGAATATGAGAGAATTTATAAAAGAATGGATCCCCAGGATCCTAGGAAGACCAGAACTACAGGAAGAAATGGAAATAGAAAGGGCACACAGAACATTAGCCCCTAAAGCACAACCACAACAAAAACCAAGATCCATTCTAGTAAAATTCTTAAGATATACAACAAGAGAAAATATATTGGAGAAAGCAATGAGGAAAATAAGAGAAGACAAAAACCCACTGGAATTCAAAGGTCAAAAAAATTTTTTCTATCCAGATATAAGTTTTGAACTCATGAAGAAGAGGAAGGAGTTTAATGCAGCAAAAACGATCCTATGGAAAAAAGGATATAAATTTATGCTAAAGTATCCAGCGGTACTTAAAATAGTTATACCAGGGCAGCAAAACAGACTATTCTTGGATCCGGAGGAAGCAAGAAAATTTGCAGAACAACTGCAAAACAGATAGAGAGAGGAAGATATGTAACGAGAACAAAAGTGACCATAAACTATATGTATGTGTGTATGTAGGTATATATATATATAAAAATATGTATGGGTATGTGTGTATGTATAAATTTAAAAAAATAGAATATAGGTAAGAACTAAGAAGGGGAAGAAAGGAAGTATGGGGGGGGAATTAAGAGAGTGACCTTTGTTGTATATGAAAATTAAAATCTTTTCTGGGGGGGGGCTGGGTGGGGAAGAATTACGGTCACTGCGAAATCAGTTGACGCTTGCGAGTGAATTCGCAAATCCAAATGGAGAGGGGAGATGTGGTTGCCCGACAAGGGATAAAGGGCAACTCAGGAAGGGGAGGGGATAGTAGGGTTAAAGAAATTTTAGATAGGAGAATAAGGAAAATGTTTTATCTTTTAGAAATGTTGTCTTATAAAGTGTTCAAAAAAAAAGCAGAAATGGATAAGAAGGAAAGGTGATGATGAGGAAACGGAAAGGAAAGATAAACAAAGTATGAAATGGCTATGTTGAACTATTTGACTTTAAATATTAATGGAATACATAACCAAATCAAAAGGAAGAAACTGCTAAATTTACTGAAAAAAAAATTGATATAGCATTTGTCCAAGAAACACACCTAACTGAATTGGAGCATAAGAAATTAAAGAGAGATTGGGTAGGACATGTAACAGCAGCATCATATAATTCAAAAGCTAGAGGAGTAGCTATATTAATCAATAAATATGTACCAATCAAAATAGAAGAGGAAATAATAGATCCAGCAGGGAGATATGTAATGATAAAATGTCAGATATATTCGGAGTTTTGGAATTTACTCAATGCATATTCACCTAACGAAGATCAAAAATTTATGCAAGATATTTTTTTGAAGATAGCAGACACGCAAGGAATAATAGGAGGGGATTTCAACCTTAATTTGGATTCAAATATGGATAAAACTGGGAAAAAAATTAACAGAAAGAACAAAGTAACCAAATTTATAATTAAATCGATGCAAGAAATGCAACTTTTGGATATATGGAGGAAACAACACCCAAAGGAAAAGGAATATTCATATTATTTGGGTAGACATAAAACGTACTCAAGAATAGACCTATTCCTGTTATCAGCTCGCATGCAAGACAGAGTTAGGAAAACAGAATATAAAGCTAGAATATTATCGGACCACTCACCCCTGATATTGACAATAGAGTTAGAGGACATCCCTCCAAGAATGTAGAGATGGAGATTAAACTCCATGCTACTTAAAAGGCAGGATTTTAGATAATTCATTGAACGACAAATTAAAATGTACTTTGAAATAAATACGGAATCAGTGAAAGATAAGTTTATACTATGGGACGCAATGAAAGCGTTCATCAGAGGGCAAATAATAAGTTATGTAACTAAGATGAAGAAGGACTACAATCAGGAAAGAGAGCAGTTGGAAAGGGAAATAGCAAATATAGAAAAAGAATTAGCAATGAAGGAAGACACAACTAAAAGAGAATTGGCAGATAAAAAAATAAAATATGAAACACTACAAACATACAAGGTGGAGAAGAACATAATGAAGACAAAACAGAAATATTATGAACTAGGAGAAAAAACGCACAAAATTCTAGCGTGGCAGCTTAAGACAGAACAAACTAAAAGAATGGTATTGGCATTAAGGAAAAAAGACAAGCAAATCACATATAATCCAACGGAAATCAATGAAAACTTCAGAGAATTCTACGAACTATATCAAACTGAAAACGAAGGGAAAGAAGACAAAATAGATGATTTTTTAACTAAAATTGAACTACCGAAATTACAAACAGAGGAACAAAATAAATTAAGAAAACCATTTGAAATAGAAGAAATACAGGAGATAATAAAAAAAACTACTGAACAATAAAACACCAGGAGAGGATGGATTCCCAATAGAATTCTATAAAACATTTAAAGATTTATTAATTCCTCCCCTTCTGGAAGTAATCAGCCAGATTGATAAAACACAAAGCTTACCAGATTCATGCAAAACAGCAATAATTACAGTAATACCAAAGACAGGGAAAGATCCACTCGCACCAGCGTCATATAGACCAATATCTTTACTTAACACAGATTATAAGATAATAGCTAAACTATTAGCAAGCAGATTAGCCGACTATGTACCAAAAATAGTAAATCTAGACCAAACTGGATTTATTAAAAAAAGACGAACAACAGACAATATTTATAAATTTATTAACTTAATTCATGCAGTAGAAGGAAATAAAGCTCCAACAGTAGCGGTTGCTTTAGACGCAGAGAAGGCCTTTGACAGAGTAGAATGGAATTATTTATTCAAAGTACTACAAAAATTCAGCTTACCAGAGAAATATATTAATTGGATTAAAGCATTATATAAGGGGCCATTGGCGAAAGTGACAGTAAATGGATATATATCAAAACAATTTAACTGAAGCAGATCAACAAGGCAGGGCTGCCCACTATCTCCCTTATTGTTCGCGTTAGCCATAGAACCACTGGCAGAACTGATAAGAACAGAAAATAAAATAAAGGGATAAAAATAAAAGACAAGGAATATAAAATCAGTTTATTTGCAGATGACGTTATAGTATACTTAACAGAACCAGAAATATCAATAAACGAATTACATAAGAAATTGAAGGAATATGGAGAAGTGCCGGGGTATAAGATTAACGCAAATAAAAGTGAAGAATGCCAATGAATAATGCGGATTTCTCAAAATTTAAGAAAGAATCACCATTCAGATGGCAAACGCAAGCAATGCGATACCTAGGTATATAAATAAATAAAAACCTCGGCCATCTATATAAACTCAATTATTATCCACTAATGAAAAAATTACAAGACGACTTAGAGCATTGGAAAGACTTACCACTAACACTGATAGGAAGGATAAACTGTATTAAAATGAACATTTTCCCAAGGATACAATACCTATTTCAGGCATTGCCAATACACTTGACAGAGAAATTCTTCAAGGAGTTAAAGAAAATAATAAGGAAATTTTTATGGAAAGGGGGGAAACCGAGGATAGCACTAGATAAATTAACAGAATGGTATAAACAAGGAGGCTTACAACTGCCAAACTTTAAAAATTATTATAGAGCCGCACAATTAAGATACCTATCAGATTTTTATCAAACAAGGGAAAAGCCAGATTGGACTAGATTAGAACTAGATAAAATAGGGGAGAAGCTACCTGAACGTATATTATATAAATGGGATGAAAAATTGGTACAACGTAGGAATTCTCCAGTATTACATCATCTGCTCAACATTTGGAAGAAGATTCATGTAGAAAGGAATAAAATAAATTACCAACTACCAAAACTGACGCAAAATCAGTTAATCCCTTTTACAATAGATAACCTTTCCTTTAGAGAATGGGAGGAAAAAGGGATCAAAAGAATAGAGAATTGCTTTTCACGAAATAAATTATTATCCTTTGAACAAATAAAGGATAAATATAATATAAATCACGATACAGTGTTGGCATACTACCAACTGAAATCCTACTTGAAGGACAAATTGGGAAGCAGTCTGAGGTTACTAGAGGGAAGTAATTTTGAATATGTGATTACAGACACAATGATAATCAAAAAATTTGTAACAAACATGTATATTAAACTACAAGAAAAGGAGAATGAGGAAACAAATGGTAAAACTAAACAGAAATGGGAACAAGATCTAAACATAAAGATAAAGAAGGAAACATGGGAGAAGTTATGCTCAGGAACTATGAGAAATACAATAAATACGAGGTTATGTATGATACAATATAACTGGATACACAGGTTATATATTACACCTCAAAAGTTAAATAAATGGGACCCAAGAGTATCTGACAGATGTTTTCGCTGTAAAAAGGAAATGGGAACAACAATTCATGCAATTTGGACATGTGAGAAAGTGAAAAAATTTTGGGAAGATCTAAACCAGATATTAAATAAAATCACAAAAAGCAATATACCAAAAAACCCAGAGATCTTCCTCCTAAGCAACATAAAAAAAAACAAAGAATTTGGACTTGATTTGGATGGTGCACAAAAAAGATTTGTTATGATAGCCCTAGCTGTAGCAAAAAATGTATTATGTCAGCCTGGAAATTAGAAGATAACTTGAGAATACAGCAATGGTATATAGAAATGAATAAATGTATTCCATTAGAAAAATAACATATAATTTAAGAAATAACATTACAATATTTGAACAAATATGGGAGCCATACATGAAACATAATAGAGAAAACCCACCGGGGAAGTCTACCACCTAAAATGACAGAAGAAGAGAATGAAAAGAACTGACTCAGTGGAATTTCTTGTTTATTTTTATTGAGTGACAACAATGTTTGATGGGTTTAATGTACCTTATTTTCTGAACTTTAAATAAATGGGAGGGGAGGTAGGGAGGGGAGGAGGGAAGGGGGGGAGAAAACGACACTGTATATATTCAAGAAAGAAAATGTATATATCTTGATCAATATGGTTTATAGTGTGAAAAATAAAAAAATTTAAAAGAAAAAGTAAAACCAATATCTGCTTCCCATTTAATTTTAGATCTATCCCAACCCTTTTTATCCATACCATCCTGTAATATTTGATCCATAGATGAAATACCTAATTAGTCTTTTCTAATTGAACAGTTAAAAGGAAGTATTTACTGACCACAAATCACCAACAATTCAAGAATGGCAAGACATTTAAACAACAACTGAGTTTACTCAAAGTTCTGAAATCAACACCCTCTGTTTTAGATATGGAATTAAGATTACAGGAGTTTCAATATAAATTTTACCAAGTCCTCCACTTTGGTAGAAAAGGATACTGCTTTGCAATTTTAGCCATCTCTCCCAACAAAGTACAGACAGGCTGCAGAAACCGAGCAAGTCCAGCAGGATGAACATTGCAGACCCACCTTCATCGTCTAAGGCACACATGTCAAACTCAGGCCCGCGGGCCAAATTTGGCCCGTGATATAATTATATTTGGCCCGCAAGATCATATCAAATATGTATTAGAGCTGGCCTGCTGGCCGCCGCGCCAGTATAGTGCATGCAGAACTAATACTACAAATCCCAGAATGCTTTGCAAATGCGTTGACGCCGGCCCCTCAGCCCGCTAATCGCCCCCACCTCCTCTCTTTACTTTCATCAGCATCTGCGACCTGTCGCCCAACTCACACGTAATAAACCCCTTACGAAAAATGGCCAAACGAAAGACAGAAAACAGGACCTTTCAAGACAGGTGGGAGGCAAACTCTGACCCCAGAGTTTGATGAACTTGCATCTAAGAAGAGATGCCAAGTATCTGCTTTAGACCCAGGTGCATCAGAGTAAATCACAGTGGAGCAAGCTAAGCTTGGATTCATATTTTCTTTGGTTCACTTTGGACTGTTCATAGTTGAAAGATTGGATTTTCCTTGAAGCAAGTTGTTATTTTTTTGACTTGTTGGCTTGTGAAAAAAAAATACATTTAAAAGGAGCTTAAAGGCTATAGAGAAATATTATTTATTGAATATTTTATTTCTCATTTGTTAATGCTTCTGGAAAGAGTTTAACCAAAACTTTTATTAAACATTTATTTTAACAAGAAAAAGTTTAACATCACATATGTTGAAAGAAGAGAAAACATGCAGATGTTGTTGAAATTTTTCAATAAGTATTTAGTTTGGCCCACGACTTAGTCCAAGTTTTTAATTTTGGCCCTCTGTGAATTTGAGTTTGACACCCCTGGTCTAAGACGTTCAAGTCGTTACTTTAACATGGAGTGAAACAAGAAAGTCTGTAGATGCTGCGATTTTAGGAAATACCCAAAATTGCCGAAGAACCTCAGGAGGAGCCTGCGAGGGCCTCCCAATCGGTTAATTCCCCGTCTCGAACGCTGCGCGTCCAAAGAGGTGGCTTCATTTGCCCGGGGCCGCGACCGCCCGGGGCCGCGTCCACCTGTGTCCCCCCCCAACCCCACCCCATCCCCCCCCCAACCCCACCCCATCCCCCCCCCACCCCCACCCCCCCCCCCACCCCCCCCACCCCCACCCCCACCCCCACCCCAACCCAAACCCCCCACCCCAACCCAACCCCCCCACCCCCAACCACCCCCACCCCCCCACCCCCACCCCCACCCCCACCCCCAACCCCCCCCACCCCCCCACCCCCCACCCCCCCACCCCCAACCCCCCCCACCCCCCCACCCCCAACCCCCCCCACCCCCCCCCCAACCCCCCCCACCCCAACCCATCCCACGCCATCGCACCCCCTCGTGAAGGAGGCGCAAAGCACCCACCAGGAGCTGCAGAGACGCGGACGGAGTCGCCTCGGAGATCAATTCACTCGCCAGCAATGAGCTCCCCGCTCAGGAATCAGTCCGGGCTCCCGGGACTGGCCGCCGATGCCCCCTCCCTCCCCCCCCCCGGTCCCAAGGCCGCAGGTTCCCACCGGCCCGGCCCAAGGCAGGAGGGAGCCGAGCAACGGGGCCGCGGAGGGACCAGAAAGGCGACAAGCGAGTGCGCAATCGACTTTGCCTTGTTTCTCAAAACCTCGTTCCAAAACCAAAACAATGGCCCGCAGACACTGCTTGCCTCAACTTTTTTTTGTGCACTACTTTTATTTCTTGTTGTGAGGTGGTTTATATGAACGTTTGCACTGCGATGCTGCCACAAAACAACGAATTCCGTGACGTCTTCAGGATAATCAATTATGATTCTGAAAACATCTTTCTTTTTCATACTTTTTTATTCATCATATTAGAGGTGAACAATACGTGATCAGGAAGGGAGAAAAAATATCACTATTTCGCCTCAAATAACATGTCGCATGACACTGTGGCCTCCATGCGACAAGGGCGTGGAGAAGAACAACACGCACACCAAAACCTTGAAGTTGAGACTGGTTTATTACATGCCCTGGCGCTGACATAAGGGCACTGCGTCAAGGGACCACTGCGTCATGGGACCACTGGCAGGTGTTCCCACCAAAACTGACTGTCTTCCTGCCATGTGGGAGGTCGCCTGGGACAACAGCCAGGGTCACCCCCCAGGTCTGCACTGTCACCGTTTTCATCGGCCATTTTGGTTGTTGCACGACCCCACCCCCAGAACCGACGATCAGGCTGTGGTCCACTGACTCGGACGGTCTGTCCCTGCGTCGTGAGGGAGGAGTGGAGACCGGTTATAGTCCAAATATGCTGGCTTCAGGAGGTCGACGGTAAAGGTCTCCTCCTTACTGCCGATCTCGAGGATGAAAGTGGAGCCGTTGTCCCTGATGAGCATGTAGGGGCCCCTCGTAGGGTCCACGAAAAGGCAGCCGGTGCACGCCTCTTCGCACAAAGCCATGTTGACAAGTCCTCAAGTCCCTAGAGATATTATGTTTAGACTAGCTATGTGGTGGGGGTTGTTGTGGGACCATGGACCCTAGTTTTGGCCACAAGTTCTCAAGGGTGGCTGCGGAGTCTTCCAGGCATTTGTCAAGGGCCAGGAACTCCCCCAGAATTATTAAAGGCGCACCAAAGACCATCTCCGCCACCGAGGCGTTGAAGTCTTCCTACGATGTGGTGTGAATCCCCAGCAGGACCCAAGGCAGTTCGCCCATTCAGTTGGGATCCTTGAACCGAGCCATCAAGGCTGCCTTCAGGTGCCTGTGAAACAGCTCCCTCAACCCATTGCCCTGAGGGTGGTATACTATGGTGTGGTGGACCTGTGTCTCCAGGAAGTTAGCCAGCGCTGCCCAGAGCTCAAAGTAAATTATGCCCACCTGTCTGAATTAGGTGCTCTGGAACCCCAAATCTGAAACCCATGTGTCAATGAGTGCCCTGGTGCAAGTTTCTGTGGTGATGTCCGCCAGTGGGACCACCTCAGGTCACATCGTGGAGCAGACAACCATGGTAAGTAGATATCTTGCCCCACGGGAAATTGGGAGTGGCCCCACTATGTCAACGTGTGCATTGGCTGAACCTGAGCCACACTGGTTCAAAGGTCTGTGAGTGCCTTTGTGTGAGTCTGCACTTTTGAGGACCGGCAGTGCATGCAGGTCTTGGCCCACTAGCAGACCTGCTTCCAGAGGCCATACTAGTCACCATCTTGACTGTGCCTCTTATTGCTGGATGTGTCATGTTGCATATGGCATCGAAAACCTGGTGCCTCCATGCAGCATGGACGATGAATTGAGGGCTGCTGGTGGAAACTTCACACAGTGGTGTCATTACCTGAGCCGAATGGGGACATCTGCCACCCTGAGACCAGAGACGGCTGTCTTGTACGTGGGGATCTCAGGGTCTTGCTTCTGCACTTTGGCGAGGTCCACATAGTTGACTCCCTGGGAGCGTGACAGAACATTGGTTATCACATTGCTTTTCCCGGTGATGTGCTGTAAGTCTGTGGTAAATTCGGACACGTAGGACAAATGTCTCTGTTGCCAGGTTGACCATGGGTCCGATACATTATGGAAGACGAAGGTCAACAGCATGTGATTAATTAAGACCTTAAATTGCCAACCTTCCAAAAAGTAACAGAAGTGTCTGACTGCCAGGTACAGCGCCAATAGCTCTCGATCAAAGGCGCTGTATTTGAGCTTGGGGGCACAGAGGAATCCGGTGAAAAATGCCAGGGGTTTCCACTGGCCTTCAATGAGCTGTTTCAGTATGCCTCCTACTGCTGTGCTGGAGGTTTCAAGTGTCCGAACACCCTGGCAGACTCATCATCCCAGGAAATGTCCTTCGACTTGCCCACCATTAGCGTAAAGAGGGCCACATGAGGGGAATCTCGTGATGGCTGGTCAGGTGGAAACAGCCCTCTCCAGAGAAAAAAAAAAGTGTGAAAAAGCAGAGCTCAATAAACATAAAATACAAGAAGATAAAATTACAGAGAAGAGACAGAAGATGGCACCCAAAAGAGAAAAAGTAAGAATAACAGAGAAAAGGGAAGAAGGAAAATCACTGAAGAAAGAAGAAGGCCTTACCTGCACATCAGAGCAGAGAGCAACCGTGGAGAGGAGCGGCCGATCTCCGATGTTGGTGAGTCCCCAGAGAAGCAATGTCCTCCCGACCGGCGGACTCCAAAAATGGCTCTCAGAGCTAAGAAGAGGTGTGCATGCGCAGTGTGCAAGTAAAAGAAAAAGTTAACGCCGATGGGAGGGAGACTCAGCTGAGGACCGGACAGCTGTGGAGCAGCCAGCTGAGAAATGCCCAATATCGGGGCGTTCAGCTGGGGGAAGTAAACAAGAAAGAAGAAAAGAAGAGTGGTGAGAAAGAGAATGAAGGGCTGGAAGACGGTGAGTGGCAACGGGGCGCCCAACAGGGGGATGACCTGTGGGAGGAGACCCAGCAGCGGGTCGACCTGCAGCAGGAAGCCCAACAACAGGAGACACAGCAGCTGGAGGTCCAGCAAAGGTACAGAAGGAGCTCACCAGAGAAGGATGAAGATACACAGATACAGAGAAGAGAAGAAGATGACACAGACATAGATACAGAAGAAGGGGAAGAAGAAGACCAAGAATTTCAAAGGAAAGAAAAAGGTAAAACAGAAGGACAAAGTTTAGATAAAGCCTTTTTCGAAGAATAAATGAGGTCATTAAAAGAATGGCTATCATTAGAATTTAGTTCAATCAAAAGAAAAATGAAAAGAGCTGAAGACAGAATGCAAAGCTTAGAGTTGGTCATGACTGAAATAGGGAAAAGAGTAGAAAATGTGGAGGAAGAGAAGCTGCTGTAGAAATGGAGATAAATGATTTAAGAGGGAAGTTGGAAGAGAGCGGAAAAAAAATTAAAGAGACAAGATTTATTGTCACAAAAAATTGACGTATTTGAAAACTACAGTAGGCGAAACAACATAAAAATAGTTGGCCTGAAAGAAGACAAAGAAGGGTCATATATGAAGGAATTTATAAAAGGATGGATCCCAAAGGTGCTGGGAATGACAGATTCACATGAAGAATTAGAAGTCGAAAGGGCACATAAGAGCGCTAGTACTGAAACCGCCACCACATCAAAAACTGAGATCGTTATTAGTAAAATTTCTAAGATATACAACAAGAGGAAACATACTGGAGCAAGCAAGAAAGAAGATTAGAGAAGACAATAAGATGTTGGAATATAAGGGACAAAAAAATATTTTTTTACCCAGACATAAGCTTCGAACTTTTAAAGAAGAGGAAGGAATTCAACACGGTGAAAACAATCTTATGGAAGAAAGGGTATAACTTTATATTAAGACATCCAGCAGTATTCAAAGTATTCATTCCTGGGGAACGGAATAGACTGCTCTCGGACCCAAAGGAAGCCCAAGAATTTGCTAAATATTTGCAGGACAGGAGAAGAGAGGAGGAGGAGGATTGACAAGAAGCATACAAGAAAATGTACAAAAATATGTAAAAATATAAAGTAAAGATAATGTAAATATAAAGATTTAAAGATGGATAAGAGAAAGGGAAGGAAAAAGAGCGAGAGCTTTGTTATAAGTATAGGAAAATAGTGTTCTCTGGGGGAGGGGGAGAATAATGGTCACTGCGAAATCGGTTTGCGCTTGCGAGTAAGTTTGCAAACCGAATGGAAAAGGGAGTTGTGGAGGAGTCACGTGATGGAGTAGTGGCCGGATGGTGAACTCCAGCCCTCTCCAGAAAAGTCGGAAAAAACAAAGGAAAGCACAAAGGCACAGAAATAAAAGTTAATGAAAAGTGAGTATAAAGGTGGAAAGAAGATGGCGACAAAAAAAGAAAAATCGAAATCAACGGTAAGAAGAGAGGAAGAGAAGACAACGGAGGAAGAAGGAAAAGGCCTTACCTGTTCGAAGAGGCCCGCGGTGGAGAGAGAAACCCGCTTCCTCAGGTCGGTAGAAATTGGACTACAAAAATGGCTCACTGATGAGCCGAGTAAAAGGGCGCAACTGCGCATGAAAAAAAACACACCGACGGGAGGGGTGACCAGCTGGGGAGTCGATCTCCACAGCCGGCAACGACAGCTGCAGAACACCTGCAGCAAGAAGAGACCACAGAAGACAATAGAAACAAGAAAGAAGAGAAGAAAAGGGCAACAAAGAAACAACAGATGGCCAACCCAGAGGAAGAAGAAGAGGAAGAGGAAGAGGAAGAGTACAGTGAAATAGAAGAAGAAGGGAAAGGCAAGATTTACTTTCTCTTATTAAAGGATACATGGAGTCATTTAAAGAATGGCAAACACAGGAATTTAATGACTTAAGAAGAAGAATAAACAACACAGAAGAGAAAATGAATAAAATAGATATGACCTTAACAGAAATGGGAAAGAAAATGGACAAGATGGAAGAGCGGGCAATAGCAGCAGAAATGGAGGTAGAGGACTTAAAAAAGAAATTAGAGGAATCTAATAAAAAATCTATAGAGACACAAGAACTGTTAGCTCAGAAAATAGATATAATGGAAAATTATAACAGAAGAAATAACATAAAGATAGTGGGCCTTAAGGAAGATGAAGAAGGCAAGAATATGAGAGAGTTTATAAAAGATTGGATCCCTAGGATCCCAGGATGTCCAGAACTACAGCAAGAAATGGAAATAGAAAGGGCACATAGAGCATTGGCCTTTAAACCACAACCACAACAAAAACCAAGATCTATTTTAGTAAAATTCCTAAGATATACTACAAGAGAAAAGGTACTGGAGAAGACAATGGAAAAAGTAAGAGAGGGCAACAAGCCACTGGAGTATAAAGGGCAAAAAATCTTCATTTATCCAGATATAAGTTTTGAACTCCTAAAGAAGAGAAAGGAGTTCAATACAGCAAAGGTGATTTTATGGAAGAAAGGGTATAAATTTATACTAAAGCATCCAGCAGTATTGAAAATATTTATTCCAGGACAACAAAACAGACTATTCTCGGATCCAGAAGAAGCACGAAAATTTGCAGAACAATTACAAAATAGACTGAGGGATGAAGACGTGTAATGAGAGTAAAAATGATCACGATTGATATGTATGTGGGTAAAGAGGTATAAGAGTATATAGGTATAATGTGCATACGTGAATGTATCTGTATTTAGAGGAAAATATAGATAGTATAGACAAGAATTAATAAGGGAAGGTAATGGAATAGAGAGAATAAGGAGGGAATTAAAAGAGTGACCTTTGTTACATATAAAAAGTGAAATCTTTTCTGGGGGGGGCTGGGTGGGGGGGAGTTGCGGTCACTGCAAAATCAGTTGACGCTTGCGAGTGAATTCGCAAACACAAATGGAGAGGGGAGATGTGGTTGTCCGACAAGGGATAAAGGACAACTCAGGAGGGGAAGGGGAGATTGGGGCTAAAGAAGTTATAAATAGGAGAATAAGGAAAATGTTTGATGTTTTAGTAATGTTGTCTTATAAAGGGTTTAAAATAAGAAAACAGAAATGGAAAAGGAGGAAAGGTAATGATGGAAAAACGGAAAGGGAAGATAAACAAAGTATAAAATGGCTACGTTGAACTATATGACTTTAAATATTAATGGAATACATAACCAAATTAAAAGGAAGAAACTGCTAAATTTACTGAAAAAAGAAAAAATTGATATAGCATTTGTCCAAGAAACACACCTAACTGAATTGGAGCATAAGAAATTAAAGAGAGATTGGGTAGGACATGTAACAGCAGCATCATATAATTCAAAAGCAAGAGGAGTGGCTATATTAATTAGTAAAAATGTGCCATTTAAAATAGAAGAGGAAATAATAGATCCAGCAGGGAGATATGTAATGATAAAATGTCAGATATATTCGGAGTTTTGGAATCTACTCAATGTATATTCACCTAACGAAGAAGATCAAAAGTTTATGCAAGATCTCTTTTTGAAGGTAGCTAATACGCAAGGGAACATACTAATAGGAGGGGATTTCAACCTGAATTTGGATCCAAATATGGATAAAATGGGGAAAAAAATTAACAGGAAGAACAAAGTAACCAAATTTATAATTAAATCAATGCAAGAAATGCAACTTTTGGATATATGGAGGAAACAAAACCCAAAAGAAAAGGAATACTCATATTACTCGGCTAGACATAAAACATACTCAAGAATAGACCTATTTTTGTTATCAGCTAGTATACAAGATAGAGTAAGAAAAACAGAATATAAAGCTAGAATACTATCGGACCATTCACCCTTAATATTGACAGTAAAGCTAGAGGACATCCCTCCAAGAATGTATAGATGGAGATTAAACCCCATGCTACTTAAAAGGCAGGATTTTAGAGAATTTATTGAAAAACAATTAAAAATGTATTTTGAAATAAATACGGAATCAGTGGAAGATAAGTTTATACTATGGGATGCAATGAAAGCATTCATTAGAGGGCAAATAATAAGTTATGTAACCAAGATGAAGAAGGACTATAATTAGGAAACAGAGCAGTTGGAAAGGGAAATAGTAAATATAGAAAAAAAATTAGCAATGAAGGAAGATACAACTAAAAGAAGAGAATTGGCGGATAAAAAAATAAAATATGAAACATTACAAACATATAAGGTAGAGAAAAATATAATGAAGACAAAACAGAAATATTATGAACTGGGTGAAAAAACGCACAAAATCCTAGCATGGCAGCTTAAGACAGAATAAGCTAAGACAAACAAATTACATATAATCCAAAAGAAATTAAGGAAAACTTTAGAGAATTCTATGAACAATTATACCGAACTGAAAACGAAGGGAAAGAAGGGAAAATAGATGAATTTTTGACTAAAATTGAACTACCAAAACTACAAATAGAGGAACAAAATAAATTAACAGAACCATTTGGAACAGTAGAAATACAAGAGATAATAAAAAAATTACCAAATAATAAGACACCAGGAGAGGATGGATTTGCAATAGAATTCTACAAAACATTTAAAGACTTATTAATTCCGCCCCTCCTGGATGTAATCAACCAGATTGATGAAACACAAAACTTACCAGATTCATGTAAAACATCAATAATTACAGTAATACTAAAACAAGGGAAAGATCCACTCTCACCAGCGTCTTATAGACCAATATCTTTACTAAACACAGATTATAAGATAATAGCTAAACTATTAGCAAACAGATTAGCAGAGCAGGTACCGAAAATAGTAAATTTAGACCAAACTGGATTTATCAAAAAAAGACGCACAACAGACAATATTTGTAAATTTATTAACTTAATTCATGCAGTTGAAGGAAATAAAGCACCTGCAGTAGCAGTTGCTTTAGACGCAGAGAAGGCCTTCGACAGAGTAGAATGGAATTATTTGTTCAAAGTATTGCAAAAATTCAGTTTACCGGAGAAGTATATTAATTGGATTAAAGCATTATATAAGGGACCGTTAGCGAAAGTGACAGTAAATGGACATGTATCAAAGCAATTTAACTTAAGCAGGTCAACGCGGCAGGGATGCCCACTATCACCTTTATTGTTTGCGTTAGCTATAGAACCACTAGCAGAATTGATAAGAATAGATAATAATATAAAAGGAATAAAAATAAAAGACAAGGAATATAAAATCAGTCTATTTGCGGATGATGTTATAGTGTACTTAACAGAACCAGAACTATCAATAAAAGAATTATATAAGAAATTGAAGGAATATGGAGAAGTGTCGGGTTACAAGATAAACGTAAATAAAAGTGAAGCAATGCCTATGAATAATGCGGATTGCTCAAAATTTAAGAAGGAATCTCCATTTAGATGGCAAATGCAGGCAATAAGATACCTAGGTGTACAAATAAACAAAAATCTCGGCCAATTATATAAACTCAATTATTATCCACTAATGAAAAAATTACAGGACAATTTAGAGCATTGGAAAGATTTACCACTAACACTAATAGGAAGGATAAACTGTATTAAAATGAACATTTTTCCAAGGATATTATACTTATTTCAGGCATTGCCAATACAACTGACAGAAAAATTCTTCAAAGAGTTAAAGAAAATAATAACGACATTTTTATGGAGAGGGGGGAAACCGAGGATAGCACTAGATAAATTAACAGAATGGTATAAACAAGGAGGCTTACAATTGCCAAACTTTAAAAATTATTATAGAGCCGCACAATTAAGATACCTATCAGATTTTTATCAAACAAGGAAAAAACCAGACTGGACGAGATTAGAATTAGATAAAATAGGGGAAAAGATACCTGAACACATATTATATAAATGGGATGAAAAATTGGTACAACATAGAACTTCTCCAGTATTACATCATCTCCTCAATATTTGGAAGAAGATTCATGTAGAAAGAAATAAGACAAATTATCAATTACCAAAACTAATATTGACGCAAAATAAGTCACTCCCTTTTACAATAGATAACCTTTCCTTTCGAGAATGGGGAAAAAAAAGGGATTAAAAGAATAGAAAATTGTTTTTCAGGAAGTAGATTCTTATCCTTTGAACAAATGAGAGATAAGTACAATATAACTGGAGATACAGCGCTGGCATATTACCAATTGAGATCCTACCTGAAGGATAAATTAGGAAGCAGTTTGAGTTTGCCAGAGGGAAGTAACCTTGAATATGTGATTACAGATACAATGTTAATCAAAAGATTTATAACAAATATGTATATTAAACTGCAAGAAAAGGAGAATGAGGAAACAAATGGTAAAACTAAACAAAAATGGGAACAAGATTTAAATATAAAGATAAAAAAGGAAACATGGGAGAAATTATGTTCTGGAACGATGAGAAATACAATAAATACGAGGCTACGTATGATACAATATAACTGGTTACACAGACTATACATTACACCTCAAAAGTTAAATAAATGGGACCCAACAGTATCTGATAGATGTTTACGATGTCAAAAAGAAATGGGAACAACAATTCATGCAATCTGGACATGTGAGAAAGTAGAAAAATTTTGGGAAGATCTCAATCAGATATTAAATAAAATAACAGAAAACAATATACCAAAGAATCCAGAGATCTTTCTCCTAAGTAACATAAAAAACAAAGAATTTGGAATTGATTTGGAGGATGCACAAAAAAGATTTGTTAAGATAGCTCTAGCCATAGCAAAAAAATGTATTATGTCAACCTGGAAATTGGAAGATAATCTGAAAATACAACAATGGTATATAGAAATGAATAAATGTATTCCATTAGAAAAAATTACATATAGTTTAAGAAATAATATTGAAATATTCGAACAAATATGGGAGCCTTACATTAAATACAATAGCGAAAACCTACCGGGGACAATCATTACCTAAGTTGATGGAAGGAGAAGGAAAGAAAAGAATGGACTCCGTAGAATTTCTGGTGTATTTTTGTTGAATGACAACATTGTCTGACTGGTTTAATGTAACCTAGATTGTATACCTAAAATGGATGGGGGGGGGTGGGGGGGTGGCTTGGGAGGAGGGGGGGGGTGGAGAAAAAGTCACTGTATATGTGTGAAAAAGAAAAAGTGTGTATCATGGCTAATGTGATTTATGGTGTGAAAAATAAAAAATTTAAAAAAAAAAGAAAAGGGAGTTGTGGTTGTCGTCAAGGGACAGGAGAAAATCCAAGGAGGGGAGGTTCATTTGGGTTTAAAGGGTTATTGCTTGTGGGGATTGTTGGAGTATTTCATGTCTAAAATGCATTGTCATATATTGAGATTAAAAAGGAAAACTTAAAAATTAACAGTAATCGAAAAAAGGGATGGAGGTGGTGAAGAGGCGGAAAAGAAGTGAAAATAAAGATATAAGATGGCCACGTTGGACCATATGACTATAAACATTAATGGAATATATAACCAAGTTTAAGTGTATCCCATTGAAAAAAAAATCATATATAATTTAAAAGACAAAGTTACAATATTTGAAAAAACCTGGGAACCATATATGGAACATAACAGAAAGAGCAGGCCTCGGACCACCACCACCTAAAACGATAAGATAAATACAATCAGATTTAATGTGAATAAATAGATGATAGGTTTTTTTTGTTTGTATTCCTTTTGTATAAAGATATTGTTTTATTGTATTTTGTATGTCCAATATTTACTGTTTTTGGAGGTGGGTGGGAAGGGGGAAGGGAGGGATGGGGGGAAAAAAAGAGAAAATATCACTGTGAATATTTAAAGAGATACATCTGTAAATATATTGGTTGATATGGTTCATATTGTGATAAATAAAGAATTACAAAAAAAAGAGGGGCACATGATGCGGGCCGCTGCCAATATGAATCTGTGGTAAAAATTTATCATACCAGTGAATTCCTGTAGCCCATCTGCTGTTCATGGCTTGGCTAAATAGTGGACCGCATCGACATTTTCGGGGAGGAGTGTTGTCCCGTATTTATTTATTCAGTGCCCCAGAAAATCAATAGTGTTCAGGCCGAATTGACACTTTGTCGGGTTAATTGTTAAGCTGAATTCGCTCAACCGGATGCACAGTCTTTGAGGCTGTGGCTAGCGATGAGGATATCATCCAAATGGATGAACGCAAATGGGGAGGTGGTCCCGGCCCACTGCATCCATCAGCCACTGGGAAGTTTGTGCCACTTTTTTCAGCCCAAAGGGGATGCTTAGGAATTTGAACAGGCCAAAGGGGGTTATAATCATAGTCTTCAGGACATCCTGGAGGCGAATTGGGATTTGGTGGTACCCCCAGCTGAGGTCCACCTTGGAAACACCCATGCAGGTTGGCAGCGAAGTCTTGGATGTGGGGCATGGGGTATCAGTAGGGCGTGGTGGCCTTGTTGAGGTGGCAGTAGTCGCCACATGGCCTCCTCCACCCCCCTGCTGTTTTTGGCACCATGTGGGAGCAGGGAGGCCCAGAGTCTGTCAGAGTGCCACACTATTCCTAGCTCCTCCATTTTCTTGAAGTCCTCCTTCACGAGGGTGAGCTTCTTGGGAGGGAGCCAGCATTCTCCCTTACTCTGCGCTGGTGCCTTACTCTGCGCTTTGCTTCAGTTGTGGAAAACTGTGGCGCCACTATTGAGGAGAACTCTGCCAGGATGTGGGTGAACCCATTGTCAGAAAGTGTTGGAGTCGAAGTGGAGGATGGGTAGTTTGGCTTCCCCCAAAGGTAGAATTTGAAAAGTTCTGTTTTGCACCAAGTGCCATCCCTTGAGGTCTAGGAGCAGGCATTGGGCATGAAGGAAGTCATCCCCCAGAAGCGATCGCACCACTGCCGTGAGTAAAAATCTACGTAAACCATCCGTTGCTGAACAAAAGGGGGATGGTGCGGGTACCAAAAGTTAAGATGAAGGAGCTGATAGCTGTCCTCAGAGTTGGACCCTGCTTGCCGGTGCAGGTGTTGAGATCTGCAGTGGGGTAGGACATTTATCTCAGTGCCAGTGTGGATCAGGAAATGCCTGCCCAACAAGGAGACCCAAATGTAGAAGAGGTAACTACTGCAGTCATCAACGATGGTTGGCCATGGCATTTCCCAGAAACCCATAGGGTGGGCAGCATCAACAGGCTCCCACACCCCATCGCTGATGATAATAGCAGAATTGTCCTGGGGTATTAACGCCTCCCTGCTGGTCTTGGCTTAGCAGTCGGCTGTGGGTGAGACTTGCTGACCTGGTCTATGATGGAACTGATATCCCTCTATTCTACAGAGCATGTCTGCCCAGGCTAAGACTCTCCAGTGGTGGGGGAGGGGGTTGGGGGGGGGCCACTGAAGTCTTCATCTGTGAGCAAGAATCAGATATTCTTGGGAAATTACTCCAGAAAGATCTGCTCGAAGAGCAGACAAGGCTTGTGGCTCTCGGTCAAAGTAAGCATCTTGCTCATTAGGGTGGATGGGGCCCTGTTCCTCAATCTGTCCATCTGCAGCAATTGGGAGAGCCCGAAAGTGCGGGTTAACAGCTCTTTCAGGGCTGCATATTTGCCTTGCTCCAGAGGCTGCTGTGGGAAGACTACGACCCTTGCCAATGTGTCTTGATCGAGTGTGCTCACGACATAGAAGTAATGGATGCTGGTGGTGGTGATGTTTCAAAGCGGAACTAAACCTTGGCTTGCTTGAACCACACGTATGGCTACCACACCCAAAACAATGGGAGCCTGAGTGAGACTGCGTGGACGGTCGCTAGCTCCACCTAGCCCATCATCTTCAAATCCAACTGCCAATTGGACCTGTTAGGGTTACCAATGTAGTGTTCGTGCTACGCAAGCATGGAGAAGAAAGACATGCACATCAAAGACTTGAAATCAAGACTGATCTATTGCACTGGCTATCGTGTTTATATGTACCCTAGGTGCTGATGTCAGGGGACCGCGTCATCGGAGTGCCGGCCTGGGATTGGCCGGCTTTCCTGCCACAGCTCGCTATCTTCCCACCATGTGACGACGGCTGGTGTCACCCCCAGGTCCATGCAGTCACCACGTTTGTTGGCCATTTTGTGGGCTGGTCTGTGTCTCAGTGCATGGGCCGCTACAACACCACAATTAATGAATATGTTGAATCTGAAAACATGTTTACAGCATCACAGATGAACTAAAAGAACATAAGGAAAGTTAAGAGCAAGGCATCAATATAAATTTACATGAGGATCAAGAGTTCAGAATAGATGGACCCTTTGAAAGGGTTTGTCATCCAGTCTTTGGTCTCAACATTTTTCTGACACGTCCTTTAAACTATCTACTCCTTTGTTGCTCTAAAGTCCGCTTGGCATACACCTTATGGCTGAACATCCAATATCCTTTGTGCCAAAACATTTAAAGATTCAGAGCTTTTTGGGCAAAGAAATAAGTTCTCATCTGTGCTTAAATTTGCTGACTACTTAGTCTGAGCCAATGACCCCATTTCTTAGTTCCACCACCAGAGGATACATCATCACACCATCTCTACTTTCAGCCCCACTCAAAATCTTACTTTTCTGTAATCACTTTTTGCTTTATGTCGTGCATCAGCCAAACAAACAGATAAATAAAATGGTCAATATTCTGGGACAGAAAACCTTATCCAGACCCCCAAGATTCCAGTGCCTGCAGGTTTTGTGTCTCTCTCGTGTACAGACCCAAGCTGTTCCATGTTTCCTTTTAAGACCCCGCTTATCTCTATCATCAACCGCATGAATCATCCTGCATCAACTCTAAGGCAAAAATGCACAAATATATCTAACTCCTGCACTCCTCACTGGTTATGCTTCCCTTTGAACTTTCAGAGAGACATCTTGTCCAACCTTTCTGGAGAAACTCAGCCATGAAAATAGAGAAGGGCCTATTTTTGTGTGGTATAATTCTCTAATGATCTCTTTGGAGTTCTGTTGAAGGAAATGTCTTTAGCGTTCTGTTAAACCACAAAACCAAGGTTACAAAGGCCTAAAGTTGCACAACAGAAACATGTAATGGAAGTAGTGCCTTGAGCTCTGCTTCCAAACAAGATTTCTGCTTAGCCCTGGTTGTGAAGCATTTGATTCCGGTGACATTCTCTGGGTTGCAGTCCTTCACTGAGGTCGTGTACTCCTCAATGTTGCCAAGACCATTGTAGGTGGCTGCCTCCTTGAAACAACTCCAGTCCATAGTCTGAATTCCCCCCAAATTATTCCGATTTAATGCTTCTCAGCTCTTGACTTCCATTTTCAATTAAGTTAATAGATAATCTAATTATTAAACATTCTGTGAGAATTTGGGCACAGTTTAGAAAACATTTTGCATTTCTCTATTTGAAGCCCTGTTGTATCTAATCACTTTTTTCAGCTTTCTTTGCATGACGCTGTTTTTCAGAGATAGTATAGAGACGGTATTCAGTTTTAAGGACATTTGATGGATATTTTTCATCATTTGATCAGTTTACTGCTAAATTTAACCTGCCCAAATCTCAATTTTTCAGATATTTGCAAATCCAACATTTTCTTGAATCACAGCTTTCTGATTTTCCAAGAGAGTCTAAATCAGATTTTTTAGATGAGTTTTTTTTAGTTTAATGCCTTCTTGCAAAGGTTTATTATCTAATATTTATTGTTATGTTTAAAACAGACTTCACTATTTAAAATTAAAAATGTTTGGGAACAGGATTTAAATTTGACTGTATCAGATCTGGACTGGGACACAATTTTTAAATTAGTTAATAGCTCCTCATTATGCGCTTGTATTTGTTTATTACAATTTAAGATGGTACACAGAGCACATATGTCTAAGGTTAAATGGTCTTATTTTTATTCTGATATGAATCCCTGTTGTGACAGGTGTAAGAGTGGAGAAGCGTCTTTGATTCATATCTTGTCATAATCTAGAAAAATACTGGAGAGAGGTTTTCTGCACTTTATCAACAATTTTTAGAATAGATTTAGTACTGAATCCTTTGGGGGTCCTCTTCGGTACAATGGGAGGGAATGATTCTTCTTTGTCCCAGGTTCAGTCACGCTATCTCTTTTGCCGAGGCGTGTGATTTTACTTAAATGGAAGAATGCTGCCCTGCCTACTCATGATCAATGGATGCGTGACATCATGTCTTGTTTGAATATGGAAAAGATTCGTTATTCTGTTAATAATTCAGATATAAGATTTCAGACGCTGTGGGGGGTCTAATTTTCTTATTTTATAATTTCACTTCAATGTAATTGAATTATCTGACTCCTATCGTTTCCATGTTGTTTTTCACTTTTATTTCTCTCCCTTTTTCCTGTAATGCTAATCATATATAGCAACTGGCAATGCTGTTAGGGAGGGATATTGTTTTTTTTTCTTTTTCTTGTCTCTCCTTTTTTATTTTCCTTTTTTATCTTTTTTTTTGTTTCCTTTTTTCTATTCTTAGATTTTTTGGAAAAATATTTAAACAATGAATTATGGCTATGCTTTACTATTTACATTTGCTTTCGATATACTGATTGTTGTATTAATTACATGTAACTATCCATATAATTTTATTGTATTAATATTATAAGCTTTTTATTAAAATTAATAAAAATATTTTTAAAAGGTAAATACAATGTTGCCATTCATATCTAGAGGAACAGATATAAGAGCAGGGATGTGATGGTGAGGCTTTTTAAGGCACCACTGAGGCCTCATTTGGAGTATGGGGTACAGTTTTGGACACCTTTTGTAAGAATGGATGTGCCTCGGAGAGAGATCAGAGATTTACAAGAATGAATCCTGGAATGAGGGGATTAGTAGATGAGGAACACTTGAGGAACAGAAAGCATAGAAGGCTTTGAACATTTGACACTTTGCCTGTACACCTTGGAGTTCAAAAGAATGAAGGGTCTCCTCATGGAGGCATTTTGAATGTTGAAAGCCCTGGATGTGGCAAGGTTGTTTCCCATGGTAGGGGAGTCTAGGAAAAGAGGACACAACTTCAGGATTGAAGGGCGCCCATTTAAAACAGACGTGGAGGAATTTTTTTTGCCTTTCAGTGTGGAACCTCTGGAATTTCCTGCCATGGGTGGCTGTGGCGGTCAGGCCATTTGGTGTATTTAAGGCAGAGATTGATAGTTATCTGAATGGTCTGGGTATCGTAGGTTATGGGGAGAAGGTGGCATGGTTGGCATAATGGTTAGCACAATGCCAATACAGCGCCAGCGATCAGGACTGGTGTTCAAATCCCGCACTGTCAATTTGTACATTACCCGATGTCTGCTTGGGTTTTCCCCAGGGACTCCAGTTTCCTCCCAACGTTGGAAACATACTGGGGAGTGGGGGTGTAGGTTAATTGGGTGTAAATTGGGCAGCACGGTCTCATGGGCCAAAATGGCCTGTTAATGTGCTGTATGTCTGGAAAGACAGGGGTGTGGGGCTGAGTGGGAGAATAGATCAGCTCGTGATGGAATGGCGGAGTGGACTCGATGGGCTGAATGGCCTACTTCTGCTCTTATATCTTATGGTCTTATGAACCCACTTCAATTCTCTTATCATCACAACAGGTCAATTGCAGGTGCCATTTTGATGGACCTCCCCTCTGCGTTACATAGGAACATAGGAAGTAGGAACAGGAGTAGGCCAAAAATGGCCCATCGAGCCTGCTCCGCCATTCAATATGATCATAGCTGATCTAATTTATGACCTAACTCCACCTACCTGCCTTCTCCCCATATCCCCTAATTCCTCTATCATGTAAAAATTTATCTAACCGAATTTTAAATATGTTTAATGAAGCAGCCTCAACCACTTCCCTGGTTAGAGAATTCCAAACATTCACTACTCTCTGGGAAAAACTATTTTTCCTCATCTCTGTCCTAAATCTACTCCCCCGAATCTTGAGACTGTGTCCTCTCATTTTAGTTTCCCCAGCCAGCTCAAAAAACCTTCCTACATCTATCCTAACCATACCCTTCATAATCCTATATGTTTCTATAAGATCTCCTCTCATTCTTCTGAACTCGAGCGAATACAATCCTAGACGATTTAATCTTTCATCATAAGTCAACCCCTTCATCCCAGGGATCAACTTAGTAAACCTCCTCTGGACCGTCTCCAAAGCCAGTATATCCTTCCTCAAATATGGAGACCAGAACTGGACACAGTACTCCAGGGCGGTCTCACCAGTACCTTGTACAGTTGCAACATTACCTCCCTACTCCTGAATTCAATTCCTCTAGCGATGAAGGCCAACATTCCATTTGCCTTCTTAATAACCTGCTGCACCTGCAACCTAACATTTGGATTCATGCACAAGCACTCCCAAGTCCCTCTGCACAACAGCATGCTGTAGTTTTTCACCCTTTAAATAATATTAAAGCTCTTTTATTTTTCTTGCCAAAGTGGATAACCTCACACTTACTAACATTGTACTCCATCTGCCAGACCTTTGCCCACTCATCCAGCTTAACTATAACCCTCTTCAGACTCTCCACATCCTCATTACAATTTGCTCTTCCACTCAATTTGGTGTCATCCGCAAACTTGGCTACACCACATTTTGTCACCTCCTCAAAGTCATCAATGTAAATGATGAACATTTGTGGGCCTAACACCAACCCCTGCGGCACCCCACTTACCACTCTCTGCCAACCTGAAAAACTCCCATTTATCCCGACTCTCTGCCTCCTAACCATATAAACCATATAACCACTTACAGCACAGAACAGGCCAGTTCAGCCCTACTAGTCCATACTGTAACAAATCCCCACCCTCCTAGTCCCACTGACCAGCACCCGGTCCATACCCCTCCAGTCCTCTCCTATCCATGTAACTATCTAGTCTTTTCTTAATTGTAACCAATGATCCCGCCTTGACCACGTCTGTTGGAAGCTCATTCCACATCCCCACCACCCTTTGCATAAAGAAATTTCCCCTCATGTTCCCCTTATAATTTTCCCCCTTCAATCTTAAACCATGCCCTCTAGTTTGAATCTCCCCCACTCTTAACTGAAAAAGCCTATCCACGTTTACTCTGTCTGTCCCTTTTAAAATCTTAAACACCTCTATCAAGTCCCCCCTCAATCTTCTATGCTCCAGAGAAAAAAGCCCCAGTCTGCACAACCTTTCCCTGTAACTCAAACCTTGAAATCCTGTCAACATTCTCATGAACCTTCTATGCACTCCCTCTATTTTGTTTATATCTTTCCTATAATTTGGTGACCAAAACTGTACACAGTACTCCAAATTTGGCCTCACCAATGCCTTGTACAATTTCATCATAACCTCCCGACTCTTGAATTCAATACACCGATTTATGAAGGCCAACATTCCAAATGCCTTCTTCACCACACCATCCACCTGAGTATCAGCCTTGAGGGTACTATTTACCATCACTCCTAAATCCCTTTGTTGCTCTGCACATCTCAATAGCCTACCATTTAATGCATATGACCTATTTAGATTTGCCTTTCCAAAATGTAACACCTCACATTTATCTGTATTAAATTCCATCAGCCATTTCTCAGCCCACACCTCTAGCCTTCCTAAATCACCTTTTAATCTACGGTAATCTTCCTCACTGTCCACAACACCACCAATCTTTGTATCATCCGCAAACTTGCTTATCCAATTCTCCACCCCTACTTCCAGATCGTTAATATATATAACAAACAATAGTGGACCCAGGACCGATCCCTGAGGAACTCCACTAGTCACTGGCCTCCAATTGGACAAACAATTTTCTACCACTACTCTCTGACACCTCCCATCCAACCATTGCTGAATCCATTTCACTACCTCCTCATTTATACCTAATGCCTCCACCTTTTTTCCTAACCTCCTGTGGGGAACTTTGTCAAAAGCTTTACTAAAGACTAAATAGACAACATCCACAGCTTTCCCTTCATCAACCTTTTTTGTAACCTCCTCGAAAAACTCAATCAGATTTGTCAAGCATGATCTACCCCTGACAAAACCATGCTGATTACACCCTAGCAATCCCTGTACCTCCAAATAATTGTAAATACCATCCCTCAGAACACTTTCCATCAACTTGCCCACCACAGACGTCAGACTCACGGTCATATAATTCCCAGGTTTACATTTAGACCCTTTCTTAAATAGCGGAACCACATGCGCCACCCTCCAATCCTTTGGCACTACCCCCGTGGCCAGTGACATTAATGGCCCCACTATCTGTCCACTAGCCTCCCTGAGTGTCCTTGGGAATATTTTGTCCGGTCCCGGAGATTTATCCACCTTTCTCTTTTTCAACACAGCCATCACTACCTCCTCAGTTATCCTTATATGCTTCATGACCTCCCCACTATTTTTCTTTACCTCAATTGGTTCAATATTTTTTTCCCTAGTGAATACCGAGGCAAAGAAATCATTCAAAATTTCCCCCATTTCCTCTGACTTCTCACTCAGCCTACCCTCACTATCTACAAGGGGTCCAATTTTATCCCTCACTAATCATTTACTTTTAATGTACCTATAGAAACCCTTTGGATTTATTTTTACTCTGTCTGCCAAAGCCTCTTCGTGCCTTTTTTTTGGCCTTTCTAATTTCTTTCTTAAGATTCCTTCTACACTCCTTGTAGTCCTCCTTCAAATTGTCAGCTCTCTGTTCTTTATACCTCTTGTACACCTCCCTTTTTCTCCTAACCAAATTTCCAATATTCCTCGAAAACCAAGCCTCCCTATGACTTCCAGCCTTTCCTTTGATCCAGACTGGGACATAACTACTCTGTAGCCTCAAAATTTCTTTTTTGAATATCCTCCATTTCTCATTTACACCCTCACCTGAAAATATCCTGTCCCACTCAATACTCCCCAAATCCCTTCTTATTCCTTCGAAATTTGCTCTTCTCCAATCCAGAACCTCAACTTTAGGCCCATCCTTGCTCCTCCCTAAAACTACCTTATAATGGTCAGACAACCAATTTTCAATCCAGGCCAATATTCTTCCCCGGACTCCACTTTTATGTAATTAGTGATAAGTCTCTTGTGCGGCACCTTATCAAACACTTTCTGGAAATCCAAATATAGAACATCAACCTGTTCCCCTCTATCCAATGCACCCATTATATCCTCAAAGAATCCTAACAAGTTTGTCAAACAAGATCTTCCCTTTCTAAAACCATGCAGCGTCTGCCTGATTGAACCCTTACGTTCCAAAAGTTTCACTATTTTATCTTTAATGACGGCTTCAAGCATTTTTCCAACTACAGACGTCAAGCTAATTGGCTAATAATTTCCAGTCTTCTGCCTACATCCCTTCTTAAAAAGTGACGTGACATTTGCTGTCTTCCAGTCTGCCGGGACCTGCCCAGAATCCAAGGAATTTTGGTATATGACCACCAATGCATCAACTATAACTTCTGCCATTTCCTTCAGAACCCTTGGATGCATATCATCAGGACCAGGTGATTTGACTGGCTTTAGTCCCATTAGTTTGTTCATATTGACCACAACAACACATACATTGGGCTGTTCACTGACTACATATTCAACACCAGCAAAACATGATCAAACTGAAGGATCTGGAACAATTTGACCCTCAGCAACTGGATCCTTAACTTCCTCACTGTCAGACCCAGTGCAGATCAGCAACATTACACCCTTCTGGTGGGCATCAACACAAAGGGTTCTCAAGGCTACATGCTTCGCCCCCTGCACTATTCCCCCTCACACACATGACCATGTGGCCAAGTATAGCTCCAAATGATTCTTAAGCATTTTCTTTCCACTCACATACCACCTTGAGTAATCCCTTACATACCACACAACACCTATGGCATCCCATGCTCTGTGGTTAGTAAGGGATTACTTAAGGTGGATTGTGAGTGGGGAAAAAAAGGTTGAGAACCAATGTTCCAACCCAATCAAAGTTAACTTACCACACCACTTGAAACAACATTCTTCGGAATTAATGGTTTTCCACTGGAACGTCAATGATAGATAACCATATCTTTCAACCATCTTTGTTGGATTCAGGTTTCGAGGAATGGCATAGAATAGATATACAAAGTTTTAATGATATTTTTATTTGAGATATATTTGCCTCTTTTGAACAAATATTAGGTAAATTTAATATTTCCAATAGAGAATTTTTTTAGATATTTACAAATTAGACATTTTGTTCAGTCTAAACTTTTAGGTTTTCTGCAAATTTCTAATATTCTTGATCTGTTTTTAAATTTGCTGTTTTATTTTCATGGTGGACTAACATCATGTATTTATAACAATTTATTGGATTTAAAATCAGTCTCCATGGCTGGGATCAAGAGCGATTAGGAATGAGATTTGAACTTTACATTTTCAAATGAAAACTGGTACTCTACAGAACTCATGTCCAAACTTAAATCATCTCGTTTTTACGCAAGTTTTGATCCACTATGTGAAAAAATGTAAAATTTTTTTGTATCTTCTCTGAGCCATGTTTTGGGAGTGCCCAAATTCAGAGAGATTCTGGTAAGACCGTTTCAAATTTTATCAACGAATCTTAAGATTAATTTGGAACTTAGCCTGTGAATTGCTTTGCTTGGTTTTTTTTTCTCTGTGATTCAGATAAACTTATATCGGCTCCTCAGAGAAAAGTTTTAATTTTCACCAAGTTGACAGCCAGAAGAGCAATCCTACTGAACTGGAAAGATGATTCATCCCCTACTCATACACAGTGGTTCTATGGTGTAATGTCCTATTTTAGATACGATATTAAAGATTGAAAGACTCAATTTATAAAGTTGTGGGGCCCATTCTTAGAATTTTTTTTATATAATTGGAAGAATTAACAATTTTACGGTATCATTCATTCATGTCATTCTCTGGGGGTCGCCTGTGATTCCACATTATTGATTTTGTTTTAAATTAATTCAAAGGGGTTCGACTAGATTTAGTTTTTTTTTCCCTTCTTTTATTTTATTCGTTCTTTCAATAAACGGGTTTATTGAAATTACCTGTGAAATTTCTGGAATATGTCACAGGTAACTTCGACTAAAAGTTTTTGATACTTTATAAGCAATTGTACTTTGTTTTCCTCTGGCTTTTTTGATACGTGGAGACTAATGAATTACATGCTTGTACGTTCAACTCGATACTTGAAGGAACAGCATTTCGCCTCCAGCCACACGTATCCAATGGATTTGTTTCGCAGGCTGTTGGCAGTTCGCGAGGGTTTTCAAGGGGGTCGAGGTGACAGTGCGATGACAGTAGAGGCACGTCGGCGCTGAGTGCAAGAGCGGGACTGGTCGAAGCCTGGGTGCGGTCCCGCGAGCTCGTGCGCTCTCACGGCGAGACCTGCGCACCGGCACCAGCGCCGACGCTCTTGTTGATATACCGGGCGCGCTGTCCTTTGATTGGTCCTTTCAACCTCTCGCGGGCGGGCGGGCGGTGGGGGGGGGGGGGGAGAAACAACTTCATCGCACGTGGTTTGGACGCGATTGGCCGAATTGATTTCCCCTCCGCGCCCATGCGCGGCGTCGGAAATTTCGATTGGTCGTCCTGGCGACCGATAAACTCTGCCGCGCTGGGATTGGTGGGCGGGCGGGCGCGTGCCCCGACTACAAGTCCGCGAACCGGCTGGCTGTCAGGTATGGTTGCGGGAGGTGGGTTCGCGATGGGCTCATTCTGGTAGATTTCTTTTTTTTTCCGGGGGATACGTCCGGTTGTGACTTGAACTAGCACCTTCGTGGGCTCAGAGTTGGGGAATTAATGCGGAGGGTGGCGATTCCCCTCGGACTGAACCCAAACGGGAGAGGCCGTATCCCCCGAGCCGATGAGGAATGCCACTCTGATCGCAGCAATCCGGGTCAGGCCCAGAGTTGTTTTCACTGTGCATTGAGGTACGTGCATTTATTACATTGGGAAATTCCCAATGTTTCTTTGGTTTTAGGACTGACACTCGAACTTTAATCGTTGTATCTGTCTTCCAATGACTTTCGCCCTCGAAACCGAACTATATTTTTGTGAGAACGTGAATTGGTTTAAATAATAAATTGCCCACCCCCTCCCTACCAGAATTGGAGTGGAATGGGCATCTGCAACCATCATCGCCCAAAATGGGCATTATATCCGAAAGAGTAAATGGTTTTTTTTTAAAATAATGTTATTTTAAGGTTGCCTCAACCATTCACATTTTTCCTTTCATTCTCTTGTATCAGTTTCACTCTGCATCAACCATAAAGCCAACATTCTGAGTTTAACAACCATCCTGACTAATGAGAATAGTCTTCCTTTGCTGATGAACTTCCAATGCGAAACCTAGCTGCTTTTTTTTCTTGTAATTGATTTCTTCCAAGAAGAACATGAGTCACTCAAGGTAATTTGTTACCACAACTAGTCGACCGAAGAAAGGAGAGCTGCAATGCTTAATCCTATTCCAGATAGTTTTGTTGATTGGGTGTAAGTTGGGCAGCACGGTCTCAAGTTGAAACATTTGGGTGCAAGAGTGTTTGGAGGGAATTGGTGTTGAATATGTAGCAAAACTTAAAGGTGGAGAGGTCTACTCTCACAGTAGTGGTTGAATCTGTTCTACAAGTCATGTATAATGAAAGGTGGCTGATAAAGTATCACATTTTGAGGTGCCTTAAATTACTTGATCTATTATTGTAGCATCTTGATTTCATTTCAGACGTAGTTTATGATTTAAATGCAAGTTAGTCAATAGAAAAATGTCTGAATTCTTTCCGTGCATCATGAAAGTATGAGTAAAATGATCAGTGAAGAGGTCATAGATTTAATGTCCTTTCAATTGTCTGTTGGAAACGTGTCACAAGAAAATCAATTTCATTTTTAGTTTATCTAATCTCTTCAACCTCATTTGGACCACTCAATATGTCAGTGATCTATATAAATGTCAATCATGTTTTTTTACATTTGTGTGGAAGAAAATCTACCAAGTAGACTCCCACCTCACTGACAAAAGGCAAAGGAGGAAAAACCCAACACCCAACCCCAGCCAACCAATTTTCCCCTGCAACCGCTGCAACCGTGTCTGCCTGTCCCACATCGGACTTGTCAGCCACAAACGAGCCTGCAGCTGACGTGGACATTTACCCCTCCATAAATCTTCGTCCGCGAAGCCAAGCCAAAGAAAAAGCTGAATTGTCACTTTTTAATTTTTAACATTCTTCTTTCTTGCACAAAAAAATGTATAACCATGCAAGTATCATTTTTTGTTTTCATTTTTGGATCTTGTTGAAAGCCAATTCTTTTGTTTATGGTCTATGTAAATAATTTGATCTAATATAAATGATTCAATGGACTCTAGTGTGCAAGGATGATTCAATTCTTAATTACCCACTGCTAATCACAATATTTTTGTGAAGTGGAAACATGGACAGTTTTGAAGTAATTGTATGCTGGATGATCGCCCCTCCTTAACATGGACATTGACTCCAATTGTGTTTTCCCCCAACTGTAAACGTATTCTTGCAGCTCACTGTATAGTGAGCGATACTTCACTGGAGAGTGAAGTAATGTTAACTTAGTAAATAGCTTATGCCTCCAATGCTTTGGTATTCATTAATGGGACTGGAATGATCTTCACTGGAGAGTGAAGTAATGTTAACTTAGTAAATAGCTTATGCCTCCAATGCTTTGGTATTCATTAATGGGACTGGAATGATCTTCACTGGAGAATGAAGTAATGTTAACTTAGTAAATAGCTTATGCCTCCAATGCTTTGGTATTCATTAATGGGACTGGAATGATCTTCACTGGAGAGTGAAGTAATGTTAACTTAGTAAATAGCTTATGCCTCCAATACTTTGGTGTTCATTAATGGGACTGGAATGATCTTCACTGGAGAGTGAAGTAATGTTAACTTAGTAAATAGATTATGCCTCCAATGCTTTGGTATTCATTAATGGGACTGGAATGATCTTCACTGGAGAGTGAAGTAATGTTAACTTAGTAAATAGCTTATGCCTCCAATACTTTGGTGTTCATTAATGGGACTGGAATGATCTTCACTGGAGAGTGAAGTAATGTTAACTTAGTAAATAGATTATGCCTCCAATACTTTGGTATTCATTAATGGGACTGAAATGATTTGGAATTGGTGAACTTTTTTAGTACTTTTAGACTTTTTGTCTTCCTGTTGCTTCCCTTTTCTTCCATAGTGGTTGACTTTGTGACTGATAGGAGTCATTAGCTATTGCATTAAGGATGGGAGTCCTTTGACAATTCCAATAATAGAACGCAAGTTGCTGGAATATTTTAGTTGCTTATGCTCATGGAAGCTCATGGAAAAGTACATACAAAGTATTCGGTGACATTGAACATTTGTCTAGGGTAATTGACATAAAATTTTGCAGCAAAATGACCGGATGATATATGGACTTCTAAAACTCGTTTATTAATGATCTTGACCAAAGTAGAAGTGCAAAAGTCGAGAACATTGATCCTTGTTATGAAAGTAGGATTACAGGGATGCAATAATTGATGTTCCCAGCTATCTGTAATGGACCCATGAGGAATACAGCTTGGATGACCAATTCAATGGATGACACCAAATCATGTTCAGTGAATCTCACAAGTAGGAATAACAGTTACGTAAATTAAATGAAACTGGCAAACTGCTTTTTTATTGTTGATATAATTCACTCAAGAAACAAAATATGTAAATATTTTCTTCATTGAGAGATGCTTGTATATGCATCATTAAAAAAAACCATACATTGATACAAACTGTAATTCAAAACTTAATCCACCCCCTTTTGGAACATGTATATAGAGAGGCTTCCACACAAAAGAACATGGGTCAGATCCCTAGTGAAGTACAGGGTTCAGGTAGAGGCATTTTACCTTGGATAAGATATTCGAGTTCTGTATCCACTATAGAACAAATTCACTACAATTATGCCAAGTTGTAATTGTTTATATTTTGTAAAATCTAAACTACATAAATGCTTTATTTAGAAGCTTGCAGGATTTTAAATGCAACTAGGATGGCTAGAATGGAATAATTCTGCCAGATGGGGAGATTTAGATGAACAAGGTGCACCCAAAATTTGGTCTGATCTAATTAGAAGGGAAAACAGGAAATACAATACAGGTACACGATCCTTTATCCGGAACCCTTGGGGGAACAGTGTGTTCCGAATTTCAGATTTTTCCGGATTTCGGAAAGCCCATCTGAATTGTGCTGCCATATCCACCCCACCCCTTTCCAGTCGCCTGGCCGTCTTCCCCCGACTGCCGGTCCCTTGCCACCCGGACATCTCCCCTGACCGGCACCCTCAGCCGCCGGTTCCTCGGCCACCTGGCCGTCTCCCCCGGCTGCCTCCCCTGACCGCCGGTCCCCACTTGCCGGATTTTAAATGTCCAGATAAAGGATCGTGTCCTGTATAACACAACTTTGTCAAAGTGATAAGGATAAATGGTTTGCTGAAAGAGCGAGTGACTTTGTTTTAATGGCCTAAATATATTCAGGCACGGGCAAATACAGTTAAGGAATAAACAGGTTGCAATTGGATTGCCTGCCAAATCTGGCTGGGAGGAGGGAAGCTGAGTGGCTTCTTGTTCTAGGGCTTCAGCAGAATACTATGATGTCAGGTATCTTGTTGGTGATTGCAATTTCAACTCCGTTTCACGATACCATATTCAATGATCATGGCCTAACTTCAAGGGAATCTTGAACATGAGTGTGTTTATACATCCCTTGATTTATTTTTGACCTTGAGCTTCAGTTTGGTTAAATTATCACAATTTTTGCTTCCAAATCAGAAAGTTGTGGTTTCAAGTTCTGACTTTTCCAAGAATTGAGATTGTAAATTTTGATGAGAAATTTGTAGGGTGGTGGTAGATTGCCTGAGGTGCCATGTTTTCAATGAGAGATTAACCTAATGATTTGCTTGCCTGCTCTAGTGAATGCTGGATAGTAAAAAGATCTTGTAACCTGTTGGATTGTCAAATGAATACAATTAGTATTATAAAATGTATTAATTTACAATCCTGGCATAATTCTGGTGAATATGCTCTATAATTGATGTAGAGCTGGAATATCTAAACCCTGTACTTCATTTCATTGGGATATAGCCCTGCTGTTCCCACCTTAATACCATCTGGTTTGGTGTATGTGGATTGTAATGCTACATAATTTTTTTATTTCTTCTTTTTTCTTTGGCTTGGCTTCGCGGACGAAGATTTATGGAGGGGGTAAAAGTCCACGTCAGCTGCAGGCTCGTTTGTGGCTGACAAGTCCGATGCGGGACAGGCAGACACGGTTGCAGCGGCTGCAGGGGAAAATTGGTTGGTTGGGGTTGGGTGTTGGGTTTTTCCTCCTTTGCCTTTTGTCAGTGAGGTGGGCTCTGTGGTCTTCTTCAAAGGAGGTTGCTGCCCGCCAAACTGTGAGGCGCCAAGATGCACGATTTGAGGCGTTATCAGCCCACTGGCGGTGGTCAATGTGGCAGGCACCAAGAGATTTCTTTAGGCAGTCCTTGTACCTTTTCTTTGGTGCACCTCTGTCACGGTGGCCAGTGGAGAGCTCGCCATATAACAGGATCTTGGGAAGGCGATGGTCCTCCATTCTGGAGACGTGACCCATCCAGCGCAGCTGGATCTTCAGCAGCGTGGACTCGATGCTGTCGACCTCTGCCATCTCGAGTACTTCGATGTTAGGGATGAAAGCGCTCCAATGGATGTTGAGGATGGAGCTCCGCTACATAATGTACTCCTGAGGAAAGGCTCAGGCCTGAAAAAAGTCCACTGTCTTTTACTTCCTAGTCGTGGTTTTCAAACTGCGCCTCCCCCCCACCCCCCCAAACTTGCATTCTGTCTTAAGCAATCCCTATGCCACAAGGGCTTTGTGATTAGGGAATGCTTAATGTGATATGTGAGTGGAAAGAAAAAGTTTGAAAACCACTGTTTTAATTGTTCCTAATTGTTATGTGCATGGTTTTGTAACTCCAAAGGAAATGAGCCAATGAACATTTTTCTCAAGCAAAATATTTTAGTAACAATGGGGTCTGGAGCAGTGGTTCTCAACCTTCCCTTCCCACTCACATACCACCTTTAGCAATTCTTTGCTAATCACAGAGCATAGGGATAGCTGAAGGTGGAATGTGAGTTTAGGGGGGCAGTTTGAAAACCGCTGCACCCATTCATGGAGCATGACCATAATTTAACAAATTAGGGTGTTTGAATGCTCCTTTGTTTCCTATAATTAGATATGCAAGTTTGCCTTGTTTAGAGGGAAGGCTTTGATTATTAAGTGGGGGGGGGTGTTCTCTTTTTCCTTTTTTGATTTTTTTCAATGTTTTGATATAATGGGTTTGATTTGAAAGGGTCCACACAGTATATATGATGTATAATCAAGGTTTTATTTGAAATGTTCAAATTTTTTGTCTTGTATTCCAACATATGTATTAGATCTATAGGTATGTATTTTTACCCCCTCCATAAATCTTCGTCCGCGAAGCCAAGCCAAAGAAGAAGAAGAATGTATTTTTAAAATTGAATTCAATAAAGATATTTTAAAAATTAAAAAAAGAAATCCACTGCAAATGCTGAGTTTCTCCAGCAGTTTTGTGTACTACATGATACAGGTTAATATAATTTCTTCTTACTGGAAGCAGAATTCAGTCTGTATCCTAACAACACATTTTCTGAAAGAGATTTCGAGGACTATTCGCTAAGAGCGGGGACTTCAATGGAATGGCCGGTCCAACTGCTAGGGAGTTTGGCAGCAAGCTCTTTCTGCCTTGTACAAATCTAACGTGTACTCCCAAACTTGTGGCAAAGCCAACCAGTATTTCATAAAGGTAATGGTTCCATTATTGTCACGTAATGCTACACTTAGAATGTAATATGCATGAACTTCTTTAACTTTGTCTACCCATGGGTTGGCTGTTGCAAATGAAGTACCCTTGGAAGGACAGAAAAAGTATTGCCCTGACTCAAAATTTCAGGCGGAGTTTCATATCTTGAGATTTTTTACTGGATTAAAAAAAAATTAAATTAAATTAGATCTTTCTCTACTCATAACTTGCTTGATATTGGAAACTTAGACACTGGCACCATTGTTTTCAAAATTCTCCACAACAGGCATTTCTCCTGTTGCCTGATTTCCCTCACTGTTGCCATCACTCATCTTTTGGCAATTTCGCTACTCAAACTAACTTGTAAAAATGTGAACAACATCCAGCGGTGCCTTGAAAGCCAGTCCTGGACCTTTATGGCTCCAGCAGATGGGTGTTTAGTTTCAGATTCCCAGTATCTGCACTCTCCAGTGTGTCTCCACACCTCAAGTTTAGCAGCAGGGCGTAACTTAGTAAAGAGCATCAGACTTTTCATCCTGGACTGCTCATGTAAAAATCTTTCAGTGCGTGTTCTGGATTGATGACCACAAGCAGAGAGAGAGAGGGGGAGAGACAATCCCTTTAATTGTTGCATTTCATCCCCAACTCATCCTTTTTAAACCTGCCATTGAACCTCTCTTTGAGTTGTGAGCAACTATGGATGAATTTGTCGTCCTGGGATTCAATTTTAAAATTGTGTCGACTGTTATTTCCAAATGACCCCCCCCCCCTCCCCGAGCTGCTAGCAATTTCCAAATGACACCCACCCCCCCCCCCCCCCCCCCCCGAGCTGCTAGCAATTTCCAAAGGGTATTTAAATCCAGTGCCTGAAATCACGCCCATCTCTTAATTTCTCGTACGCCCCTTGTCCGGGAAGACAAGGTTCTCGCTGCAATCGCATTGTGCGTCTCCGCACGTAGGCAGGGTTTGCCTTAGCCAGTGATCCGAGTTGCCTCTGCTTTGTGCCTGTGGTCACGTAGTGCAGAGAGAAATTGTTGGATGCAAGTGACGTGCAGGATGCCAGCGGGGCGTTCACTTTCTCCCAAAGGGCCAGGGAACGAACTCCCTTGGACGGGCGGGGCAACTTTAAAGGTTTAAGTGAGAAAATTATAATCAAATATGAATCCAGCACAAGCGGCGGGGTTGGCGCAGCGGGTCCGGACACGAGTTCGAATCCCGCTCGGTCTGTCAGGAGCTCGTACGATCTTCTCGCTTCCGGGTTTTCTCCCACCCTTCAAAACCTCCCGCGCGTGCCGGTTAATGGGGTGTTGGTGTCAATTGGGTGGCACGGACTCGAAGGGCCGAACTAGCCTGTATCAGTGCTAGATGTCTACATTTATATTTTTGTTTTAAAAAGTTTAAATTGTTGATAAATCTGGATCAGTAGGACCCCTGAATAATTCCAAATGCACAGTGAACAGATCAGCATCTGACGTTCCCTCCTTTGATCCTTGTTAAGATCACATAGCCAGCGGTCTGAAACTTTCTCTTCAACTTGGTGTCAGGCTTCTAGCAGTACACCATTGCTTTAAATGCTCAAAGCATGAAATTGTGCACCTACAGGCTTAGATGCTTTCCCACAGCCATTAAGCTCCACGATGAATCCCACTTAAGTGCTTTCATGCTGTCCATGTTTTGCATTAACCTGTGTTTTATTTCATTGTCATTGTAAACTCTCTTAATTGTGCTGTTTTTCTCGATATGGACGCATGAATGACCTGTTAGGCTGATTGCAGAAGAATCCTTAAGGTACCAGGTGTAATGCAACAAATAAACTTTAGAAATGCAATACAAGAGTAAATATGTTGGACATAACAATTTAAGTCTAAATGTATTTTAATCTGAATCCTTTCAGTAGATAGGAACACGTTGCAATAAATGTGCAAAAAGAGACTTGAGACCAAATTTAAAACCCAAAATTCACCAAGAAGACGCCGCATCCTCAATAACAAGTTGTTGTCTTCTCTGCTTTGTTAGGTCTGCTTTGTTCATGAATGAGTGAGACAAACACCAGACTGAGTCGAAATCAGGGTTCTTTGTTCTTTATTACCGGATTGTAACACTTGCGACTAACCATGTTAGTCGGAGAATGCATTCTGCCGTTATCAGCAAAATGGTGATTTTTTTATACCCTTGGATATGTGCTTAGAACATCATCATATCATTACTTGTCCAATGACTAAAACTGTTGCTATCCTTTCCCTGCTAGCTTCCTGCCTCTCAATCCATCAATGTCTCTCTTATCTTGTAAGTACAAGGATGCATTCACATCTTGTTACAGCCCTGCACATTCCCATCTCATGATGTTTTACCTAACAGGAGTACAAGGACACCTCCCCTTCTTGTTACAGCCCTGTACAGGGTAACTCCTTACACATTCCCATCTCATGATGTTTTACCTTACAATCCCTCCTTTGTCCTCTTTAGAGGACAATCTCGCCCTGACTATGCTACCACCGCGTTACATTAGTTCGCCTATTATTGCCAAGCTCTATACGGGTTCTGTTCACAGGGCAGTTCGGCTGGTGGGCGAGGGCTCCCCCAACCCTCCTTTGCGTACACCCCCCATCCGTCACCCCGATCCAATTGCCCGTTTACAAGTTTCATCCCATTTGCCCCCAAGCAAAAAACTAGCTAACCCCCCGTACATTAGTAAATTCCCAAGTTAACATATGGTCTACAATCTGATTAATAATGTTTGTGTTACAATCAATGTTATAATATTTGTTCTACAATCAAGGTTATAATATTTAGGTTACAAGCAAGGTTAAAATTATATGTGTAACAATCTAATTCACAATCCCTCCTTCCCATCACATTCCCCTTCAGACTCCAGATCGATCTCAGCAACTTTCTCCGCCTCCTGTAATGTGAGATAGTCTTGCTCCACAGCCAGCACAGCTTGATATTTCGGAGGCAGTTCATCACGGTCAGCAAAGGTCCTATGGGTCCTCGTGACCAGCGTTCGAATGCATGGAATACAACAACAGCCACAAGTGATAAAAATTGATACAGAAATGAACAAACCCAGCAAAAGTTGTCCTAACAATGTGCTCCATCTCCCAAACACTCCCTGTAACCAGGATAAAACAGGATTGGAGACTCCAGACTGGGCTTTTAATTCTTTCGCCAATGCCCTAAGTTTCGTTAACCCCTTAGTGAGTGATCCATCTGGCCCTGTGTTATTAGAGATAGAAGTGCAGCATAGATCTCCAAACATAGCACACACTCCACCTTTCTCTGCCAGGACCATATCAATCGCTATCCTATTCTGAAGTGTCATAAGGGAAGTTTCTGACAGTTGTTGATGTATTGCCTCAACAACGTCCCTGGTCAAATTTGCAAGGCGCTGGACATTATAGTGAATAAGGTTGATCCTATTAACATTCTTATTTACAGTGATGGGAAAAATTGCACTAAAAACAGGAAAGCTTTCAAACCCAGCTGCAATCTCATCGGCTAATTTAAATTCGTCCGGAATATTCCGGGCTTGGCCAATGGCATCAATCCATACCCCATCAGGGTTCCTTCCTCCCGGCCCCAAGAGTCCAACACTCCTCCTTTTTCTTCACAGCCAACTCTCTGTGTGGCGCAATTCTAGGGAATCCTCGTCTCCCTCCTGCCTTTTGACAATCAGCACTGGCGCATTAAGGGTTACTAGAGCACACCGACCATCCCAGTTAGCGGGGAGCCAGTTGTACAGCACTCTTCCTCCACAAAACCACCAAATATCCGCCCTAGCCTGGGTCAAGCGGGTTGCACTAGTGCTATGTGAGAGATCAACATGAGTCCTGCACGAGTCGCTGGGCAGCCAACCCACATGGAAAACGTGCGCTGCTGTGTTGTTGTTGGCAAAACAAGTAACATTAGTTATGCCTATGGATCTAAAGACAGGGGGAGCTACATTAGCCGGAGCTATGGGAAACGTCTGTTCCCATATCAGACACCTATTCAGTGGGTTGGATTCTGACATTAGGTTCAAGGCGCAGTCCATAGCATCTGTCTCCTCAAAAATTGATCTGCTCATCCGTAATAATGGCCTTCCTCGGGCACAGACCCAGCAGTTCCCATACCCTGCTTGGTCCGCATATTTACCCATCTGATCTATCCAGGAGTTTGACTCATCAATACCTGTCTCAATTGCTATCTTCTCTCCCCTGGTCATCTTCGTACTGTCGAATTTTCTCACTTCCCCCTCTTTCGAAGTGGGTTTAATTATGTCCTTTGTGTATGTTTGTAAGTCGAACCTCACCACTCCCCAAGGATCTTTTCCACTAATAGACACTCCAATCATTAGATAGAAGAGGTCTCCGACACCATGTTCTCTCCCTGTGCCCCCCTCGCATGTCTTAGAGCTCCATCCCTTCATATTCCACGGGTTGCGCAGCCCCGCCTTTACTGTCAAAATCAGGGGATTCTCTCCTTTCATTGAATAGGTCACAGCACCACGTATCAGGGAGATTTTAGTGAAAAAATTATAATAAGGTTTGCTGGACCCTTTGTTAAGGGGTTTTCTTATCCATCTAGTGTCGGGTCCTGTCCACCACCAAACCTCACCCCAAGACGGACAGACATGTAGACCCCATTTAGGATATCCTATTTGAAAGGCACACATGTAAACATCATATCCTCTCCAGGACGCCTCATTCTAACCACACGCTATTATACTGCATAGATCGAACTGGAAGGTGTTATCCCTGTCTATGTCTACCTTTAGAATAACTTTGGCCCCGCAGGAATCCGAGCTATTCTGCTGACTTATCTGGCATCCCATTAGTAGTACTGCCCATAGGGCCCCCGGTATCGTCTGCATGAGTCTCATCAATTCTATCAAGGCTGGCTACGTGCTGTTTTGCCTTGGAACAGTAGGCAAAATGATGCCAATTATGATCCCCTGGTTTGTCAATTCTTACCGACCTATCTGTTACGGCGGTAACAGTGTATGGTCCAGACCACCTAAATTCAGTCCAATGTACTTTACCTGGTTTACGGATATACACCAGGTCTCCCTCCTTTACTGGAACTCCTTCGGTGTCCGGGTTCTCCTTACTAGCATTCGCCACCTGTTGTGAAACTGATCCGGACACAGCTGTCGCAGCCTTCTGTCGTCGTTCTTGTTCACCAGGCAGGCGTCCCTGAGTACTTTTTTTGTTGTCTCAAGGTCTCTAGTGTCTGCTGTGGTATTCCACCACGGCGAATTGGGGAAATAAATTCTTAACTTCTCAAGTGTACAGACATTATCATACCTACCGGACATTTATAAGTCAGTCTCTCAGATACAATTGAGGCCAATAAGCCTGAACCTTTGTTTTCTTTCAAAGCCCAACCTTCACGTGGGAGATTTCTCCTCTTAATAACCAGTTTAGGGCAGAAAACTCAGGTCCTCAATTGTTTATAGACCACCTTCTCACTCTATTGGACTTTGCAACGACACAATAAAGACTTTTAAACTCTAGTAGTTTCTTGCGAAGCACTTAATAAATGTCATTCAAACACCTTAAGGACTTTTATCTTGTCTGTAATCACTTACGTGTTACAATCCTGGCATGCGACCTTCAATTGTGGTCGTCTAATTTGTCCGATCTCCAGTTCTTACTGACAATCATAAAGATTTAAAAAAAAAAAGAGAATTTTGTTAAAACAGGCTTCTCTGGACCTTTTTATCAGCCGGCTGAGATGATTGTCAGAAAAAACAGAAACCGTCGTCCAGTGTTCACTCACCCATCACGTCGGGGTCACCAAATTGTTAGGTCTGCTTTGTTCATGAATGAATGAGACAAACACCAGACTGAGTCGAAATCAGGGTTCTTTGTTCTTTATTACCGGATTGTAACACTTGCGACTAACCATGTTAGTCGGAGAATGCATTCTGCCGTTATCAGCAAAATGGTGATTTTTTATACCCTTGGATATGTGCTTAGAACATCATCATATCATTACTTGTCCAATGACTAAAACTGTTGCTATCCTTTCCCTGCTAGCTTCCTGCCTCTCAATCCATCAATGTCTCTCTTATCTTGTAAGTACAAGGATGCATTCACATCTTGTTACAGCCCTGCACATTCCCATCTCATGATGTTTTACCTAACAGGAGTACAAGGACACCTCCCCTTCTTGTTACAGCCCTGTACAGGGTAACTCCTTACACATTCCCATCTCATGATGTTTTACCTTACAGCTTACATTGGACAACAAAGATTTTGCTTCCTGAACACTTTTGGGTGTGTTCTAAGGATTTTGGGCTTCTGATCATGAGAATCACCATAAAATGTTCCTATCATGTACTGATTTTTAGATGCAACCTATTTGTTGTGATTTCCTGTCATTTTATATCCTGTCTTTTTAAGTCTACTAGTATATTGCCCACAAAGCAAGCTATTTTGGTCAGTGCACTGCTATGCAAATGTCGTCTCGGTTTGGGCGCGCATGGAAGGCATGTTGTTGAGAATTTTCTTGGCAACTACGAAGCACTAGCTACATCCAGCTGATTGACAACACGCTTCACACATACAAAACCATGAGGTGCCACATTTCATTGAAAATTCATTTTCTGCATTCACACTTGGACTTCCTCTCTGATCTTGCTGCAGTCAGTGACGTACATGCTGAAGGGTTTCATCAGGACGTTGTGATGATGGAAAGGCAGTACCAGAGCAACTGGAATCCTTCAAAACTTACTGACTATTGTTGGGCCCTGACACAAGAGGCATCAGATGCTGAGTACAAATGAAAAACGGTGGCAAAACATTGATGTCAGTTGAACTGACTTGATGTGTCAGCGTCATAATGTGATTAAACATGTTAAATTCAATTAAAGTTAATTAAATGTTTCTCCTACTTCCTAAGTGATGCAGAAAATCTGAAATTATCTTTGTATTCGGCTGGAACTTTTATCTCAATTTTTTTCAGGAAGCAAATCTTTTTTTTTTGGTGGGGGGGGGGGAGGATGGGAATTGTTGTCCAGTGTTATCTGATGAGTTGGCTTCATCGGCAAAAAGATTCCTTTTCTGTTTGTTGCTGAACAAGTCATTTCACAACTCTACAGGTGGAGGGTTTGAGTCCGTGGCCTTTGTCATTTAAGTCTTCTGAATGAAACTAACTGCTCTAGCCAGTAAACCTGCACCTTTTCTAAAAACTTCCTATTGCTATATTTGTTAAATGTTGAGGCTCAAAAAGTAAAATTCATTTATTTAAGATTTCAAGGTTATAATGACTCTTTTTCAAATACATGGTCTTTCAATCAATGAACTTGAATGAATATAGTTTTGGTTGACAATGCTTTTTTTCCCTCACCTACCCAATATTAAGAGATGCTTCCTCACCCTCTACAATCATGAACAAGAACTCTAGACAAAACCTGATCACAGTTCTCTTGGCATAGTTATCAATAAGGCCATAAAGGATGTCAGAGACATGCAGGAGACTACAAATGCTGGAATCTGATGCTAAACACAGTCTGTTGAAAGAACTCAGTGGGTCAAGAGGCGTTAGTGGGGGAAAAAGAAAGCTTGAAGGGTCTTGGCCTGAAATGTTGATCATTCTCTTCCTCCCATTGATGCTGCTCGACCCACTGAGTTCATCCAGCAGGTTGTATTTAGAAAAAGCAAGCTAGTTGAGTTGTAGAAATATTGTATTTGAATTGGCCAGAGACTCTTCCTTTCTGTTTTATTGGGGAATCAGACATCAACCTTAAATTACAAAATGAAAATTAGGGAATAGAATAAATCAGTGGCTCAAAGTATAATATAAATGATGTTAGATGTTGGTTGGAGAATCCAGATTCCTTTGTCGTGTATATAAATACATAAATTTTCCTGACTTTCACTTTTTGTAAAGGCACATAAAGAGGCACCATGAGCCTCTGCCCATAAGAGAAAGAATTAAAAGCAAATGCCTTCAGAGACCTCCCCCCCCCCCCCCCCCTCTCCTGCCCCCACCACCAACCCAGGTATCCACCTCCTGCTCTCCTGTAAGCTCAGCAACCTCATTGCCTCCTGTTTCTTTCAACAGTGAATCCAAGCTTCTATATCAGAGTCTTAATAAGATGTTAATCACTGAGTCCCTTCAGGGAGGCCTTCTCTCTATCGTCACCCTCATTCCTGCTCCTGATTCCTGGTTCCCATAAGCCTGTTTTCAGCAGTCTGCAGACCTCCGAGCCACTTTATGCCAGGATTTAATGGCATTTTAAACCAGGTTCATGTGTGCAAAACCTGCTGCTGCACTTTTGGAACACATCATGAATACTTGCTTTTCTGTTGAGGAAAGTATCTGTGTCGAGGATGAGGAGGGAGTAAATAGTATTTATTACAATGTACACTTATTTATTTTGCATATTTGCACAATATGTGCATCAACATTATCTGGAAAAAACATTGAAAAATAAATAAAACTCCAGGATCCTGGAATTGAAAACAAGTGCTTGGCAAACTCGATCAGTCGTGCAGCAGGTGTGGTAAGAGAAACCAAGGTCAAGGTTCTTTTATTGCCATATGCATAAATACACCATATTTGTTTACTTTTATTTGCCTGTAAAGGCACACAAAAAGGCACTTCTAGTCCAGCAGCTTTGCCAAGAATAGAAAGAGAAGTAAAAGAGAGTCCCTTCAGAGGCATCGAGTGTCCACGGATCCCACCACCTCAGATGCTGTCTGTAATCGCTGTAGCTGCACAGCCTCCTGTTGGGTCCAACTGTGAACACAAGCTCTAGTAACCACCTTTAGTCTCTGGTTTCAAAGCCCCCAATATGACGAAGAAGCTGTTAATGATCAAGCCCTTTCACGATCTCGTGAATTGCGGTCCCTATGTCTTCTTCCAATGAGTAGATCTCCAGCAACTCGAGGCCTGGTGTCAGTCCTTCAGCTGTTGAGCCCCTTTCTGGTCTGCTGCTGAGGTCTCCTACACTGTTAGGTCCTTCTCCAAGCTTCTCCTTAGCAGTGTGCTGTTTTCCACTATTCCCTTGGAGCCTGCTACCCTTGTGGTATGGTCTGTCCATGTTATCTGACATTAAATAAATATTGTTTTGGTTGACAGTCAAACATTATCTGAATTTCTTTGTGAAAATCTTTGGTAGGGGAAGGAGAAATCAAAACTATTAAATGGCAGAACCAGAACTGAGGTGCTTGAAAGCATATAACCATATAACAATTTACAGTACAGAAACAGGCCATATCGGCCCTTCTAGTCCGCACTGATTTACGTGAAACTCCACTAGTTCCACCTACCCACTCCCTTGCCCATAACCCTCCAACATCCTCACATCCATGTACTCACCTTCTCTTTCTTTGGCTTGGCTTCGCGGACGAAGATATATGGAGGGGGTTAAAAAGTCCACGTCAGCTGCAGGCTCGTTTGTGGCTGACAAGTCCGATGCGGGACAGGCAGACACGGTTGCAGCGGCTGCAGGGGGAAATTGGTTGGTTGGGGTTGGGTGTTGGGTTTTTCCTCCTTTGCCTTTTGTCAGTGAGGTGGGCTCTGCGGTCTTCTTCAAAGGAGGTTGCTGCCCGCCAAACTGTGAGGCGCCAAGATGCACGGTTTGAGGCGATATCAGCCCACTGGCGGTGGTCAATGTGGCAGGCACCAAGAGATTTCTTTAGGCAGTCCTTGTACCTTTTCTTTGGTGCACCTCTGTCACGGTGGCCAGTAGAGAGCTCGCCATATAACACGATCTTGGGAAGGCAATGGTCCTCCATTCTGGAGACGTGACCCACCCAGCGCAGCTGGATCTTTAGCAGCGTGGACTCGATGCTGTCGACCTCTGCCATCTCGAGTACTTCGACGTTAGGGATGAAAGCGCTCCAATGGATGTTGAGGATGGAGCGGAGACAACGCTGGTGGAAGCGTTCTAGGAGCCGTAGGTGATGCCGGTAGAGGACCCATGATTCAGAGCCGAACAGGAGTGTGGGTATGACAACGGCTCTGTATACGCTTATCTTTGTGAGGTTTTTCAGTTGGTTGTTTTTCCAGACTCTTTTGTGTAGTCTTCCAAAGGCGCTATTTCCCTTGGCGAGTCTGTTGTCTATCTCATTGTCGATCCTTGCATCTGATGAAATGGTGCAGCCGAGATAGGTAAACTGGTTGACCGTTTTGAGTTTTGTGTGCCCGATGGAGATGTGGGGGGGCTGGTAGTCATGGTGGGGAGCTGGCTGATGGAGGACCTCAGTTTTCTTCAGGCTGAAATGACAGAATTGACCCTGCCGCAACTACCTCTTCCAGAAGATCATTCCACTCAGCCACCACTCTCTGAGTGAAGAAGCAACCTCTAATATTACTCCTAAAGTTTTGCCCCCTAACCCTTAACTTATGGCCCCTCGATCCAATCTCCTCTACCCTCAGGGGAAAGAGCCTATTCACATCTATTCTATCTCTTCCCTTCATAATTTTAAATACCTCTATCAAATCCCCTCTCAACCTTCTATGCTCCAATGAGTAAAGTCTTAAGTCTTTCTCCGTACTCAAGATACTGCAATCCAGGCAACATTTTCGTAAACCTTCTTTGCACCCTCTCTATCTTATCTATATCCTTCCTATAATTTGGAGACCAGAACTTCACACAATACTCCAAACTCGCCCTCACCAATGCCTTAAACAGTCTCAACATCACCCCCCAGTTCCTATATTCTATCCTATGATTTATAAAGGCCAGTATACCAAAAGCCTTCCTCACCACCTTATCTACGTGGGAATCCACCTTCAAGGAATGCTGAACCGTTGTTCCCATTCACTGCATACGTCCTATTTTGGTTATTCCTCCCAAAATGAAGCAAAACAAAAGATGTGAGCAACTACTCAGAGCTACAGAAATTATCTATTTAAAGAAACATAAGAAGCTGTTTGTTAGGAACAGCCAAGAATAGTTTTGAAGTTGCAATTAGATCAGACATGAGGAGGCTTCAGGGCTAAATGTCCAATTGCTCCCTAATACACCTGTTACAATAAGCAATATTGGTGGGGGGTGCATCTGTAAATATTTTAATTATGTGGCTATAGCAAGTTATAAAACCACAAGTGCATTAGTCTTTAATATTCATTTGTTAAAATGAAGGAAACTATATGTTGTATTGAGTGCAGTATGTCAACAGGAGTTTTCCCCAGGGTGATAATATCATGCATTAAAGGGCATGCATTTAAAGTGAAAGGTGGGGTGGTTTAAGGGAGATGGGCAATTTTTTTTTTTACCCATGGTGTGGTGGGTGCCTGGAACTGGTTGCGTGGAGTAGCGGTGGAAACAGATACAATTGTAGTGTTTAACAGACTTCTATCTTCTTCTTTTTCTTTGGCTTGGCTTCGCGGACGAAGATTTATGGAGGGGGTAAATGTCCACATCAGCTGCAGGCTCGTTAGTGGCTGACAAGTCCGATGCGGGACAGGCAGACACGGTTGCAGGGGAAAATTGGTTGGTTGGGGTTGGGTGTTGGGTTTTTCCTCCTTTGCCTTTTGTCAGTGAGGTGGGCTCTGTGGTCCTCTTCAAAGGAGGTTGCTGCCCGCCAAACTGTGAGGCGCCAAGATGCACGGTTTGAGGCGATATCAGCCCACTGGGCTATATAAATACAGTAAAACCCCTGGTATCCAACACCTTTGAGGATTGGTAGATACCTGATAAGTGAATTTGCCAGTTGCTTGAGATTGTATTGCATGATTGGCGAGCTGACCGCTGGGTGGGGGGTGTTAATTTTAAACTTTATTATTTTTTACCTTTTTATTTTCCTTTTTTTTGCCAGTTCCTTGAGGTTGCTTGTTTCTTGAATTCTGGATAACAGGGATTTTACGGACTTTTATGTATCATGTTCAAGCAGCAGAGCCTTGATTTAATTTGGGCATCAGACATGTGAGGTGGATGACCTGTTCTTGTGCTGTACTGTGGTATATGATTGGGTAAGTGTATTCTGAAAATACAAAGAGGCAGTTTATTCCCCAATATTATGGTTGTCATTTGTAAAGTGCTTTTGATTAGACAGTAAATGACTAGCTGCTGAAGATCCAACTGCGCTGGGTGGATCACGTCTCCAGAATGGAGGATCATCGCCTTCCCAAGATCGTGTTATATGGCGAGCTCTCCACTGGCCACCGAGACAGAGGTGCACCAAAGAAAAGGTACAAGGACTGCCTAAAGAAATCTCTTGGTGCCTGCCACATTGACCACCGCCAGTGGGCTGATAACGCCTCAAACCGTGCATCTTGGCGCCTCACAGTTTGGCGGGCAGCAACCTCCTTTGAAGAAGACCGCAGAGCCCACCTCACTGACAAAAGACAAAGGAGGAAAAACCCAACCCCAACCAACCAATTTTCCCCTGCAACCGCTGCAATCGTGTCTGCCTGTCCCGCATCGGACTTGTCAGCCACAAACGAGCCTGCAGCTGACGTGGACATTACCCCTCCATAAATCTTCGTCTGCGAAGCCAAGCCAAAGAAGAAATGACTAGCAAATAAATGATACTGACCCAGAGAATGTGAATTTGATCCCTGTTCTGCATTGAACTTTATAGTCTAGGTATGATGATCAAATTTGGAACTCTTGGACTTTGGGATAGTGGGTGAGGATAGGTAAGAGAGGCAACAAAAAGGTAGTTTTTGCTGCTGGAAAGTTGACTCATTTGTGTGTTACCTGAGACTGTTGGGCTTAGCTTTATTTTCACCTTCCATTGCAAGCACTCACTTAATGGACTGGGTCAGAGCAGTGCTGTTGTATTCTGCAGAAACGTGTTGGATTGTTTAAGTTTAAAAAAAATATATATATATATATATATAGAGAGAGAGAGAGAGAGGGCTCGGACAAGCCACTTGTTAATGTATGGAAATCTCTGATCTGCGTTTGACCTTGTGTTCAATAATAGTCACAAGACTGGGTATCATTAAACCTTTAAACTTTTGAAATACTCTTGACTTGTTGAATATGTAGTATATAGTCCATTTTAGTAGATTACTTATTTTAGTGCAGGAATAAATGCTGGCTGTGGGTGAAATTTTGCAAACCTCTTGAACATTAAGTGATTGTAGGTATAACATGTCACTTAAGAAAATAGTTGTCTTTTATTCGATTCCCAAAGTGACTGACCACGAGTGGATTCTTGTTATCTTGTGTTTAGAAATGCATTGAATCATTTGAGTGAAATGGATAGCTATGATTTAGAAAATACTCTGTAGTTGTTTCATCATGTGGTGCTCTGAATCTGCATCTTTATATTTTGCAATAAGATTAAAAACATTTTAAAGTGTATTGTAAAACTGTGCTCTTTTCAATTGTTACTATTTAACTATTTGAAGATTCTATAAGGGAACATGTGTTTTTATTAAATTCTTGTCTTTAATGCTGTTTAAATTCTGCTGGAAACTAATGCCATTACATTGGCAAGAGCAAACAATCTTAATAGGATGCCGTAGGTGCCCTGTGGTTAGTAAGGGATACTTAAGGTGGTATGCGAGTGGAAAAATAGGTTGAGAACCACTGATCTAATTCATCAAATTACTTTGCTAGTCATGAGGTTCTTAACTTAAGAACTTCTAATATTAACAAGAGGAATAAAAATCAGATTTTAAATAGATTCAAAAGTTTCAAGTTTCCATTAGTTAAAATGATCTTGTGTAGTCTTGTCGCATGGTGGGGCAGAGTCTGTTTTTCTGTCCATGCTGAACATCGGGTACTCTACCAATCCCATTTAACAGCACCATTTGTAGCCTTCTGTGCCTTTCATGTAGTTATCTAGATACTACAAAAAAATTTGTGAGAGTAACTGCTTAAATCACTGACCCAAGCAATGCATTCACGATTCCATCTACCCTGTGGTGAAAAGATTTCCTCTAACCCTTGTTTTCTTGTGCTTTAAACCTGTAGCTTCCTACTTCAGACATCTCTGCTGGGAAATTTCCTACTATCTATCCCATAATTTTTGCTTGTCACTTGTCAGGCTGGTTCCTCGCCTCCTTGGCCAGCATGAAAATGTGTACAATCTATTCAGTGTTTCCCAAAGCTTTAAAGGCACCATCCAGGGAAACATGGTGAATCTACTCTGCACTTTTTAAGTGCAAATGTGGTGATTGGAATGGTACACAATACTCAGGATGATGACTGAATGAATGATTTGTATAATTGCACTGTAACTTTCCTGCTTTTGTATTCCATCCTCTGGCTAATAAAGCAAGTGCTCTGTATGAGTTCTTCTCAATCTCATCAACCTGATGAAATTGGCAGCAGCGTCTCCTCTGTGCTGACCATCAACACAGGCACTCCTGCTCTATTCCTTGCACACTTGTGACTGAGTAGCTAAGTTTAGCTCCAATTCAATCTACAAATTCACTGATGACTCTTGTTGGTTGAATCACTGGAAATTGTGAAACAATACAGAATGGAGATAAATAATCTGGTTGGATGGTGCCAGAACAACAATTGTGCTTTCAATGCCACCAAGTCCCAAGGAGCTTATTGTTGTTTTCAGGAAGGAGAGGTGGAGGGACCACACATGTGCCCCATCGATGGGTCAGAGGTGGAGAGGAATGCAACCTTCAAGTTCCTGGGGGTCCTATTTCAGAAGACTTCTAAAGCCTACACATTGAGGCAACTGTGAAGAAGGCACACCAACATCTCTACTTTCTTTAAAAAGTCTGAGGAGATTTTTCATGTCATTAAATACTCTCTCAAACATACAGGTGCATTAAGGTAAATCTACTGACTGGTTGCATCACAGCCTGGTTTGGGAATTTGAATGCACGGGAAAGTAGAAACTCTAGAAGATAGCAAATCCATTGCAGGCCCTGACTTCCCATCCACTTGAGGCCCTCCCTCAAGGCAGCCAACATCATAAAGAAACCCATCACCATGGTCACAATCTCTTCTCATTGATCCTTTCAAATAGAAAGCACAAAAGTCAGAAGACCAGCATCTCTAGGTTTAAAAACAGTTTCTTTGCAACAGCTTTCAGGCTCTTGAACCCCCACCACCTTGGTACACTAGTCATACAACAAAAGTACTGTGTTATTGCACTTTTTTTGCACAAGAATAACTGAATATTTATTAATTATCTTTTGTTCTTATTATAATCATAACCATATAACAATTACAATATGGAAATAGGCCATCTAGGCCCCTCTAGTCTGTACTGATTTAAGTGAACTCCTCTAGCCCCACTTACCTGCTCCCTGCCCATAACCCTCCAATTCCCTCACATCCATGCACTTATCCAACCTTTTCTTAAATGGCAAAATTGGCCTTGCTGCAACCACCTCTTCCGGAAAGTCATTCCACTCAGCCTCCACTCAGCTACCACTCTGAGTGAAGAAGCTCCCTCTCATGTAACTTCTAAACTTTTGTGCCCTAATCCTTAACTTGTGACCCCTCATTTCAATCTCACCTACCCTCAAGGGGAAGAGACTATTTGCATCTACTCGTATCTATCCCCCTCATAATTTTAAATGCCTCTATCAAATCCCCCCTCAGCCTTCTACATTCCAATGAATAAAGACGCAGTCTACTCATTCTAGATACTGCAACCCAGGCAACATTTTAGTAAATCTTCTCTTCTAAGTAGTCCAAATCCTTCTGCAGTCCCTGATAACCATCGTCACTATCCACAACTCCCCCTATTTTTGTATCGTCCACATATTTACTAACCCAATTTACCATTCCATCATCCAAATCATTAATGTAAATGACAAACAACAAGGGACCCAACACTGATCCCTGAGGCACACCACTCGTCACCGGCCTCCATCCTGACACTGTTATTCACCATGACTCTCTGGCATCTACCTTCTAGTCACCGTTGAACTCATCTGACTCTCTCAATGTTAATATCAACTGCCTGAACCTTCCTTACCAACCTTCCATGTGGAACCTTATCGAAGGCTTTACTGAAATCCATATAGACTACATCTACTACTCTACCCTCATCAACCTTCCTAGACACGTCAAGGTTTGTCAAACATGACCTTCCCCGCACAAACCCATGTTGGGTGTTGCTGATCAGTTCCTGCCTCTCTAGATACTTACACATATTATCTCTTAAGAATACTTTCCATTAGCTTACCGACCACTGACGTCAAACTTATTGGCCTATAATTGCTGGGCCTACACCGGGAACCCTTTTTAAACAGGAACCATATTCGCAACACGCCAATCCTGCGGCACCATATTCCCCTCTTGTGACTGTTGAAAAATCACTGTCAGAGCCTCTGCTATTTCCTCCATGACTTCCCTCAAGGACTTAGGGAAAATCCTGTTGGGATCTGGACACTTGTACACCTTTTATATACCTCAAAAGTTCCAACACGCCCTCTTTCCTAATCCCTACATTTTCCATAATCAACCCTTTTGGTTCTCTTATCATTTTTAAACTAAATACTTGTACACCAAACTTCTTTCTTGCTACAACTAGACATGTACATTGTATATGACAATGAACTCGTCATCATTACCTTTGCTGCCACCTTCAGGGATCCTTAGACACTTGCATCAAGTTTCCTCTAAATTTCTTTACTAGGTTTTGCCTTCCATCTTATTGCTTCCATCTCTTTAGGGTTCATTTCTCTCTGCTCCAAAAATTACTATTACTCCCTAACCATTGCCCTCCCCCCACCCCGTCCCCGTCCCCCCACAACTTTGTCCTCATATTCTACTCCTCCATTTCACTGTTTCTTAGAACTGTTGTTTCAATGTGTAGGGTTTACAAGTATATCAATGCTGGGTTCTTCCACCTTTTCCTGCTTTGTTATTCTACCTTTTCATGCTTGTTCAAAATCAAGTAGTAAGCAAAGAATTATTTCCTCTGTTCAGCCTTATTAATCCACCCAGTCGACACAGCATGCTGCCTATTCTTTCGGATTTGCTTATTCCGATTTTGCAAAGCTGAAGTGCTAAAGCTGGTTTCAAGTGCAGCTGCTGGGGGTGCGCCAATTTTAGTTTTATGTTTTCACTGTTACAATAACACTTTTACAATTTACTTTGATCTGTTACAGGCCCCTCACCAATGTTAAGATCTGACTGGGCAGAGTAGGGGGGCCTTATTTGTCCTCTGTAACACTGGTGTAAGATCTGACTGGGCAGAGTAGGGGGGGCCATATTTGTCCTCTGTAACACTGGTGTAAGATCTGACTGCGCAGAGTAGGGGGGACCATATTTGTCCTCTGTAACACTGGTGATTTCCGACCTAGTGTCTTGTTGGCCATCTAGTGGTTGACTTGGTTACAGTACATTCTTGTGCTTACCAGAGGTTCAGCAGTCAGTGGCATTAATGTAAGGCAAGGGTTTTTACAAATTATATTGAAGAGGCAAAACTTAGGGAAAACTCTTTGAAACAAAGCAGGCTTTTTGTTTTGAAGTGACGTGGAGAGGTCTCTTAGAATTTTTCATTTGCCTTAAAATAAACAGATAAGAGAAGTTGGGAGTGAAGATTTGGGACCAGCCCTTTTATTCTCGACAGGAATGGAAGAGCAAATTTTGTTTTGAACACTGACAAAGTCCCTGCTGTATCTTTTAATATTAGGGTCAAGGATGAGCAGCCAGAAGCCTTGATTTGCTTTGATATCCTTAATAAGAAGAAAAAAAGAGGCAACTCTGCAGGCTGATGCTAGAGTTAGGAAAAAGATCAAGTTGGACCTCAGTAGTAATAAAAACACAAAAATGCTGGAGGGACTTAGCAGGTCTCAAATAACTCATAGGAGGTAACGATGTACTGTATAAAGTTTCAGACCTGAGCCCTTCTTCAATGTATGGACAAAAAACAAGCAGGCACCAGATTAAAAGGCTGGGGAGAAGAATAAATGGAGGAGTACAGACAAAAGATGTTAATTGGATATTTATGGAGGACAGAAGAGAGGAAAGATGAGAATTGATGAGGGGATGGGAATGTTTTTTGGCTCTGTGGAAGATGAGATGGGGGGGGGGGGGAAGAGACAGGGAAAAGGAAACAGCTGGAGGAAAGGAGACACAGAGAAAGAGGGTGATGGGAGTGTGTGGCTAACAGAAACCAGAGACTACTGTAATGCTGTCTGGTTGGAGGATGCCCAGATGGAATATGAGATGTTGTTCCTCCAATTTTCAGGCAGTGCAAGTTGGCATGGGAATGGAGCAAGGAATTGAAATGGTTGGCCACTGGGAGATCCCCACTATTGTGGAGTACAGAGCCGAGGTGCTCAATTAAGTTTTTGATGTAGAAGAGGCCTCAAAAGGAGCAGTGGTTGCAGTAGATGACTGGTTGCTGCACTTGGAAGGACTGTTTGGGGGACTGAATGGTGGTGAGGAAGGAGGTGTGAGCACAAGTGGAGAACCACCTACAGTCAGTCACCAGGATGGGTGCCATGGGGGGGGGCGGTGGTGATTGATTGGGGAGAAGTGGTTGAGGGAGTCATGGAGGGAGCAGACCCTGCAGAAGGTGGAAAGGAGAGAAGGGAAGATGTGTCTGGTGATGGGAGGACGTAGTAGATGGCAGAGGATGTGTTGGATGCGGAGGCTATGTGGCTAGGTAGAGCAGTCTATGCTTCAAGCCTACACAGGCAAGGCTCCTCAACTCTTCCTCCACTACAACAGCCTCTTTAGTGGTGCCTCATGAGCTTGTCGACTTTATTCACTTTCCTGCCAACTTCCATCCTTACCTCAAATTCACTGTCCATCTCTTGCATCACTGTCCTCTCTCTCAATCTAACTCCACCTCAGGAGACAAACTCTTGATAGACATCTACAAATCCACTACCTCGACTACATCTCTGCACACCTTGTCCCCTGTAAGGATTCCATTCCCTTCTCTCAAATTGCTCTATAACCATCTCATCTGCTCCCAGGACAAGGTCTTCCATGCCAGATCATCAGAGATGTCCTTCTTCAAACAACGTGGCTTCCCCTCTTCTACCATCAACTCAACCCTCCCTCCCACATCCTCCATTACCTGCACATCTATCCGGCTCCCCCTACTGCCCCAGTCTGGGCACCTTCCACTTGTTTGTTGGTGTGTACTCTTCTCACCTTCTCCCCAATCTTTCAATTCAGGTGCCTGCCTGCTTTTTCACTCATAGCTTGAAGGGCTCAGGCCCAGAATTTCAGTTATAGGTCATTACCTTCTATTGATGCTGTGTGACTTGCTGAGCTATGCCAAAACTTTTATTTTAACTATGATCACAGTGTCTGCAGACCTTTGTGTGTCACTCAAAAATAGTAATCTCTGGTTTGCACCCTGTACTACAACATTTAATAGAAATAAAGATGTTGGTGGCTTGAGAGATTATGCAAGAGGGGTTTAGAAACTGAGAGAAGTGGATCTGTCCTAGCAGGATGGATTGCATCACAGCAGAGCTGGATCTTTACCCTTTCAAGGAATTTTTAAAATTATATTGTTTAAAATGTTATTTTTATACACGCTGCACAGTAACAAGCCATTCCACCCCATGAGTCCATGCTACCCAATTTACGTACATTTTGAATGGTGGGAGGAAACCAGGCTCCTGGGAAAACCCATGCAGACATGGAGAACATACAAACTCCTTGCAGTCAGCACGGGATTTAAACCCTGGACCCAATCGCTGGTGCAGTAAAGGTGTTACGCCAACAGTGCCACCAATTATGACAAAAGTTTGAGCAGAGGAAATGCTATTGCACGGAATAAAATGTGTACAAAGGATTGGAAGGGAAATAGAAATCAGAACAAGAAATGATTTTAGATTTTAAAAAAAAATCACGTTGTGAAGGGATCTGATAGTGATTTGAAGTTGTGATGTTTCTTGACAATAATAGATTTGTTCCCATTGGCAGAGGGATTAAGAACGAAACAAATTTACATAGGAAGTAGTTCAAATGATAATGTAGATTCGAGCTGGATGTGAACCTGAAAGAATTTGCACGGTTCTAGGTAAAAGGCAAGACGATGGGATTTGTTGAATCTTTCATGTACAGCACAGGAAAAGGCCCTTTGGCCTGCATATCGGTACCAAACATGATGTCCAACTTGATCTTTCTTCATTTATTGTGTAGGAATATGTAGAAACAGGTGCTTGATTGTCAAAGTGGACTTGTTAGCCTCAAGTCCTGTTTCTCTGCAACTCGGACAAGTGCAGAGGACCACAATAACATTCAAATTTTTAAAGTTTGCTGCTAATTGCAGAATGAGCAGTTAATGTGAAGAAGATGCTTAGCATGAGACTGGGTGAGGTAGCTACAAAAATGACAAATGAAAATTGATGCAATTGTGAAGAAAAATGCTGGGGCAGCAGTTAGCATGTAACGTTATTAAAGTGCTCATGACCAGGGTTCGAATCCAGCGCTGTCTATAAAGAGTTTGTACATTCTCTCCATGTCTGCGTGGGTTTCCTCCCAGTCTTCAAAATGTATGGGGTTTGTCAGTTATTTGGGCAGCATGGATTCATGAACCAGAACAGCCTGTTACCATGTTGTATGTGTAAATTTAAAATTACAATTCAAGACCAGAACAATACGTGATTAAGGTGGTTTGCAGAGTACATGTCTTTTATTGGTTGAGGCATACATTTAAAAAGGCACATAATAGTAGAACTGACTCTTAAAAACTGAGAAGCCACTGTTTTGCTTTAACTACAAGGCAGAAATTTGTTAATTGGCAAGATGAAGAGTGGTGAGTCGTAAAAGTAATAAGTTTTGACTTGTCAGGTGCTCATTTGTAGAACTTGAACTCATTATGAAATTAATGGCAAACAAGGTGTGTGATCAATGGTACTTTGAATACAATGTGTGTAAAATCAAAAAAATATAATTGTGCACTAAATAGATTACTCGCACCTTTTGAACATTTTGTATTACCAGTTTGTTTTTTATGCAGGACTTATTCTCAGTCAATGACGTTGGTTGCAAAGAAAAATAGGCTGTAAAATCTAAAACATCAATAACAATGACAATTGGTGATCCTGGTCCACATATAATGTTTATTGATGCAATGAAACAATACAGTTAGTGTTAGATCCAACCACAAACAGCAAAAGATGACTGAGCAAAAACAATCCAAGTTGTACGGTACAATCTCACGCACAAAGAAATCTGGGATCACTTCATTCAAGAATTGGTACAAGGCCAGGAAGTGGTCGGGATAGGAATGTCATGTTGGGGGACAAAATAAAGGAACTTGTAACCTATGTGATACAATTGGGAGTTAAGTGACAAAGTGCTTTAGAACCAAGGGAGACTGGGTAACCAAACTATGTCTTCTAATACAATGGATCTGTTGTTACATTTACACTCTAGTAACTACACAATGCAGAATACGCAGCAGCATTTTGACTTGAGTGTTGCTATGTTATATAGCCTGAACTTCCACAACTACAGAAGGACTTGCGTGCGCTGGCGAACAAGTGACTAATCAATAATATTAAACTGCACATCAAGAGACATTGCCCTTATTTATGTTTCCAACATTCTGTTTCCAAACAGCTGCTTAAGAGGGAGTTGGTTCCTCAACTAAGAGAAGCTGTTCTAAATTCAAAATGACGAGTACATTTCAAAATTACGGGTACAATTCAAAATAATGAGTAGAAAATTATGTATGCATTCCACGCCTAGTCTTCTTTAACTAAATAACTAAAAAAAAAATGAGTTGGAGCTCCTCTTTCTTAACTACATATACTGTATAACTGCAAAACATGTTGCAGAAAGAATCGCTGGTACTTATAAGAAAATATATTTTGTGCATTTGTGACTACAATAAACAGCTGGCAAAGCAACAGATAGAAATCCTGCAGTGACACATAGGCATAACTTGCCCATCCAGGTTAAAAGAAAGGTGATTCCCTTTTAATATTTAATGCCTAAGATTGAAAGGCATTATAAATTAAAGAATTAGACACAAAAAATTTGGTGCTCATTGAAATAGAGCACAAAAATTTACATATAGGATGTGTTACTATCATACATTCCACCTTGCTGATGGATCCCAGGCATGACCAATGGCCTAAAAGCATCAAATATCAATAAAATGTTTAAAAAGAGTCAAAGACCTGGACCAACACTGCAAATAAAGAGCAGATTATTGATGGGAGTCAGTGGAGGAGCACCGCTAACTGAAAAACTGCAATACTGTAGCCAGGCTTTTATAATAATCAGATTTAGAAAATATAAATAGACTGCTTTGGGTGTTGGGGCTTTGCCATTGTCCATTTTGTTCAACTCCATGAACCTAGTTGACTTGATCCAATGCTCTGAGAACTTCTTCACCCTGAAGCAGGGTTCTGTTGCCTTGAATAGGTGCATTCACTTCACAGTCATAGTTGGTAAGTGTTGGCAAACTATTGTCATCCAGTGAATGAGCCAGAAGTCTGGCTACTATATCTGAAAGTAAAAACAGATTAATGCAAGATGACGAAGTATTAAATCAATTTTGTACAGTAAACTAACCTTCCTCCACCTTCCTTCCCAATCCTATTAGAGAACTAGCCCCTTGACCCTTCCTCAATCTCTTTTCCCCCCCCCCCCACTTTTTTTTTCTGCCTGCTTGATTTTTCTTCATAACCTTACATGTTGGTTACCCTTTACTTCCTTTAGGTCCTATGTGACCTGCTGAGTTTCTCCAGCACTCTTTTGTATTGCACACTATGCCGGTATGATTATATCGAACTGAATTTGAGTATAGAAGGACATCCATTACTCTTCTACTTAATATGTTCTTGCTTTAAATGCTTGTATGCCACTTTCCTGCCTGCCAACTACACCTGTATGTTAGCTTTTTAAATTCAAATTTCTCTGGCTAGGTCTTGGTGTATTGGAAGACAGTGAATGTCATGCCATTATTCAAAAAAGTATGTTGATAAAAGGTAAGGCCAGTTAGTTTAATATCTGTAGTTGAGAGAATGCTTGAAGCTATCAATGAAGAAGAAATAGCGAGGCACCTGGAGTTTGACATATTTATTGGAGTTCTTTGAGGGTACATCAAAGCACAGTAGATAGAGGAGAGCAGATGGATTTGTTCTGGATTTCCAGAACAAATTCAAGAAGGATGAGTTAGGGGTGATGTATTAGCATGGATAGAAGATTGGTTAAATAACAGAAAGCAGATAGTTGGGGTGCAGGGATGTTTTTCTGGTTGCCCATCAGTGGTGTGCTGTAGGCGTCAGTGCCTGGACCTGCAACTGTTCACTATATATACATAAACAATCTGGAAGAGTGTAAGGTATCTAAGCTTGCTGATGACAGTAAATTGAGTGGAAAAGCAAATTATGCAGAGGACATTGAGAGTAGTCGAGGATCTGGCAGATAGAGTACTATGTTGGCAAATGTGAGATTATCCACTTTGGAAGGAAAGTGGGAAGATAAGAGTATTATTTAAATGGCATGCGATTCCAGCATGCTGCCTTGCAGAAGGTCTTGGGTGTGCTTGTGCATGAATCACAAAAGGTTAGTTTGCAGGTGCAACAGGCTATCAAGAAAGGAAATGGAATATTGGCCTTCACTGCCAGAGGGATTGAATTTGGGAGCAGAGAGGTAATGCTGCAACTGTACAAGGTTCTGGTGAGGCCACATCTGGAGTACAGCATGCAGTTCTGGTCTCCTTACTTGAGGAAGGATGTACTGACTTTGGAGGTGATGCAGAGATTAACTAGATGATTCTAGAGATGAATTAATTCACCTGTGAGGAGAGAGAGAGAGAGAGAGAGAGAGACAGCATAGATAACATCGAGGTAAGCTGGTTGTTTCCATTGCTGGGGGAAACCAGAACTAGGGCACATAACCTCAAGATTCAGGGTAGAAGATTTAGGACAGAGATGAGGAGTGGTGAATCTGTGGAATTTGCTGCCTAGATAGAGGCAGCCTAGAAGGCTGGATAGATTTTTACATAGTGGGGGGAAATTAAGGGATATGGGGGAAAGGTAGGTGGAGATGAGCCCATCATCAGATCAGCCATTGAAAGGCAGAGCAGGCTTGATTGACAGGATGGCCTGCGCCTATTTTCTTATGTTCTTTCAGCGACATGCGTGCAAAGACGGAGGTCCTTTCCAACGTCACCATTTCCCAGTTTCTTTCTACAGAAGTGGATACTTAGTTCTACATTGTACTCCATTGACTACCTGACACTCATTCACTTAAGACTGTCTATATTCCCATGCAACCTCTTGTATCCTCATTAGTAATCATGTTCTCACTTTCATATCATTGGAAAATCTGGAAAATACAGGTCAAAGTCAAGGAAATACCTGGTAAATGGAAATAGTCAAGATCCTCATCTTTTCTATCCCTGCCAATTTATGAGAAGAAATGGATTATTCCTACTGTTTTCTATCAACTCATTCACACTAGTTCATTACCCCATTCTGTGTGTATTAACTTTATTTGTTTATTATTGTTTATGAGAGATCCTATTTTTCCACTCTATTTGACGATATCCCTCCTTCTTTCTCAAATAATGGTGTCATTTTTGCTATTCTCCAATCTCTAGGAAACCATTCCAGAATTTTGGAATATGATAGCCATAATACGCACAATCTATATGGCTAGCTCTTTCTAAACTCTAGGATTTAAAGTGTTTGATTTTGGGGTAATTTACAAATAAACACGACTAGAAAAATTAATGAGGGAAAATAATTAGTACTGGACCATTGGTTCTGCAGCATTTTTGGGAAATTTTGTCTTATTTTGGAATCTCTTTCTGCTAATGCAGGTAGAGTGTTGAAGGTTAATTGTAAAATATTTTCGGTGTATGTAGTGAATGAAGATGATGCAGAATTTGTTACGGATACATTCTTGAATTTGAACCAATCAAATGTTAATATCATAGTAGGAGAGGATTTTAATTGTTGCTTGGATCCATTACTGGATAAATCTCCAAAAACTGGAGAAAACTAAATTGGCTAAGAATATCTGAGTTGATGGGAGACTTAAATTTAGTGGAAATATGGAGGCAGATGAATCCAACTGGAAAAAAAATTCATTTTATTCTGCCTGTCATAATTAGTTCTCAAGAACTGACCTCTCTTTGGTATCGGCACATTTGCAAAGTGGAAATATAAGAGCTGGATTTTGTCTGATCATTTAGTATTATTAATTTCTATGCCATTTTTACATACCCCTCTATTCCTTGATCTATCAAATATTGATCCACCTCTATTTTAAATATTTCAGAGATTCACCATCTCTGCAAGGAAATAAACATTGGTGTACCTGATTTTTAAATAATGGGCCCTTTGTATTTATGGCCCTATATTCAAGACTCTCCCACAAGTAAAAACATTCCACATCTTATGACCTAGGAACAGTTGGAAGTTGGGGTGGCACTCTAGGCACTGAATTACATATGGTGTCAGTTGATAAAGTGGTAAAGCATTTAGTTTATTTTATGCTTGTCACCTCAGTAGTGTACACTCAATTTTCTTGAACTTTATATAAATTTTATGGTCATTATTTGAATGCTATATTTTCCCCAACTTTTAAGCCTCTTTCCCTTCAGATCTAAAATTGCAACAAAAAGCAGTAAGCGTAACTCAAGTTGTTTGTTCATTTTCAAGTTACTCCATATACTGAAACTTGTGCAGGAAACAATCAAGAAACAGATGTGTAAAGACCTTCCTTTTCCCATCAAGTCTAAACAAAATACTCACCAGTAGGCAACAACACAAGTGTCTTCTGTTCACTGCTGTTAGCATCAAATCCTTTTGCCCGCTTCCAGGTTTGTGGAGTACTCACTGGAAGGCTAGTATCACTTGGGAACAATAATTCCTGTTCAAAACAAATAACTTCAAATTGGTACTGCATATTCTTATATTTCAACATTAATAAAGAAACATTTTAGCACAATGTAAAAATGTATATAACTTTTTAAAACATTGACTGTATATGGTGTCATATAGGATGATCCTTGAAACTTAAAAATTTCACCTTAAAATCGGGTCGTCCTTTATGCAGGGTCTAAAATCCGAACCTTGCAGGCAAAGTCGCAACACCGCCTCCATCTTCCTGCCAGTTCCAACGCAATCTTGTGCATGTCCTGTTAGTTATTTGCAAAGTCTCAGCGCTCCTCTGCAGGGTCCATCCGCCCAGTCCGTCTGCTGTTGGCTCTATACAGGCTTTAAATGGCCTGTTACAGGAGCCTGCAGTGGTTTATTTTAAAATAGCCAAATAAACCTTTACATGGTAATTTGTTATTAAAAAAATTGTCATTTGCCTTTAACAGCATCCACTGGTCAGCGTTAAGTGCCAGATTGGATCCCGAATGCACCCCCCACCCCCACACGACGCTGGGGTGGGAGGCTTGTAGAAGTGCTGATTGGGGTAGGGGAGTTAGTAGCAGCACACTGCAGGGTGGGGAGGGAGGGTTAGTGTCAGTGCTGAGCTGGGTGGGGGGGTGGGTTAGTGACAGCATTGAGAGGGGGTATTGGTAGAGCAGAGCAGGGGCAGTTGGTGCTGAGCAATGACAGTACAACATGGCGGCCACCGAGACCAACTCTCGTGAGAATGCCTTGTTACTGTTTATTTTGCTCACTACTGCCACCCTGAGTCTGGCCAGAAAATTATTGCACTGGCTTCTTCATTAAACTTTGCAGCAGGCTGAATAATAACAAGACTGAAGTTCAGAACACCCCCTTTTTTCTCACCGCCACATTAGCTCTTTGCACCACCCACTTTGGAAATCACTATCTTATACAAAGGGTATCACTCAAAACCAACATTTTGGGTGGAAATTCCAGGGGTCATTCTATATAGAGTCGTCCTATATGACAGCATATGGTATTGTTAAATCTTCAATTATACTTCCACTAAGTAAAGCAGGATTATTTGCAGCATTTAAAATAGTGAATAATTTTTTTTACATCAATTACACATTATGAACAGCAGAACTTTAAAAAGAACATCTGAAGGTCAGGCAGCATCTGTGGAGAGTGAAATGGTCAACATTTCAGATTAATCTTTTCTGTAAAAACTTTAAAAAAAAAAAAAAAGTTGGAGGAGTGAAGACCAGAGCTGACAAAATAGTGTTGTCACCAGTGGCAGGTAGGCAGGTAAAGGTTTGTAATCAAAGCTGAGTCACCTGAAGAAAAGGTGGCCGGGGTAGGGGAGCTTCTGAGAGAAAATCAGTTATAACTACTGGTCTAATTTACAGAAATTGGAAGTGTGATTTCAATAGATGTAAATTACTAATGTTGAGTGTTTTAACTTGGAGGAATACAAGGTTATGGGCATGTGGAAGGAAAATATTACATTAATGTGGAGGCTGACACAACACTGTGGCTTTAGCATCTGGACTGTAATACAACCACAGAACATTACAGCACAGAAACAGGCTCTTCTATTTATTATTCTGCTTGGTCCAACTGCCCTGCAGCCAGTCCATACTCTTCTCATCTAGGTACCTGCCTAAATTTTTCTCAAACGTTAAAATCGAGCCTGGATTCACCATTTCAGTCAGCAGCTTGTTCCACACTCCTGCCCCACTCTGGGTGAAGAAGTTCCCCGTAATATTCCCCCTAAACGTTCCACTTCCATCCTTAATCCATACCTCTGGTTTGTATCTCACCTAACCCAGTAGAAAAAGTCTTCTTGCATTTACTCTGTGTTTCCCTCATTTTAAATAAAGAATATTTCAGCGTACAAGTTGACCTTCAGATAAGCTGGGTTCCTATTTTCAGCCTCATTTTCATGTTTTATAATTTATCAGACATACAAGTTGACCCCCCCCCCCCCCCACAAATTGGATTGACTGAGCTGTAGGGCGTTGCAGGAAGGTGGTTCTTACAGTTGTTATAATGGAGCCTCCAGCAAAATAACAGAAGTATGAAGCAAGTTTTGGGTTAGAAGTAATAGAAGTGGCCAAGAAATCCAGCAACTCTGCTGCTGTGAGAACATTTGAGAAGTTGGTAAGAGATTGGAGAAAGAATGAAGATGGTTTAGGAAAAATACCAAAGAAACAATGTTTCATGAGAACAGGACTCCTTCATTGGCGACGGTTAGACAATCATGTGGCAGAATGGGTATGTGAACAGAGGCATCATGGCTGCATCTTCACGAGAAACAATATCAAGGCATTTGTACTGAAGTGGGCAAAAGTCGCACCCAGAGCATCGTAATGATTTTAAAGGTGGCTGGTACCACCGTCTCATGAAAAAGAAAAGCTGGTATTACGAGAGAAAGCAAAAATTGACGCTGTAAACAGTGGACCTCTGGCTGTGCTTGCTGAGGTCTTCGCTCAGGTGATGGTGATATTTTAGGATTTTAAATATGTTTTTTAAAGAAAAAAATTATTTCCTAGTAGCTTGAAAATTTGTTGTAGGTTGGTGTTTTTTTTTGGTGTTTCATGTCATCTTGTACACCACATCTACATCAAGTGCTCCCTAATTATCTTGAAACTATTAGCAATATGATCACTTGACACAAAGCGTACCCCTAACAACACTTGTGTCACGTCTTGTCTTGTCCCTTAATAGGAGATCCAGTATTGCAAAATCTTAGTTGGTACCTCAATATATTTAGAAAACTTTCCTGAACACGCATGACAAACTAAGCCATTCAGCCCTTTTACAGTATGGGAGTCTCAGTTAATATGTGGAAAGTTTTAAAAAAAATTCACCTACTATTACAACTTTTTTTCCTGTAACTTTGCCATTTCTCTGCAGATTTGCTCCAATTCTTGCTGACTATTGACTGGTCTAAAATACAGCTCCATTAATATGGCCATACCTTTCCACCCATATAGTGTGTCCTGCCTGAGCACAACTGTGATATTTTCCCAGAAGAACATTGCTTCTCTCTATCCTTCCCACCCCCCCCCACATCCCCGCATCTGAAATGATGGAACTCTGGAACATTAAGCTGCCAGTCCTGTCACTCCTGCACCAAATTTCACAAATGCCCATGGTCGTAATTCCATGTTCCAATCCACATTCTAAATTTCATGACCCAACTTGCCTAGTAAGGCGAGATGCTGTTCCTTGAGCAGTAATTGCAACAGAGATAAAGACCAAAAACAGGTCAAAGTTGAAGATTGTAAAAACAATGCTAGAGAAACTCAGTAGGTCAGTGTATTTTATATAGCAAAGATAAAGATACAAAACCAATTTTTCTGATTTGAGCCCTTCATCAAGTTATTAGCAAAACGTAGAGGGGGAGCACAGGCAAGAGCTAATGCATAGATAAGGGAGAGCAAATGGCGAGGGAATGGGAAGGAGAGCGGGAGGAAAGGACACAGAGGGAGGGATAGGGAAGAGGGGGAGAACAGGGAGTGGTCTAGCAAGTTGATGTTAATGACATCCGGTTGGAGAGTGCCCAGATGGAATATTACATGTTGCTCATCCAATTTATGGGTGGCCTTAGTTTGGCAGTATGAGGCCATGAAGAGACATTAGTGTGGGTGTGGGGCACAGAATTCAAATGTTTGGGTACTGGGAGATCACGGTCCTTGATGCAGAAAGAGTGAAGGTGCTGAGTGAAGTAATCTTCCCTCATATAATTGAGAAGACCACAACGGGAGCACCAGATACAGTAGATGATTCCCAAAAATTCACAAATGAAGTGTTGCTTCACTTGGAAGGACTGTTTGTGCCCCAGAATGGTGGTGAGGGAAGAGGTATGAGCACGTGTGGCATTTTCTGTGGTCAGAGAGGTAGGTGCCAAGGGGGAAATTGTTGGGAAGGGACAAATGGACAAGTGAGTTATGGAGGGAGTCATCCCTACAGAAGACGAAGAAAGGAAAATGTGTTTGGTGGTGGGATCATGTTGTAGGTGATGGAAATTGCAGAGGATAAATTTTGGATGTGGAGGCTGGTGGGGTGATGGGTGAGGATAAGGGGAATCCTGTTTTTGCTGCATCTAGGGGCAAAGAGGCCCTGAGCAGATGTGTGGGAAATGGAGGAAATGCAATTTAGGGCTGAGTTGATGGCAGTAGAGAAACCTAATTTATTTTGAAGGAGAGCAAGATCTCTTGCAGAGGCATTCTGGAAATTAGTTAATTGTCATTGTAGTCTCCTCCATATTGGAGAAACCAGTGTGATCAACAATTGGAAAGTGTAAAAACATTACATAAAAACTCTTGTGGATGTAATAAATCCTGAGAAATTGGGAGTGGAAGAATGTCCCTGATAGAAGATGAGACTATATTCTTCAATTGTGTTGGATTTTCTCCATAACTATTCAAGACGCACTTCTGACTAAATTGGTAGATCCATCAATTTTAACCTGTCTTGCCTACATAATTTTTGACTGTTCTCCTTATTCAATCGAATCAACCCAATTATTATGACACTTACTTATTCCTAAGTGGATCATTTTCACCAAGGACACCCAATCCCTCTACATCTTTCCATCTTGAAAAGAAGCCCCTCCAGTCTCCATCTAATGTGTTCTTGTAATGAACAATTTGTTCTTTAACTCTATTGACTTCTTTCTTCCAAGTCAAAAGTTTAGCCTTGGGAATCCACAGAGGTTACAAGCACCACCTGTCCCTTTGCTTTTCAACTTGCTTCTGTATATTTAGTGCCTTCACTAAAGTCATTATATAAATTGTAAGAAAAAAAAGTTGAATCTCACCACCAACTTTTCATATCTACTGTTAGCCAGGTAATCTTTTATCCATGTTAATGTAATCTCCAATACCAACAACATTTATTCTCCACAAGAAATTTCAAAACAGCATCTGAAAGTGGCTTCTCAAAATTTACGTACTCATCTATAGCAAGTTGATTCTAATAACTGCAATAAATCGGTCAGGCATTATTTCCCTTTCTTACACCAATAATGACATTACCAGATTACTTTTTCTTGTTTGAAAATATGCTCTCCATCTTTTCCAATCTAATGAATGTACAAGATTTTGAAAAATTAAAATTAAGACAATAACTATACCATACATTAACCTTTTAGGATGAAGTCCATTAGGACCCAGTGATCTGTCAGCCTGCAGATTCAACAATTTGCTCAATATTATTTCCCTGGTGATTTGATTTTTGATTTCCATCCTCCCTTTGAATTCCTAACAAATATTTTTCAGAAGGTTCCTGGTTTCATCTGCAATGAATACTGACACAAAATATCTAAGCAACTCTGTTATCTCATTGTTTGCCATTATGGTATAGAATCATTTCACATTTTGCTGACAGGATTTTTTCCATCAGAAAACTCACTGAATTACACTGAGCAGGAAAGACGAGAATAATTAAACAGAATTATTAAGCAGAAATTCATAAAATGACACCTACAATTCCAACTGCTTGAAAGAGGGAAGCAGCATTTTCCAACTTCCGTTTCCTGGGTGAATTGGGTAAAACCACTGTCTGAGGGCTTGGATTTTCAGTTGGAGTTGTTCCTTTCGCAGATCTTCAAGCAACCAAAACAGTTTTAGTACAATTACATTATTAAACATCTAACGATATCAGAGTGACCATATATTTTCCCCTTTTCTGTGACAGGTTTTGCAGTGAATGTCCCATGCTCAGTAAAAACTGAATGATAAAAAATGAACTCTGTGTACTCTTCACAATAGGATCCAGAACAAGCTGGAGAATTGGATACAGAATTGGCTTGATGTTGATTTTGATTTATTATCATCTGACTGTAGATATACAATCAGACAAAACAGTATTTATTTGGATCACTGTGGACACACAGTGAAGCTAAGTGAGAGAATTTTATGCAGATTGGAGACCTGTAATGAGGGCCGTGCCATAGGGTTGAGTCTACTGTTTTGTCATCAATATTAACAACTTGGATGAGAATGTCTTTGCTTTGGTTATTTAGTAGTAGTAGTATAATGGAAGAAAACAGATGACAACAGGACCTAGATGAACTGGGAAGTAGCCAAGGAATGGCAGATGAATTTAACAAGTGTAAGGTTAGATTCTGTTAGATTAAACGAAAGCAAGACTTCTGAAGTCAATGGTAAAGTTGTGGAGAGGAGTGGGTACAGATGCATACTTCCTTGAAAGTGCTGAGACAGTAGACAGGGTGGTCAAGAAAGCATTTGGCATGCTTGTCTTATAGTCAGATCATTGTGTATTGAAGCAGGGACATCCTATTATTTAATCTTTTACAGCATGGTAACAGGTCATTTTGGCCCACGACCTCATGCTGCCCAATTACACCCGATTGACCTACAACCCTGGTACATTTTGAACGGTGGGAGCACTCAAAAGAAAGCTCGTGCAAACACAGGGAGAACATACAAACTCCTTACAGACAGTCTGGGATTTGAACCCCCGAACTGATTGTTGGCGCTATAATAGTGTTGTGCTAACCTGTATGATAACTGAGCCACGCAGAATTCTAAAACTGACACTATCCCTATCCACAATCCCAAATCTGAGACTGTACTTGGGAGTATTGTGTGCAGCTCTGGTCACCTGGCTGTAGAAAGGATATGAAGCTGAAAAAAATTCTCACAAACGTTACTGGAATTGGTGGCTTGGATTATAGGGACTTCTCTCCCTAGAGGTTGAAGAAGATCTTTATGGAGTTTATAAAATCATAAGGAGAATAGTCATTATTATTTGCCCAGAGTAGAAGAATGGAAAGTACATGGATAGGGATGGCTCCGGGAGATGCCAGTTGAACACAGGAAAATTAGGCTAGTTTGAGCAAACAATTTGGTCAAGTTAGGCCAAAGGGCCTGTTTCTGGGTGATAAAACTGGGATCACTCATTTGCAGGAGGAGTCAACTCTACAGACAAGCAAACATTAAGGGCAGACCTAAAACAACTAATTATGCTACATACCTTTTACTATAATTAAGTAATGCCTTCACTGGTGATGCAGGACTTTGTGGATATGAAGAATCAGTCTGCTGCATCAATGAATCTTTTTCTCCAGTTCTGACAGGTGAAGCTATTCTACTGCTGCTCTCACAATATGGTGACTCTGGGATATTATCCATTTCATTGATGCGCAGGCAAGATTTAATTGCAACCATCGGCTCAATCTTTACCACCTGTTTCAATGTTGGCTTATGCTTGTGAGGAGTGTTAATAGATGTTCCAGCTTGTGGGAGGCTATCAACAGCGTTATTCAAGCTTGGTGTGCTGGGAGGGGTGGCTGGAGAATCAGCAAGTGGTGAAAGTTGGTCCAATGATCTAAGCTGAAAGTCATCATCCATTGGGATGTATGGAGCCAACATTTCCAAATCCAAGTTATCAATGTCCTAGAAAAATTAAAGAGAATTTATTAATAGTTGGACAATATAGTCTTAAGAGTCCATAACTAAAATCACTTTCAATCTGATTATATATAGTATCCTTCTTAATATTTCAAAGCTGTCTCTACAATAAAACAAAGTTGTGGAAACAGAAAACAATGTCCAAAATAAATTGCTTGTATTTTCAAAGTACCTTAACTATAGCATGCTCAAGTAGTTTGCTTTGTTATAAAATAGGGAAAGTTTGGGCACTTCTGGACTACGTTGACCTTGGTTGAATTTATTATTGTAATGTACAATAATGCTCACTTACGATATTATTTTGGGGGCAAACTATTAGAGAAAATTCTGAAGGACAGGATTTACAAATATTTGGAGAAGCAGTCTTCAGAGTGAGTCATCAAGGCTTTGTGAGGGGCAGGTATTGCTTCACAAGTCTAATTGTTTTTTTTTGTGGCAAAATAAATTGATTAAGGTAGGGCAGTAGATATAGTGTATATGGATTAAGGTGTTTGTCAAGATCCCCCGTGGTAGCCTTATTCAGAAAGTCATGAGGAATAGGATGAATGGAATATTAGCTGCATGGATTTGATATTGGCTTGCCTGCAGAAGGCAGTGGTAGATGAAACCTATTCTGACTGGTAGTATTCACAGGGATCTGTTCTGGGACCCCTGTTCTTTGTGATTTTTGATGAACTATGTGAAGAAATGGAAGAGTGGGTCAGCAAGTTTGTAGATGACAATGAAGATTGGAGACAATGGTGATGATTTACAATGGAATGTAGGCAGGAAGTAGTTGGGTTAAGAGATGACAGATGGAAATCCATCTGGGCAAGTTTGAAGTGATGGTCAAATGAGAGGAATACTCGATCAATGGTAGGATTCTAAACTGTGTAGAGAACAAAAAAGATCTTTGGCTTCAAGTTCCTAGATCCCTCAAGGTTGCTGCACAAGTAATGGGGTTGTGCTGGTCTTCCTTTATAGAGGGATTGTTCAAGAGCAGTGAAGTAATGTTGCAGCTCAATAAAACTCTGTTTAGATCACACTTGCGAGTATTGCATGCAGTTCTAGGCACCTCATTACAGGAAGGATGCAAAAGCCTTAGACTGATGCAGAAGAGATTTACCAGGACGTTGCCTGGATTGAAGAACAAGTCTTATGGTTGACTGAGCTAGGGCTTTTCTCTTTAGTGACGAAGGATGAGAGGAGACTTGGAGATACACAAGTTTAAGATAGGCCGAAACAAGCTGGGCAGCCTGTATCTTTTTCCCCAGAGCAACAATGATGAGTGGAGGAAAGTTTTGGGGAGATGTCAGAGGTAAGTATTTATTTCCACAGAGAGGGGTGGGTGCCTGGAATGCATTGCCAGGCGTGATGGTAGAGGCTGATACAATAGGAATATTGAAGACTCTTAAGATGGGCACATTGAAGCAGAAAAATAGAGGGTTATGGGTGTATGATGGGGAAGGGTTAGATTGTTGTGGAGGTTTCTATTGGTCAGTGCAAAATTGTGGGCCAAAGGGCCTGTTCTATATTGTAATGTTTGATATTTGAATACCTTATTGTGGAGTACTTCTGTCATACCTGAACAGCAAAGGGATTTTTGGCTTCTGGATCAATTGCAAAAAGCTTTTCCACTATGTCCAGTTTGAATTCATTGGAAATGTCATTGTCAACACTAAAACAGTAGGTTGAAGGACTGCTTGGCTGTGAAAATAATGAATGATCCAGTTGATTAGATGAAATAAAAGCCAACCAAGAAACAAATTATCAAATAATATTAATACTGGATTTAAAAACTGAAATGTGAACATTTCTTACAGAAGGAAACAAAACTTAGCAAAACTTTAGAAGAACTTCACTACATCCAACCACCGAAATGCAGCACAGGTAGTGGTTAAGAAATCGTGCTCTTGCTTGTATGTGTGTGTGTGTTAATTTTAGAACGTACTGTGAAGAATTCTAAATGTTCATCTCTTTAGGAGCTACTACATCTGATGGTTATACAAGTTTACAGGCTAATTGAATAAATCTGAGGTACTTGTGTAACATTAAAAAATTATTTAGCACGATACTTACTTGCGTTGAATTCTGACTGGTGCAAGGACAGGAAGAGCTGCTTGATTGCTCATTCATTTGTGGAATGCTGAATGAAAAATCTAGAGGCTCTTGGTTAGTTTCAAGCTTAATAATTGAATCTAAATTCAAGGCTGTTTCAGTGCTACTACATAGCGGTTTTTCTGTATCGGAAGGAGGAAGGGGCGATAATGCCAGGTCTACAATCTTCCGGTCAGTGGAGGAGGGCAACATGACATCATTGTAAAGAGGTACATCATGAAACTGCTGGATTTCTGCGTCTAAAACAAAATTTAAAAGCTTCATTTAAACTTTGTACGAATTTGCAAACAAGTTTACAACACTTAAGTCAAAATCATTTCATTTGCACAAATTCACCTGATTGCAAATACTTTGGCAACTACAAGAACACAATTTAGAATTATACTACTAAACTTGAATCTTGCAAGTCTTAATAATAGACTCTTCCACATTTCCTTATTTAATTTCTCAAACAATATTACTAAAACTGATTGTCATTAAGATGTGCTGTTGGTCATTGTACTAGGAAAATTTATATAAATCAGTTAAATACCTTTGAAGTGAGTGTTACATGTGCAAATTTAAATTCTAATTTCTGTCAAAAAATTATTAATTGGTAATGCTGGAAAAACTGATCAAGTCAAACAGTGTCCTTTTATATAGCATAACCAATATACATAACCAATATTGGTTATGTATTTTTAACCTTTGGATATAAAGGATACTGTTTGACCTGCTGAGTTTCTCCAGCATTGTTTTTACTTTAATCATGGTGTCTATAGATTTTTGTGTTTTACATTGATTGGTAACATCTTTTCACCACTTTGTAAAATGCATAAAAGATCAAAACAATGAATATATTAGTTATTTCTTGTAGCTATGTTTTGGATGAGTACATTTGAACTTTGGAAAAACCTCCTATTCAAATGAGTATTCTGTAACCCATACTTATGCAGTCTATTTTAATTTTGTGATTATGAGCTTTGATAACAAATATCAACAAGATATTTTTTCCCCTAATGGCAAACCAGAATCCACAAATGCACCATTCTAGTAATGTTTGAAAACAAAGTTACAATTTTTATACAGGTACACAATCCTTTATCTGGAACCCTTGGGGGACAGTGTTCCGAATTTTGGATAGCCCACCCGAATTGTGCTGCCGTATAAACCCCCACCCCCTTCCAGTCCCTCGGCCGCCTCCCCCAACCACCGGTCCCCACTTGCTGGATTTTGGAGCTTTCCGGATTTTAGATGTCTGGATAAAGGATTGTGTACCTGTACTATTAATTATGTGATTTGCTGTCAGCAAAGTTGAGCAGAATCAAAAGCAAGGCCACATTTCAGTTATTTACTTTAGATGTTCACTGGAATTTAGTTTAATGAAAGGTGATCTTCAAACACAGAAACCCCAGGGGCTTGGTGTGGTAGACATTGAGTATTGGGGAGTTAGCATTCTCTACCTTTGGGAATGAAGACTGAATAATTGAATGTTCAAGGTAGATTTATTTTAATAATAGAGTTGAGGGTTAAGCAAGGATATAAAGCTGATCTGCTGAATGGTGGATGAATTTTGGAGGGGGTTATATGGCCTACTCTACAAATATTCTATTGGTTGCCATACAGGTCAAGGTGACTATTCTGTGGCGTCTTTAACAATATGACAATGATTGAGCAAATATTGAGCTGACAGATCACTGGGTCCTAATGGAGTTCATCCTAAAAGGTTAATTTATGGTATAGCTAATGTCTTAATTTTAATTTTTCAAAATCAATTGGCGTATCAAAAATACTGTTTTCTCTGACACATCCCTGAAAAACTGTTGTTACCCAGACTCTCTCTTAAAGCAGCCAATACTATCATTTGCATCTCAGATTCAGAACATCTGTAGTTTTTTTATGTATTTATCTTTACCTTTTCAAAGCTTGCATGCAGCATTTCTGAATCAGAGCATTTCCAATATTAATTCAAATCTGTCAAACTCTTTCCCTGTCTTGGATGTATAGAGAGAATTGAGAGGGAATTTTCTCCTGAGGTGTTGTATTCCATCAAGGTTAATCAGTTTTTAATGCTGAAAGAAAATGCCTACTTTACACTGCCTCTGTAGAATTCAAAATTAATGAAACATATAGGATGCTTGGAAACAATTTCCAACCTGAAGGGCTAAAATCCAGCGAGACAACTGTATCGCCTGCAGCTGGTGCAAGTTGAGTCAAAGCTTCTGGTTCTTCCTTCAGCTTGTCAAAGAGATTGTTGTCCTTTTCATTTGTGGATTTACCAGTTGTCTCAACTGGTTCCTCAGACTTCTCAGTAGATACTGGTACACACTCAGTCTGATCCAGTGAAAGAACCACTTCTTTTTCAACTAGACCACTGGAAGGAAAATAAATGCATTTGTCACAATAATGAAGTGGCTATTTCGCCTTGCACATCTGAAATCTCATGTATTTTACACCCTTAATAGAACATTCTTCAAACAATCAGGTCTTACGGAACTACAACTTAAAAGAGAGGCTTGTTTTCATTTTTAAAAATAACTACTACAAGTTTCAATGCATTCCAAGTGAAATCAGGCTATACTTGTTCAATGAGGCTTAGAATCACAATAATCTCACTTCTTTTCTCATGTTGGTACTAACTAATGGAATATGTGCTCGACTATACAGACATTATAAACACAGGTTTATAATCACCATTTCCACAAAGAGGAACATTAAGAACACTCAATTCTCCATTCCCTAATTAAAATGGAGAACTAGTGGTTGTTTTTCAACTATGAAATTGATTCCTCTTCTATATGAATCATAATCTAGACTTGCCTCAAAACGTAGTTCACGCAGACAATGCACTGGGGTTGAGAATTTTTTGCATTGTAGATTACTGTGGCCTGAGTTTCCACCCAAACATAACCACCTTCCTTGCCCAACATCCTGTATTGGCCTGTGGTGGCTTGTCCTTTAGTAAACACTAGGAAGAAAAACAAACCATCTTAATTTAATTAAGCAGTCATGACACCACACTCGAACCCCCACCACACTCGGACCCCCCCACCACACACATTGAAACCTTTTCATCTATTGTAAGCAATTTTTCTATTTTGATGTAACATTCGTGAAAGCAAGAACTTTCTCTTGTATGCTATTTACTGAAACCTTTCTGGAAGTTTAACTGGCCAGATCTGCCAGATAACAGGCACTTTCATCAATGGCTCAAGGGCATTTGGGCAAAGTGCTGGAAAATGTTGTCATCCTCTTGCCCATGCCAATAAACATTTGATAATTAATAAGTTTCTCAAAAGGTACAAACTTACAGTCATGATGTGTTTTTGTCAGATGGTCTGAATCCATGGCATGGTAATATTCATAGACTGACCGGCCCAGCAATTCTTCTGGTTGGTAACCCATTAATTCGGTTATTCTGCAAGGAAGATTAAATACATGGGTAAAATACTCTCTACTTGCTATACAATGCTGTGCTACATTTCTTTCAATCCATATTCAAATTTAGTATACTTTTGAAATTGTATAAAATATTTTAACCTATGATCTTGGAAAATTTTACAACATTAAGATCAACAGAAGGACCAACTACTCAACAAATTTTAAAAGATTATTTGTCCAGTACTGATACATATGAATTAAAATCTTTAAGACTGCTCAAATGCCTTTAGCGATTACTTGGGAATTTGAAATTTTCATTATGCTTTAGTTTGCATCAAATCTAGTGGACAGATTCAGTTAATAAAAGATTGGAAGAGACTATCTTGAGCAATAACTATTTTTAAAAATCAACCTCAAAATCGTATGAGAATTCTTTTTAAAAAAAAAGCTAAAGAGAATTAAAATTCAAACATTGCCTGAGAGTTATTTTCTGTAGTGTTTTTAATATCCTTTTAGAAATTTATTTTCCAACTGCTAACACTGCATGATTGACTGGCTTTCAGGCTTGTATGTATTCAGAAACCTGGACCATCACTCAAAACCTGAGAGTTTGAAAATATAAATTGTGTTTCTTTTTAAACATAGAAATATAAAACTGGCATCAGTCGTGTTAGTTCACTCATCTCTTTTAGGAATAAAGGTTACCCAGGCATGGTTTATTTGTTTCACAAGTTCACTCACTTGTTTTTGTTTTCTGCTACTAGATTCTATCAAACAACCATTCCCACTCCCTCAATTCCAAATGACATGAAATACAGCTGGCGTAGCTCTTTCCATATCTATCTAGAGGAAATAAAGGACCAATTCCTTTGTAGTCTGCCAAAGCTGCCATTTCCAAAAACATCAAGGTAACACAAAGACCACGCTCAATCCCTTGTCTCGTCTATTTTTAACCCCCCACCCCTTCTCTACCTACCTCCTCAACACATGCAGGTAGATTAGAGTCACTGATAGGATGACAAAGATTTATTGAGCTCATTTGGCCTCTTCCCTCTCTTTTACCAAGACAAATCCTCAAATGCTAATGCTCTGTCACTAAACTTTCTCCCCTCTCATTCCCATAGAGCTGGGCCTCACCATGAAATGCATTTTCAACCAATTCTCCAACTCTACAAACCATTTAAATTAATTTTCTGGTTCACCATGATAACTCAAACAATTGTCAGAACCATTGCCCTCCTCAAATTTACTATCATTATCCCTCACCTGTCAGTCAATGGCCACTCCATTTCACAACATGCTTTGCTCTCCTCAGCATGTGAAAGAGTCATCACCTCTCAATCGCTGCATAAAATAATCGAGATGAGCTTCTGAATATACATGCCTACATCAAATCCAACCATTAATAATATGCATCTCTAAACCTGGGATTTCCATGATTGGCTGATGGTGCCCTAACAGTGCCAAGATTGTAGCTGGCAACTTCAACCACATCAACCTAAAAACATCATACCATAAGTTTCAACAGCATATCAACTTTTCCACCTGGTGTATTCCCACCTGGAACATTTCTGGTGTACATAAGGCTGCCCTTTGCCCCCACTTTGGATGCAATGATATCTGTCCTGCAAACCCTGACATACAGTCTGCTGGCAAAAATTAAGTTATTTCACAAAGGGAGATCAGGACATGGCTGGGGTAGGGGTTGGGGCAGGTGCTACAGCAGTTCTACAAGACTGCTTTGAGACCATGGCCTGGAACTGTTTCAGGGAAGTGGCCACCTTCAACTGTCTTGTCAACATCAAGAGGTGCATGAGCTCAATTACAGGATACATGAGCAAGTGAATTGAGGATGTCACAGAGATCAAATGCTTCACAACCAGGACTAACTAGAAACCATGGTTGGATGCAGAGGACCAGGCACTTCTCCGAGCTCATGATGCTGCCTTCAGGACAGAAGTCAAGATAGCATGGATTCTCCAGTGCAATCCAGAAGGTAAAGTGGGTACACACAGAAGATCCACAGTCAACCATGTGACACAAGGTGCATGTAGCAAGGGATCAAGACCATAACAGATTACAAGACAACCTTGCAAGTTAAACACAATGACACATGCCTTCTGGACAAATGGAACATCTTCCATGCGTGTTCGATGAGAATAGGCTGACACCAAAGAAAGCTCCATCCCCTCCTGCCTAGCTGCTGCCAAAGTGAGGAGAACCCCATCCAAGGTGAATCCACACAAGGCAGTAGGACCAGAAACCTACTTGGTTAGATACTGAAGGACTGCAGAGACCAACTGATGGAGGTTCTTATGGACATCTTCACATGACACTGTTGCAGTCCATCATCCCCGTGGGTTTCAAGATGACCACCATCACAGTACCAAAGAGTAAGATGGTAACAGACCTTGATGACTACTTCCCAGTGGCACTGACCTGCACCATTATGAAATGCTTTGAGTGTCTGGTAATGGAACGTATCAAAGCACCTCTCCCAGAAACATTGGACCCATTTCAATTCGCCTATAGATGAAACTGTTTCAGTGATGATTCCCAAGAGCATGGTGCAGAAGTTGTCCTCACTGGGTCTCAGAACTCCTCAATGTATCTCAGTTCTTGAATTCCTTAAGACCATAGCTGTCTAGGTCAGTAGCAGAAAGCCCAGCACTGTCATACTGAACACTGGAACACCTCAGGAACATGCGCTCAGCCTGCTCTTGTTCACACTACTGACCCATAACTGCAACACCAAATCTAGTTCCAATAGAATCATCAAGTTTGCACATGGTACAACAGTAGATGGTTTCATCAACAACAAAAATGAATTGCTCTATAGCAGAGAAGTGGAAATTCTCATATGCTGAGAGAATAACTGGACTCTCAATATTAACAAGACCAAGGAGATATCATGGGCTTCAGGAGGTCCAGGAACAACCACCCTCCACAACACATTAATAACTGTAGTGGCGAAAGAAGAGAGTACCAAGTTCCTTGGAGTACATTTAAGAAGTGACCTATCCTGGTCACATCTCCTCACTTGTCAGGAAGGCTCAAATGCACTTCCTGAGAAGAATGAGGCGAGCAAGGCTACTGGCCACTATCCTGTCATCTTTTTGCAGGAGCTCTATCAAAAGTGTCTTGGCCAGCTGTATCACAGTGCAGTACGGTAGAGCACTGGATTGGAGGTCTATCCACTGGATCACAAGAGCAGCATAGAAGATCACTGGGGTCTCCTCCACAACCACCCCTGCCACCCCCCCCCCCCCACCACTGACATGATCTACTGGGATCGTTGTTTGAAGAGGGCATGCAAAATTGTCGATGAGCCCTTCCACCCCACACTTTATCTTTCAGTTACTCCTGTAATGACAGAGCCAGAATCACTAGGCTGAGACATTGCTTCTTTTTCCTGCAGGTAGTGAGAACGCTGAACAAATAAATGAATTGCTCATACTACCCTACAAGTTTATATGTATAAGCGTACTACAAATACATCGCTTGTCTGCATGTATGTTAAATTTTAAAAAAAAAATCTAGATTAAACCAAAGCAGGGCTTCTACAGTAAATAGTAAAGCTGTGGAGAGGAGTGTGGGGGACAGTGTATTTCGAATTTAAGATTTTGTAAAGCCAGATTTATCCCAACCAAATTGTGCTGCCTTATCCCCCCGCCTGCTGGCTCTCTCCCCACTTGCTGGTTTTTGGAGCTTTCTGAATTTTAGATCTCCGGATAAAGGATTGTGTGCCTGTACTTTCATGCAAGTGGTGACACAGTAGAGAAGGTGGTGAAGTAAGCATTCAGCGTGTTTGTCTTATTGGTCAGATCATTGGGCACTGAAGCAGGGACATCATTATTATTTAATTTATACACACACACACACACACACACACACACACACACACACACACACACATCATGGTAACAGGCCATTTTGGACCATGAGCTGTCGTCAATTAACCTACAATCCCCAGTACGTTTTGAATGGTGAGAGCAAACTGGAGCCCCTGGAGGAAACCCACGCAGATACAAGGAGAAGGTACAAACTCCTTACAGACAGCGCGGGATTTAAACCCCAGTTCCGAATGCTAGCTCTGCAACGGCGTTGCACTAACTGCCGCACCGACTGTGCCACCAGTTATATCTGGCTATGTGTTTGCATGTTTTGTTCCAAGGACTGGAGAATGCTGTTTGTCATTTGTACTTGTATAATCTGATAATAAACTTGAGCTTGATCATGATTCAAATAGATTGAATTTCCTTTTTAAACTCCTTTTCTTTCCTCCTCTGAGATACTCCCCAAAATGAACTTTAAAATCACACTTCTGATTAACTGGTTCAGTTTCCTGTTATATTTGCTAACAAATCCGCAACATGTTTCACTATGTTTAAAGGACTGTAAAAGGTGATGGACTGCAATCATTCATGAATAATAAATATCAGGCCTGCCATGAACTTCCAAAGATTGAATGAAATACATCGGTTAATGTTAATTTCCAATGAAACTACATTCCCAATAAACGAGTTTTTAAAAAAAATATGGGCTCAAGTCAAAGACAACTCTTCGTCGTTTGAGGCCAGTTAATTTTGAAATAATTATTGGTATAGGAATTGTCCCCACTAAATTTGACATTGCTTAAATACTAGCACAGCCAGTTTCTTCAGACCCACTCAACAACAGAGTATTTACAAATCCTAAATGTCAGATGTAACTGAACTCGTGGAAATAAAGCATTAAACCTTCACAATACTCAAACTTGGACACCACAGACTTATTCCTGCTGTTATACCCTTTTTCAACGAAGATCTACAAGAATAACCAACTGAACCATAAATAATGTAAAACTACTCAAATGCAGTAAAAGCTTGATGACTACATCTTAATTGTGAGTCAAACATGTGTATAACATTTAGGTGTTTTAACTTGCCTCTCATCACAATAGGAGAACTTCATGTCCAGGCTATGACGACTCAAAAATGTCTTGCTGTCCAGTGGGACCTCTATGTTGGATGGGTGTGGAATTGGCTCACAGATCAAAACAAGACAAGTCATAGGTGGCTCCTTGTAACCACAGTGTGATTGCTCATTACTGGGTTTATACACTCTAATGTGCCCTGTGCAATGAAGGACCTACAAAAGACAAATCAGCATTTGGAAATTGCTAGGATTTATGTCCTTTAAATAATTCAGCAATTTAATCACATTAAACTCAGTTATTCATTTTTAAAAATATTTACCTTCCTGTAACACCATATCTGAGAAAGTTGATTCAGCAAATCATCTTGAACTGCCCTACTCTTCTTGGGAGTTATTACCCATTTTGATTCTCAATGGAAATTTCTTAAATGACCTGTTTGAATTGGTTTAGCCCAATTTTGTTCCAAATGGTATTACATGAATTTTCCAAATTCAGTTTGCACTCACCTAATGGTGTACATTAAGTATCAAATCAACTTCCCCTTTCAAACAAAGATTTTTTTACCAGACTGGTAAACTTCTGCTAAGCACTGGCTCCAGCAGGTAGATACTTCCCTAGGTAAATAGAACCAGATTTCACGTTTAGAAGCATTTAACCAAGAAATGCTATTAGTTTCAACAACTCTACATGTTTCCTACTATCTATATGGGTTTTGTTGATTGCTATTCTCCCACTGGTCTAATTGCCTCTAATCCAAAATCCCTGATTCCCTTCATATTCATCCTGAAGATGCTGCAATTATATTCCCATTGTGTACATAGTAATTATTTTTATTTGCCATCTTCTTTATTTGTCTGCATTAATATTTGCTTGTGATTGTTCTGTCCAGCTGTATAGCTTAACTGCTGCTTCTGAATCCTGTACCTCTCCCTACCATCAGTTTTCTATCCTCTCACAATTTATCCTCAATTCCCAATGTTGTTTGTATAGTTTACCTAAAATTTTATCAGAGGGCTTTAAACTTCAAAGTAGACATATCCATCTGGAGCTCAATATCCTATGAGAAATGGAGTCAGCAATTAGAATCAAATTTCATACCTTCCATGTTGCAGATTTAATATTGACAGTGCGGCCCCGACTTGTTAATGTACACTTCATCCTCAAGAAGAAATTGCGTTCAGTGTTCTGATCTTTTCCCTTTTTTGAAAGTCCTAAAGTTTAGACATAAGCAGATTGAAAATCCCATATCCCAAGAAACAAAATTTCACTGCTATAATGACACAGATCACAATTTGACTAATGATCCACATTGAGGCATCCAGTTGCTTTCATACTCCAACCCTAAAAGCATAGTTCTGGAAGTTTTTCTTTCCATCAAGTGCCTATCTAATTTCTTTTAATATAAAAGAATGGGATGCCAGACCCTTTATAAAAAGGTTCAATTTACAACAAAACCCATGTTATCTGGAGTTTAAGCAATCAGCAAAAATATTGTGGAAAATAAATAGGTTAAAAAAAATACAGAAGTTTAAAATTGGCATGCCTCGCCATTAGTTGACCAATCACACAACAAGCAATCTCAAGCAACCAGAAAATTCACTTATCTAGCATCTAACAAATGCCAAAGGGACCAGATACCAGGGGTTTTACCGTACAGCAAGTCCTTGAATAATGTCGGTTTGTTATGACTTTGGAAAAAAAATGCCACAGTATTAAGTAAGGAACTGCTGTACTTTGATATTTAATACATCCTATTTATGAACCCAAATTTTTATTCTTAAATTTTATGCCACTTTCAAAGAACTCCAGATCCTGTTCCTGCATACTTTAGAAATGTGGCTTTGTCTATGTTACCCTCAGTCCCCCATCCTCCCAAAATGCATAATTTCACATTCATTTTACCCATTCTGCTAATCTGTGCCTTATTGCAGTTGAATAGCAAGGTGTTCAATCACCACATTTAAGTACATTTTAAATAATTTTTTTCTTGCTAGATTATAAGTGAACTTTACCTTTCTTTTCCATTGCATAACGAATAAAATCACTAATCTAAATTTTCAATGAATGCCGATAATCCAATAATGCAAAATTGCAAGACAATTCTAATCTCAAACTATTTAGGAAGGAATCTGAATTGAGGTGAATAACTTATTGAGTTATGCATTCCAACATTTACTGCTATGATACAGAATGTTTTGAGCTAGTCATTTCACACAATGCAATACAGAAAATGTTAGATCCAAAAATACATATGCTTACCTCAAAGCCCACAGTCTAGTATTTAAGATAGTAAAGCTTACTACTCAATACCAGGAAATTTAACATACCATTCTTTTACAGTGTGTGGCAGTGAACAACTTCCTTTAAACAGTAGATTAATTTAGAGTATCTATATAGTGCCAGGTGTTGCCTTGTTTTGATTGGTAGTAAGGAAACAAAAAAAATGTGCGGTAATTAATGGCAAATAGGCCTAATGAACAAAGTGGCCTGCTTCTGCTCCCAATTTGTACAAAAGTGCAAAGGACTAAAAGTTTAATACTTTTTATAAAGTATAATTAGTCCTTTCATTCACTATTAAGTGAGGAAGTCTTTAACAATGTGTACTTTGACTAATTAATACCAAAACTGTTTACTTACCCTGCTTATGTGAAAGCATTTCCCGCATCTCTTCATGATCACAAGGATGAGTGAAGTCAAAAATACTGTGTCCAATCAGTTCAAACTGTTTAATCAAATGGAAAGTAGAAATATTGAAATTATAGGTAATCAAGAAGCTAGTGAATTAATAGGGTTTCCAGATTTGCAAGCAACTAGCAAAACATTTGGAGAAAGTAAATATTACCAGTATTCTCAAACTGTACATCCACAGTACAAAAGAAGAGGAAATAATTGAAGAGGTTCCAAATTTAAAATAAAAACAAACTGCTGAACAACATACCATGTCAACAGCATCAATGGGGATAGAAAATTTCATCATTTAGGTCAAGGATCCTTCATTGCAATCTGTTTAAAAGGGCCCTTGACCTACTGTATTTGCACTCTTATAATATGTGCAGGCATAATGCACAGAAAATCTTAAATTGTGTGAAAATATTTTCATATAATGCGCACAAGCATATACTACGCAGGTATTCTAAATTCTGACCAGACAAAAGCAATTTGCATTTAAAGGGGACATGAGACCAAGAACATATCAGTATCTGCCGTAGTTAATCTCCTACAATTAATACCCAATCAACTTCCCCCAGAGGTATCAATCACCCATTATATAGATGATATCCTGCTGCGACACATTAACAAGCTTTGGAGAGGAATCATTAAATAGATCAAAGGCAGGCTTCAGAGTTGAGCAGGATTTTTAATTTTAATATTGGCTCAAATCAGAGGCACTTGATATGATAATCTCCTCCCTCTGGGACAGGTCTGGGCAATTAACATCAATAAGGTGCAGTGCCCTAGCCAGAATTCCCTGTTTATAGGAATTCCATGGCATTCAGTACAAAGGGATAGTCCCAAGATCAAAATTTTCCTACGCTCACTATAAATTGTGTGCGTTCTTTCATTGCTGGCACGTCTTTCCCATGGCCGCTATAAATTGTGTGCGTTCTTTCAATCCCACCATTACATTCCCACACTTGCTATAAATTACCCATTTGACTTTTCCATGCCTGCTATTAATTGAGTGCATTCTTTCAGCATGTAATGCACGGGGGCGGGGGGAAGGTGGGTGCCTGCTTTGTAAAATACGCATATAATGTGTGCATTATATGTGTAAAAAATATGGTAAATATCAACTCTACTTTTTTCCTCACTGATGCTCCACATTTCTAACATTCTTTTTGTGCTCTAAACAAATGTGGGTCAAGAGGTGTGCTCTACAAAAGTGAAAAAAAGTCCCATAAGATAGGACTGAAGCACATCTCCCACATTGTTCAAAGTATCATGATCACACAGTATTCATGTAGCAAACAATCATCTGTACCTGAGTTAGTCCCATGCATTTGTTGACATTTTCAGACATGTAGATCATGTCTCCGTCCTGCGTTAACACCATGACAAATCCTTCCAGAGCCTTCAAGTAAAAGCTGTCGAGTTGTTTCTCTAAATCAGCCTCCAGCTCTGCATCCCCTGTACATTACACATACAAATCCAAATAAATTCCTTTTGTCAGCAATCGTTTCAAATTTGAAAATCTCACGGCTGATTTGAATCCTTAAAAATATTTAATAGCACAATTCTGAAGATAGCGACTGTATTGTAAAGAGTAAAAAGATCATTCATCTGTGATATGTCCTATAATGGCTGAACACTTCTTTACCCATTTGAATGGACAAAAAACAACCTGAAAATAGCAAGCACATCTTGTTCCTATTGACAAAGCAGGACAGGGGGATTCTGTAAAGGCTTGATTATTTTACAGTGTAATATACAAAAGTGCTGGTGAAATTCAACGTCTGCAGACTTTCCAGTTTAATTGTTATATAATAGCTTTATAGTAAAAGGTCATTGTGAAGCACCTGTTTTTGTCAAGTCCTAATTCCAGAGTTTCGACTGAGGCTTGAAAGTTAATGTTATAGATGCAAAGATCATTAAGCATGTAAAAGAGGGCCAAACTGGAGAAATGCCTTTTTCTGTTAAAAGTTATAGAAGTAGAGGAGATATCAGAAAGGGTCTAGGGCCACACTGGTCAATAGAAGTGCATCAATAGGGATAATACAAAGTTTTTCAAGTTTAACTCCAGGGCAGATGGAACACTAGACAGATTTGCATTAAATAATTGTGGAAATAAAGACTCAAGTGGGAATTTCAGCAACATTTCAAAAACAAAAAAAGTGGTGTAGATTTGTGCAATATGATAAATCCAATGAATTGCTTCCACTGTATTAAGGTTTTGGGATTGAGAATGTTCTATAGGCTTCTTTTTATTACCATGTTAATGAAATGTAGTTTAATGTAAACCCGAATGGATTCCAAATCCTTGCTACATTTCATTAACCAAAATCCACATGGATTTCTGAGATCTACAGCACAAACAAATGAATAACTAATCCAATTTTTCACTTTCTGAACATAATAAATTATCACAACAGTGGGGGGGAAAACAGGCCATTTCTAACAATCATGCACAGGTTATTTTTCTATCGGGCTCATGGTCTCGTGACATTTTGTGATTCACAAATAAAGAGACAATATTCATCTGCATTAATTAAAACATCTGATTGCTTTAACTCCAAACAGCTTACTATCATTGAGCAGTTTTCTCATGCGCAGGTAGCTGATAGTCAGTCTCATGATTGAAGCTTTGTCCAGATGAGAAGTGACGCTATGTGGAAGTGGCAGTTCATGAGCCAATTCGTAGAAGACCTCCGATTCTTTGCTTCGTCGGCACCTGGCAGCATCACGAGACTTCTCCTTTCGTCTCTCCGAACTACCTCTGAGATTAAGAGAGCCACCATGAGATACTGTTTGAAAGATATTTGTCACAAATGACAAATACAGTACATGTATCTAAAATTCACAGCAACTTAGAAGCAAAAGCAAGCAGCATAACCCCTTCAGCCTTTTACAGATCAGAGTTAAATAAATGAGGAAGGGATTTTTGTTAAGGGGTGGCCAAACTGCGGCTTGCGAGCTATCTGCAGCTCGCAGGGAGGGTAGGTGTCAGTAGCTGACTGTCAACAGCCTGCTGCCCACTGCTAGGCACCTGAAAGCTGCTAGCTACTTTGCCTTGTTGCTTTCAGGAGCTTAGGGAGAACGTTTGATTAGAAAAAAATCTTTTGCAAAATTGCTCACTTTGAAACAATGCTTCTTCACTATCTGCAAGGTATCTGCATTTTACAAATGGATGATTTGCAAGACAAGGATTGGAAAATGCTTTCCCCAACAAAACTGTGCCAGGGGTGGGCAACCTCCCACGCCAGTCGCCCCAGCCCTGATGTCTCGTGCCGGGTGGGGGGCTATCAGGCAGCAGGGAGTTGGGTCACCAGCTGATTGTCATCGGCCCATCCCCTGCTAGCCGCTTTCAGGTGCCTAGGGAGAGCGCTCGGAAACCGAGAATGTACCTCCCGGAGGTGGGTTGAGTAACTACACCTCGGGGACGGGTTCTCCGCTTTCAGGTGGCCTCCCGACAGCCGCATTCGGGTATTTTAGGTGGCTTTACATTCGGGTATTATGGCCACCTGAAAGGGGCCTAATGATAGTGTTAGTGGGAGTGGCTTGCGATCGTGTGATTGCTACAGCCCTCAAACATCTAAAGTTTATGGTGGTATGCGGCTCTTGTGTTAAGCAAGTTTGGCCACCCCTGTGTTATATCATCCCATTCTCAAAATATTACTCCTTCTTCATTGCCAGGTTTAAACCAATAAATACTACCCAATTGCACAGCAGAAGGACCACAGCTTGTAACCACCTTCAAAAAGGATAAATGAGGATAGAAAATACAGAACTAGCTGACCTTGGTAGCAACCCGAAGAGAGGAACTAACGCACTCGTTCAGAAGACAACACCAGTAACTTTGGCAAAACCCATAGTCTTCAAGAAATATATTTGCAGATTAATTGAGCTAGGTCTTATGCTGGAATACAAGACACAAACTGATGCTGGATGCTGGATGGTCTACAGGGTTTATTTCTGTAACCAAATTACTCAGTATAATGCTTACGTAGATGTAGATCAGGATTCACATAGGTCAAACTGGAGATAAGTGGATGATAGTTTACATTATAGATTCATTAAGGATTGAAGTAGGCCCTTCTGCCTGATTTGGCCATGCCAACCAAGATGTCTATCTATGCTCATCCCATTCCTTGCATTTGGCCCATTTCCCTTTATTCAATTCCTGTGTGTACTTGTCCAAATAGAACCATTAAAAAACAGGCCATTCAGCCCCTCTAGTCTGCTGAAACATTATTCCACTAGTTCCACTAACCTGCACCCATTCCATAATCCATCCATGTATCTATCCAATTTATTCTTAAAACTTAAGAGCGAGCCCGCATTTACCACATCAGATGGCACCTCGTCCAAACTCCCACCATTCTGAGTGAAGTTCCCTCCGAAACCTTTCACCGTAAAGCTATATACTCTCATATTTATCTCCCCTAATCTAAGTGGAAAGGGCCTACTCACATTTACTCTGTCTATACCCCTTATAATTTTGTAAACCTCGATCAAATCTCCCCTCATTCTTCACTCCAAGGAATAAACACTATGTTCCTTCCTTCATCACTTCCTATGGCAAGTTGTTCCATATCCCTACCACCCTCTTGTGTGGAGGGAAAAAGCTGACCCTTATATTTCTTTTAAATATTTTCCCTCTTCAGAAACTTTGGCCTCTAGTTTTAAATTCCCCTATAAAATCTCTTTCTATGGCCGTAATAATTTTATAAATTTCTACAAGGTACCACTTTATCCAATCTCTCCTTGTAACAAAAGCACCCCATTCCAGGTCACATCTTCTGTACTCAATCTGACTCTACTAATCCTTTCTATTGTGTGTTGACCAGACTACACATATTCCAAATGTGGCCTGACCAATGTCTGACCAATTGCAATTTGATGATGCACACATGCAACTTGATATCGTTCTCCATGATGGCAAGCAACCTAACTGCCTTCTTCACTAACTATCTATGTGTGTCATTCTTTACAGAAAGTTTTGAACCTCTACCCAAGGTTCCTCAGGACAGCAATGCTACATTTTATTGTACTGATCTGAATTGCACTCTATTTGCAATTTTTGGATAAACTGATCTTAAATATTTGCAATAGTTCTTTTTTTAAAAAAAGTTTTATAATATTCACATTTTGGAACCTTTGGTACTTCAGGAAGTGCTTTTGATGAGATTGACAACTGTAGCTGGTTATCAAATTTATCAAGTTTTTTCTCATCTGTCTTGTAGATGGTAGTGCAATACACAAGATTGCTGATGCAACTCAGCAGGTCACACAGCATCAATAAGAAATAAAGGGTAACCAATGTTTTGGACCTTTGCCCTTTGTCAAGGTATGAGCATAAAGCAGGCAGGTTCCTGAAGAAAAAGGTGGGGAAGGAAAGTAGAAGAGGGAAGAAAGGGCAGAAGAGAAAAAAAGCTGAAGTGATGGGGATGAGGAGCTGAAGGAAAGGAGACAGAGGAACAGGGAAAGAGAGAGACGGGGAAAGGGCCTAACAGAAGTCAACTTTAATGTCATCTAGTTAAAGAATGGTAAGACAGAATATTAGGTGTTCTTCTAATTTGTGACTCCCCCTCATTTGTCAGTGCATGAGGCCATGGACAAACATGTCAGTGTGGATATGGAGTGTAAAATTAAAATGGTTGGGAGGTTCTGGTTATTATAGTGGACAGAGCAAAGGTACTCAATTAAACAATTTCCGAGTCTGCATTCAGTCTCTCCAATGTAGAGGAGACTACTGTATGCAGTAGACGATCCCTGCAAATTCACAAGTGGTTTGAGATCCTAAATGATGGTGAGGGAGAGGTATGGATGCAAGTGTAGAATTTCATGCAGTCGCAAAGGTAGGCACCAAACGGGAGATTAATGGGAATGGGATGAGTGGACGAGGGAGTCCCAGTGGGAGCAGTCCTAGCAGAGAGGGTAGAGTGAGAAAGACTTGTCTAGTGGTGGGATCAGATTGCAGCTGGTGGAAATTGCGTTGAATGTGGAGGCAGGTGCGGTGGTAGGGGAGGACAAGGGGAATCCTATTCTTGTTGCGTCTAGTTGGTAAGTTACTTGTGCTTTCCTCTAATGTATGTGATTGGTCATGGCATCATCCATTGCTGCTGAGGATTCAGCACAGCCATGCAAGAGGAGATATTTCCAAAGGATGCAGACAAGTATAGTGTACAAGTCAAGAGTGGGTGGTAGGTGGGTCACCAGTGACTACAAATTTTGGTTCTGTGTTAAATGAGTGTATTCAGCAAGTAATTGGTAAGCCTAATTAATGCACCAAAACTCAATGTTGCTTACCTAAATGATGTAATAGTTGAAAGATTTTTCAATACTATTGAATGCTGTTTTATTTACAATTCAAATTCAATTAATTCCACCCTGCAAAAACAGTGTTAATTTATTAACATAGATAATTTGGAGCCATGAAAAAGCAAAAATCTCTGCTTTAAAAAAGATAGACCAAATTTCCAATGGCCTAATAAAGGAAATGGAAGGGGAGGGGGATGGAAAACAAATCAGGCTGATGGAATATTTGGCTTTCTGAACCACTAGAGGGAGCTTTAACACCACAAAATAGCTTGGAATTTTCAAAACACAAATGCTGAGACCCAACAGCACTCACATCCATTGGAGGTAAAGATATTTTACCAACATTTTGGGCCTGAACCCTTCCTCAAGATACAAGTGAAAATGACAGGCATCTGTATTAAAAGCTGGAGAAAGAAAGGGAGAGGGAGGAATACAAACCAACAAATGAAAGTTGTTATTTTGATACGATAGAGGAAAGATGAAAATTGAGTTTGACTCTGTGAAAGGAGAGGAAGAGCATGCGAGCAAGTGAGAGAAAGAGCAATGGAGAGAGAGAGAGAAAGACACATCCCTAATGCCATCCAGTTTAAGGTTGCTCAGATGGAAGATGAGTTGTTGTTCCTCCAATTTGCAGGTGGTCTCAGTCATTCAGGAATGACAGCTAGGGAATGGGGCAGGGAATTGAAATGGATGGCCACTGGAAGATCCTCGCTATTGCAGCAGACAGAGCCAAGGTGGTAAATGAGCAATCTCCCAGTCTGCGTCCAGTCTGCGATGTAGAGACAATAGGTGCACTGGATTCAGCAGATGATCCTTTCAGATTCACAAGTGTCAAGTGGAGGAGGTGTGGGTGCAAGTGGAGCATCTCCTTCAGTCAGTGGGGTAGGTTCTATGGGGGCAATTGGTGGGGAGGGAGGAGTGGTTGAGGGAGTCACAGAGGGAACAGTCCCTGTGTAAGGTGAAGAGGGCTGAGTTGATGGCAGTAGAGGGGAGGCCAGGTTGTTTGAAGGACATCTCTAATGATCTGGCATAGAAGACCTCCTGGGAGCAGACACGACAAAGACTTGAAAGTCTTGGAATTGAGAGAAGGTAATGGAATCTTTACAGTGGACAGTATGTGAAGAGATGTAGTCATGGGAGTTGTTAGGTTTGTAGAAGATGTCTTCTGAGATGGAGACCACGAGATTAAGAAAAGATAAAATATTTCTTGAGGTGGACCAAGTGAATTAGAGGTCAGGGTGAAGATTGGTACCAAAATCGATATCAACAAGCACATCATGGGTGCATGAGGGTCTTTCCAGTGTAGGCTTGTAGCATGGATTGCTCCACAGAGCCAACAAAAAGACAGGCATTCTGTAGCTGGGGTCCATGTGGGTATCCATGGCTACCCCTTTGTTTTGGAGAAAATGGGACGTCAAAGGAGATGTTATTGAGGGCAAGGGAAAGTTCCTCCAGTCAGAGGAAGGGGACTGGCTGGGCCTATGGTCGAGAAAGAAACAAAGGGCTTTGAGACTTCAGTACGGGGAATGGAGGTGAAGAGTAAAGAATTCAGGAAAATGGAAGTTGTTGAAGTGATGGAGGACATGTGAAGTTCTTCAATACTATTTGGTAGTATGTTTTCAACTGTATGGTTAAGAGTGAGGTGTGCCAAACTGTATTAATTTTTTTTAAGGTTAGAGTAAGTGGAAAATCCAGTACCTTTTCCCTTGGGGTGACAATAGCAAATACCAAAGGACATCTGTTTAAGGGGAGTGGAGGAAAGTTCAGAGAATTGGAAGGTTTCTGGAAAGCATTGTCAGGGGTGGTGGAGGAAGCTGGTACAATAGGGACATTATGGGTGTGAGGTACAGAAGGATAAAATTGTCATGGAGTATATTTACATTGTGGGCTGAAGGGCCTGTACTCGGCTGCATTGTTCTATGTAATCTAAGTGAAAGATGAACTACTATCTTATTCTAAAACTGTTAAGACTTTGGAAAAAATCTATGCAGAGTTAAAGAGGACCAGTAAATTACTGTTTTACAAGAAGTCAAGCAGGTCTTGTTTGCTTTTACACAAAACATTTGAAATCCTGATAAGAGTATTTATGTTGCCGTTTCAACTAATTCTGATCCCTTAAAGTGTACATGCATCCCATAAGATTCCCAATTCCCCCCCCCCCATACATGCTCCAAAACTGGACCAATTGCCAATTTTTTCATAGCCATAAAACACATTTTCTTGCATTATATTATCAGTCAAGATAACACACCCAAGTCCTTTTTTTATATTACCAACAATATGCATATGAAAATGTGTTGTGTGTATGATTTGTAGTCTCCTTCATATACAAAGTCAATAAAGTACAATTGACTTATACTCTTGCCAAGAGGATGAACAAATTCACAATTCCCTTGGGACTAGTTTACAACTCTTATTTATTATTCTTCCATAATTAATGTCCTATCCATGTTCCCAATGTCTCTAAACCAAAAGGCTCCAATTTGACTGTTTGTTGGACGATACAAAATACCTGTGAAGCCTATATACAACAAACTACATAACTCTTATTGAGTCTATTACTTCAAAACTCAAGTAAACACATAGTCTTCAACAAATTCCCACTAACTTTATTTACCCAAGCTTTTTTAAATAACCTAATACTTGTTTTGGCCAGATTTCTCCAAACTTGTGCATTAAAATTAAGTTGAATGGTCTGTGGCTGGTAGATTTGTTTTACAATGAAGGTAACACTTCCAATCTTCCACTATGAAGACCACCTCAAAAAAAATCTTAAATTTTTCTTTTGTCAGTGATGGCTACATATGATTCAGCTACTTAATACCAAGTGGCCTTTTTTACATTTGACTCTACTATTTTAAACTCTGGCCTTGGTCATACCAGGAATGTTTCCTTGGCCCTTTTCCACACTTGTTCAGGAGTGAACTTCAAGTGTTTCTGAATCATTTTCAATGTTCATTAGGTTTGCCCTCCAATTTTTGATTCAAGTCCTTCTGATTCAGTCATTTCTGTATCATTTGTTTTCCCACTTTTAATTTTTTTTATTTTTAAATTTAGACTTGATTACAAGTCTTTCCGGCCCACAGGTCCTTGATGCCCAATTACAACCAATTGACCTATAACCCAGTTATGTATTGAAGGGCGAGAAGAAACCAGAGCACCCTGAGGAAACCTATGCAGACACGGGGAGGAGGTACAAACTCCTTACAGAGAGCACAGGATTTGAACCTCTGTCGATGGCACTACAACAGTGCTACGCCCTGATTTTTCTCGACTTTTTAAATCATGTTGTTAAAATGCCCTCATCCGTCCAACTTAATTTTTCCAGTGAAACACAAGTCTTCAGATGCTGTGAATATAGTAAAAATACAGAAATGCTGGAGGAGTTCAGCAGGTCTCTCTGAGTTCACAGGAGTTAAAGATATATTACCAATGCTTGAGCCTTTTGAAGTTGTTAATTAGTTTGAAATAAAGTACTCATTTCTGGAATTTCTTCCCATTTCATTTAATCTTCTCTAATCAAGTCTAGGTAAGGAATTCATGGAGTTGTCTCAAGTCTACAACAAGATATCCTAAAATACAGCTAAAGTGATTTTTCCCTTGTTGACTCTCCATTGATAGCAAATAGATTGTTTTGTACATTTTTATGCAAACCCACAACAAAGGAAGTACATTGGCATTCTGGTCTTTACTTCATGAGGACTGGAATATGAAGGAAAGTTTTGTTTTAGCTGAAGAGCATTTAGATCAGATCCTACATGGAATGCAGAGGCTGGGGAACACTCCAGGAATTAAGTCTAGCCATTCTCTGATAAAGAGAATTAAATTCAATTGCAAGGTCTTATCTGGTTTATATATTTACTTGAATTTAGAACATAGAATAGTGATATCTGAGGTATTTAAAAATATAAAATGACTATGGAATAAATACAGAGAAACAATTTATTTGGAAGAAAATTTGCAGCAATAAAGTATGCCTTTAAAATAAAAACAAGATCCAGTAAAATCAGGCAGTACATTTCCCACCTAAAGGTTATTGGAAATGTGGACTTCACAAGTTCAGGAGACCCAAAGAACTGGATTAGTTGGAGAAAAAAAATTTATTTGAGGTTACTTAATCACAGCTGCTGAATTAAATGGATCAAGAATTCTCAAAATAACTGATGGAAGAACTTTAAGAAAGGAAATGCCATAAATGGAATTAAAATGGATTATTGAACCAGAACAAGTTTAATAGACCAAATTGATTCCTCTTATAATACTGATTCTGAAAAGCTTTAGTTCAAAATATGTAAATATAGTAAAATGAAAACAAATGAAATAAATGTAACAAATTGCTTTGTTCAACTATGTAATAATCAACATTAGTTTCTACTGGCAATTTTTATATGAAAATAAATTTACAAGCTAATTAAATGCTTCCAATTCTGGGAGGCAGGCATGACAAATTTTAAAAGTACTCTTATTTATATTTTCAGACTAAACTCTTGAGCTCAAGTGCAAGGTGTCACAAGAACAGCAGAGATGGAATGAGAAAAAAACTGAGAAGAGGTGCTAGAAAATCCAGCAACTAGCTTCTAAGAAGATGAGAATGGTCTTTGTGCCTTAACTGGTCATGACAGTGCTGAGGAATCCAAAGGATGGAGGAGATGACATTAGTCATGGAGAGACAATCAAGACACACTAGATAAAACACTTGGAAGAACTCTGGAATTGGGACTACCATAATTGGAGATAAGAGTCCATTTCACAATTTACAGTCCAGCCTTCCCACTACTTCAAACTTTCAACCAAGGTTGAAATTCCCATTTGCAAAGTAGAAACAGAACATTCAGAATGCATGTTATCACTAGTAAAGTTCTAAACCTTAGCAGAGAGGAACTTTACACGTGAATTTACATACTCGTACCCCTCATCTGGGAAGAGACAATATGCCACAGAACCTCAGATAATTATAAATTCATTATATTCAATAAAAGAGAAATCTAACTGGATAATTATAAAGGGATTCCAATGCTGCCTGCCACAAGTAAAGTCCTTGCAAGGGCCCCTCTTAGAGATCACCTCATCTATTAAGCTTTACAATGAAGTTTTTCCTGTGAGAAACATCAAGAAAAAGAGGATCTCATTAACCATTATATGCATGCTCATTTGACTTTTCAAAAATATTTGACTTTATCAACTGGAGAATCTTTCTGAAATGCAGGTGCTGGTTGGCCACCTTGGATTTTGTGTGGTGCTACAGATCATGCATTACTAAGCTAAAACAGCTCATCTTTAAGAATCATTTAAGGATCATTGTCTGAAGGAGGCACGCAAAATCATTGAGGACCCCCTCCACACAGCATTTTTCAGATGCTGCTGTCAAGGAAGAGATACAAGAGTATCAGAGCAAGCACCACCAGGCTGAGGGACAACTTTTTCCCTATGAGCAATGAGAATGGTGAACAACCAAAGGAACTGCTCACACTAACCATCTGAGACTCATATTCATGAAACAATATTTATTTGTATAGATGAAATAAGTGTTCTGCATATGTATTGTTTGTCTGTATGTGTGCTATGTCTGGCACTGAGAACCCGAGAACACTGTTTTGTTAGGTTGTACTTGTACAAATGGATGACAATAAACTTGACGAATCAAAATCTGATCTTTTCTAGACAAGGAGCAGATCCTTGTGCTTGGAAACGTCTTTCCTAGCCATTACCTTCACCCTCTCCATCAGATAGCTTCTTCATAGAAAAGGGCATTTAAAATTCTAAATCAAATTTGCCCAGAGCCAACTACTCAAAACCCAATACTTGGTGGAATAAGTAAATGAACAGATCAATTATCTTGACTAAATTAAATGGCCCATCAACATATATAGACAGGGCAGAGAAAGTGGATCCAGCTGGTCATGCCAAAACTACTAATTTTGAGTTCACGAGGCATGCATTTAAAAATGATAATTTCTCACTTAAAATTTCATAATAAAATTAAATTGCCTGCAGACAGCAGGGATGTTTTATGTAGCTTCACGTGTTCATTTGTGTGATGCATTAGAGAGCGTGTATATCCATTATATTCAAAATGTTCAGAAAATCACTTCGAGATGTTACAAGAAGAATCAAATTGACGGGAATGGATTAAAAGAAAACAAAGCATAATATATTTACATTTATGCCTCAATGATCTTGGGCTGCCTCCATCACCATAACACAACTTGCCCTTTGCGCCACACACTATCCTCTAAGACAATTTACAACAGAAGAGAGTTTTAGTGAAGGAATTTCAGGGCTAGTATCTGGGTATACAAAGTGATGGTGAATAAATCACAGGAGCCTAGAGATATGGATAAGGGATTTATGGACTTCAAATAAACAAGTACTTTTAACATGATGACCAACACCACATCCAAGAAATGTTACATTTTTATATCTTATGCTTTTGTTGACAGTGATTGAAGAATATATTGCATTAAAGTACGTGTACAAGGCTCACTCTGCAAATCAAAGTGTGGGAACTTCCAAGAAGTTTTGCTTAATAAGGAAAAAAAGAATTAAGCTACTCCCTTTATTTTCCATTCCCAAATTTCAGTGGGTAAAAATTGTTTCAGTCGATGGATAATTTGCCATTCCCACAAAGAACTATCTGCCCAAAGATTGTTTATAGTCCATTACATATTTTTTAAAAAGTTGATAGCAACCAAAAATAATGAAATAATATATTAAAAAGGACATTTTAAAACATACTGCAGTAAGATAAAAGATACTCCTTGTATATCAACCTCAAACCACCTTTCCCTTTCCTTATCCTAAAAACAGGAAAGATATTAATGCCATTAGGGGTTATAACCTTGTGTTAGGTCACAACAATTCAACTTAAAATAATCTTAAAACTTGTTTTTGTTTGGTTGAAACAATCAACAAATTAAATCAATAGTAACACCAAATCATGTTAATAGAGAACAAAGCATCTCAAAATTTATTCCAATGGCAATTGGAATCACAATAATTTTGAAATTTTTCCCTTCTTTCTTTGGCTTGGCTTTTTGGAGGGGTATGTCCACGTCTGCTGCAGGCTCGTTGATGACTGACAACTCCGACGCGGGACAGGCAGGCACGGTTGCAAGGGAAAATTGGTGGGTTGGGGTTGGGTGTTGGGTTTTTCCTCCTTTGTCTTTTGTCAGTGAGGTGGGCTCTGCGGTCTTCTTCAAAGGAGGTTGCTGCCCGCTGAACTGTGAGGCGCCAAGATGCACGGTTGGAGGCGAGATCAGCCCACTGGCGGTGGTCAATGTGGCAGGCACCAAGAGATTTCTTTAGGCAGTCCTTGTACCTCTTCTTTGCTGCACCTCTGTCTCGGTGGCCAGTGGAGAGCTCGCCATATAACACGATCTTGGGATGTCGATGGTCCTCCATTCTGGAGACGTGATCCACCCAGCGCAGTTGGGTCTTCAGCAGCATAGATTCGATGCTTGTGGACTCTGCCAGCTCGAGTACTTCGATGTTGGTGATGAAGTCATTACAATGAATGTTGAGGATGGAGCGGAGACAGCGCTGATGGAAGCGTTCTAGGAGCCGTAGGTGATGCCGGTAGAGGACCCATGATTCAGAGCCGAACAGGAGCGTGGGTATGACAACGGCTCTGTACACGCTGATCTTTGTGTGTTTCTTCAGGTGGTTGTTTTTCCAGACTCTTTTGTGTAGTCTTCCAAAGGCACTATTTGCCTTGGTGAGTCTGTTGTCTATCTTTGTCGATCCTTGCATCAGATGAAATGGTGTAGCCGAGGTAGGAAAACTGGTTGACCGTTTTGAGTTCAGTGTGCCCGATGGAAATGTGGGGGGGGACTGGTGGTCATGGTGGGGAGCTGGCTGATGAAGGACCTCAGTTTTCTTCAGGCTGACTTCCAGGCCAAACATTTTGGCAGTTTCCGCAAAACAGGACGTCATGCGCTGGAGAGCTGGCTCTGAATGGGCAACTAAAGCGGCATCGTCTGCAAAGAGTAGTTCACGGACAAGTTGCTCTTGTGTCTTGGTGTGAGCTTGCAGGCCCCTCAGATTGAAGAGACTGCCATCCGTGCAGTACTGGATGTAAACACCGTCTTCATTGTTGAGGTCTTTATTGGCTTGTTTCAGCATCATGCTGAATTTCCTTATATTACTGTATATGAAGAAGTCATTCATCTCATTGTTCTTTCTAGCTCCCAGGACAATCTCATTTTCCCATAACCTATTTTTATTAATATGCTCGTCAATTATTGTCAAGTTTTCCTGACACTAGCATCCACTGGCATCCTATCCAAGTAATTAACTGGGAATTTACTGGAAAATTGTACCCCTTTTACACTGGCCCCCCAGTCCCAGGAATTTACTGGGAAAAGAAAACTGTCCAAACACTGGTGTCAAATGATGTAATTTCACGTCGGGATTAATGGCCTCTACCCCTACTCATACCCACCCCCATGCTGATAAAACCAGTGGAAAAGGGACAGCAGAAAGTCGCCAGTTTCCAGTTGAAAAACAATGAATGTCCCAGTTAAGGGTGGCCCAGCAGAAAAGAGACAAAGGGCTTCCTATCCCGGGACACTGAACAGCCAATTAACTTGGATGTCAATGAAAAAGGGGCCCATTTGAAGTTACAAAATTGAATGGAAAAGTACATGTGGAAGGCAGTCTGCAACGATACAGATAAGTGAGTGGGCAAGGGTTTTGCAGATAGAGAACAATCGGTAAATGTGAGGTTATAGTAAAATGGTGGAAAATTGCAGCATGCTTTTGTGCAGAGAGACCGGGAAGTGTTTGCATATCAATCACAAAAAGTTAGTTTACAGGTAATTAAGAAGACAAATGAGATGCAGGCCTTCATTGTTAGAGGGAGGTTCTGCTGAAACTCTACAGGGTATTGGTGAGGTTGCATTTGAACTGTTGTGTGCAATTCTGCTCTTACTTGAGAAAGAACACACTGCCTTTGAGGTATTGTGCACCCCTATCTGATGTTAGGTCCTCCGGGTCTCCGAACTGTGCCACGCATGCGTTTAAAGGGCACTGGTGCAGGCTTCTGTTGAGGTTTCCACCAATGGAACTGCCTCTGCCACCTTGTGTTGTGAAGTGGTCTACTATCATCCACAAGTACTATGCCCCCCCCCCCCCCAACACCCCGTGACACAAGCAAGGGTCCCACAGTGTCTACATGCACATGACTGAACTTCTGTCACGCCGATTCGAATGGCTGGGTGGGGAAGTGGGGGAGAGGGTAGAGAAGCACTTTGGCATGTATCTGCACCTTTGACGACTGGCAACGTGTGCCGGTTTTGGCCCATTGACTAACCTGTTTGTGGAGGCCATGCCAAACGAACCTGCTGGTCACTATCTTGATAGTGGTCCTGATGGCTGGGTGAGCCATCTAGTGCACCGTGTCGATCACAGGCCATCTCCAAGCCACGGACGATGGGATGAGGCTTGCCAGTCGAAATGTCACACAGGAGGGTCTGGTTGCCAGGGCTGATGTGAATGTCTTCTAGCTTGAGTCCCGTCGAACCACACCAGCAGCCACGACGGTCAAAATGTTGGAAGTTTCAGTGAAACTGTGTGGAGTGATGCTTGATCTTCCATTGTTGGGTCCAAAGAGCAGTTTGGACCAGTCGGAGTCACCAATGTAACGTGTGCTACAGCAGGGTGCTGAAGTAGGTACAAATGGTACCACTTTATTGAATGGTTTGCCCTGCCTTATATAGCCAGTGGCCAGCAAGCCCATGATGTCATTTCCGTCAGAAGCAGCGGGACAACTGGGCATGATGTCACAGGCTTGCCAGCCACTGATTGGCCAGCATTCCCGCTAGTGCTTGTTGTTCCCTGCTGCGCAGCCTGCAGCCTTGGGGGGGGGGGGGGGGGGGGAGAGCCATTTAGTTGGCATTGTCCTTGCTGGGTTCGACTGCCATCTTGTGTGCTGGGATGTCTACTGGGGAGTGGGATGCCTCAACCTAAAGAAATTTACATACATCTAAATTCTAGCAGTGGGTCTCGTAACAACAAAATCAATAATAAACTGTAGCTTTTGCATCACATTTTAGCAAAAGTTAGTCAACATTGAATGTAGATTCCCTATCATTCCTATTCTGATAAAATTCAAGATACAAGAATAAAAAATTAAATTTTGCTCACAAAATAAAAACCCAAGATTCGATGGAATAATTGTGATTTCATTTCACTCGAGAAGAAAGGAGCCTTAAAATAAACACAATCTCTCCATATAACTCCAGGCCAGCGACATCCGAGAGAATCTCCTCTGCACCCCTTCCAACTTATTAATGTCCTTCCCACAAATGGGTGACCAAGACTGCATGCAGCGTGGTTTCTCTTACTCTTTGTACAGTTGAATTATGAAGTTCTAACCTTTGTATTCAATACCTTGCCCAAATAAGGCAAATGTGCCAAATGCCTTTTTCATTACCTTTCCATACATAAGATTTGCGAATAACAGGGAATTATGCCTCTGTATCCCCAGGTCTTTACGCACTACTCGCCAGTTACTGGCGACCCCACTTACTGTGCAGGTCCTACCCTCTTTTGACAACACCTCACATTTGCCAGAGTTAATTTCCATTTGTCATTCCTTGGCCCACCTTCCCAACTGATTGAGATCTTCTTAAAAACTTAGATATCTTTCCTACTGTCAATTACATCATGAATTTTGGTGTCCTCTGCAAATTTACTGATCATTTTAACTATACTCCCATTCAAATTGTTATTATAAGTTACACATGTAGATACACTGTAGATTTCTGTTTCCTGGGAATTTTATTGCAATATTATCTACCAAATAAAAAGCACAAATTTAAGGTCCGTCAAAGTATTTGTAATAAATAACATCCAAGTCCAGAATATCTGCTAATCAAGCATCAAAGTCTCACGTGTGCTGGATTGTCCTAGATTTGAGTCTTTTAACTCAAATGACAACCTTGTCATGTTGATAAACCACTTTATCCATTGAGGCACCACACACTTTATGACAGGACTCTTGTAAAATCAGAAGATTCAAGATTCATATCTATCTCACTAAGTTAGTTGAACAGAAGATTCAAGATTCATATCTATCTCACTAAGTTAGTTGAAAAATATGGTCTACTGCACTACTGTACAGTCAAAATAAATGTTTATTTTTTAAACTGTAAACTGCTGCCTTAACTGATCTCTCAGATGCAGAAAAGAATCCTGGTATTTTGGCCAATATTAATCCCTTTTTCATATTAAAAAAAACTGGGCAAATTTCCTTTTTTAAAATAATGCATTTCTTGAACTGTACATATTTATCGACAAAACAATTTGGCATATCCAGAAGTTCTGAAAGGACATATACAAATACAGATACAAATTTCATTGGTATGAAAGCATTCAATTTTGTGCACCAGAAATTCAATACTTGCGTCTTATGAAAAAACAGCACACCTATTACAAAGTTCTTCATACAAGTTTGGGATGCTGTTTCTCTCAATTCAACCACCTCAACTAATAACCAATATAAAACCCCCTCTGCAACTGGATCCTTGACTTTCTCTTTTTTGAATATTTTATTTAAAAATTTCCATTCATGTAATTAATAAACTTTTGCATAGACAAGATATTGAACTCAAGATGGTTTTATTCCAACCTTACCCTCCCCTCCCTCCTTATATCCTCCTCCAACTGTAAAACAAAACATAGAATAAGATATAAATATAATAGTTATATAAAATATAGAAAAAATAATTTCCTGGATTGCACAAAGAGGTCCTACAGTATTTGTACAACCATTTTTGGGGAAGATTAACACAGTTCTTAAGAGGCCAGAAGTATATTTTTACATATTTACCCCTAAAACTTTGCATGTAGAAGCTCCAAATTTGTAAAAAGGTAGGATATTTATTTCTTAAATTATATGTGATTTTCTCCAAAGGAATACAACTTTGAATTTCTGCATTCCATCTTCCCATACCTAAATGTGCATCTGATTTCCAAGTCACTGCAATACACCTCCTTCCCACCTCGAATGCTATTTTGATAAATTTCACTTGATAAAATTATAGTTTTAACTTGGGTCTTCCCCAATAAAAATAAGTCAGGATTCTGTGGAAATATAATGCCAGTAATTTGTTCTAAAAAAAAATTCCCATCCACCCAAAAATACCTTACTTTAGAACATGACCAAATGTACTACAAAAGGGTTTCAATCTCTTTACTACATCTACAACATTTATCTGATACCTCAAAAATTGAATAGAATGAAATTGGATGTGTTAATTATAATTAATGTTTGTCATACAGTCTCAACAGAGATGTGATCATCTTTTCTCATCAATTGTAAATTTTAGGTGTGCCTCCCATTTCTGTCTAGATTTCTTAATTCCCGCCTAAGAAATAAATTTCTTAGCACCTGTAGAACCTCTCCTAATAAGAACTTCCAACTCACCACAAGCCAGTAAAAACATTGTTGAAAACATAATTTTTCCCGCAAATATCCTTTCAACTGAAGATAACAAAAAAAGTATATTCTGAGATATTCCATATTTATTTCTTAATTGTTGAAGTGACATCAATTGGCCTTGTTCATAACAATCTATATTTTTAATGCCTTCATAAACCAAAAAATTGATTATCTTTAGTAAAAGGTATAAGATTATTTTGAATCAAAGGCGTCTAAGCCGATATACTTCCTTTTCTTCCAATTTCTTTACTTATCTTGTTCCAGATAGTAATCAAATGCTTCAACAATGGTGCTTCTTTCACACCAGTTATAACTTTGAATCCCATTTGTATATGAATTCCTCTGCTAATTTCTCTCCTATTTTATACATCTCTATTTTGACCCACACCCATTTTCCTGAACCCTCAAAAAGAAACCTCAATTGAGCCACTTAATAATTCTTAGTTAGGAAGCTGAAAACCTCCCAGTACATATTTCCACATTAGTCTTTCTATAGAAACTCTTGACATTTTACCTTTCCAAAGAAATATCCTTGTATGTTTATATTGGTAAGGTTTGAAAAAGTCATTGTATTCGTGGAAAACATTAATCTTAATACAATTAACCCTTCCTTCTAATGTTACTGGCAAGGTCATCCATTTTCCTAAATCCTCTTCAACTTTTTTAAGCAATGGCAAGTCATTCAGTTTATATAAATTGTTTATCCAGATCCCTAAATATTTAGTCGTCTCTTTTGGCCATTTAAATTGAGTATTTATTCAACAAAGACTATATTCTCCTTGTATAAGAGGCATAACTTCACTTTTATTCTTATTTAATTTATAACCTGAGATCTTACCATTGTGAATAGAGTTACTCAATTATTGCCTAAATTATTAAACACGGATCAGACAGGATTTATGAAAATAAGAGAGTCAGTGGACAATGTGGCCAGGTTAATTAGTATTATATATGCAACAGAAGATTTAAGCAGTGGCCCTAGATGCAGAAAAAAACAGTTGATAGATTGGAGTGGGACTTTTTGTCTAAAGTGCTAGATAAATTCATGGTTGGCCAAACTTTTATAAATTGGATTAAGACACTATATAATAATCCTAAAGCGACAGTAATAACTAATGGCCAAATGTCTGCTCCATTTCAATTGGCAAGATCTAGTAGACAAGGCTGTCCTTTATCCCCAGCTCTGTTCTTTCTAGCTATAGAGCCACTAGCAGAGGAAATTAGGAGTGATTTAGAAATTAAGAGGTTTAAGGTTGGTCAGGAAGAGTACAAAATTCTTTCTTTGGCTTGGCTTCGCAGACAAAGATTTATGGAGGGGTAAATGTCCACGTCAGCTGCAGGCTCGTTTGTGGCTGACAAGTCCGATGCGGGACAGGCAGACACGGTTGCAGCAGTTGCAGGGGAAAATTGGTTGGTTGGGGTTGGGTGTTGGGTTTTTCCTCCTTTGTCTTTTGTCAGTGAGGTGGGCTCTGCGGTCTTCTTCAAAGGAGGTTGCTGCCCGCCGAACTGTGAGGCGCCAAGATGCACGGTTTGAGGCGATATCAGCCCACTGGCGGTGGTCAATGTGGCAGGCACCAAGAGATTTCTTTAGGCAGTCTTTTGTACTCTTGGAGTACAAAATTAGTTTATTTGTAAATGACATTTTAATATATATGAAAGAACCGGAGATTTTTTTATGGGAACTACATCTAAATATGGAAGCATATGGTAAGATCCTTGACTTTCTCATCAGAAGACCACAGTCAGTACGAATCAGAAACAACGTTTCCTCCTCACTGATTATCAACACAGACGCACCAAGGTTGTGTGTGTAGCCCACTGCTCTACTCGTCATACACCCATGACTGGGTGGCCAGCCACAATTCCAATGCCATCTACAAGTTTGCCAATGACACCACAGTTGTTGACAGAATTACAAACAGCAATAAGGAAGCATACAGGAGGGAGATAGATCAGCTTGTTGAATGGTGCAATGTCAACAATGTCAGAAAACTAAGGAGATGATTGTGGACTAGGAGAAAGTCAGGGGAACACAACCCAGTACTCATTGAGGGATCAGTAGTGGAGAGGGTCAAGAACTTCAAATTCCTGTGTGTCAACATCTCCGAGGATCTGTCCTGGAGCCTCCACGTTGATGCAATCACAAAGAAGGCTCACCAGCAACTATACATTGTGAGGTGTCTGAGGAGGTTCGGTATGTCACCAAAGACTCTCGTAAACTTCTACAAGTGTACTGTGGAGAGCATTCTGGCTGGTTGCATGGAGGCACCAACTTTTAGGACAAGAATAAACTCCAGAGGGTTGGTAACTCAGCCTGTGACATCACAGGCACCAGACTTCACTCGATCGATCGAGGACATCTACATGAAGCGGTCATGGTGTCTTAAAAAAGTAGGCTCTATCCTCAAAGACCCCCACCACCCAGGCCACACCTTCTTCTACTCTGCTACCATCAGGAAAAAGGTGCAGGAGCCTAAAAACGAGTACTCACCAGTTAAAGGACAGCTGCCATCAGATTTTTGAATAATCAATGAACCAAAGGCACAGCCTTACCTTTTCTGCACTTTTAAACTTTTTTTTTATATATAGTAATGTGGTAAGATGGTTACAATATCAACGTTTGCTCTATGAATCTGCTGCAAAACATTGAATTTCATAACTTGTTCATGACAATAAATTGATCTTGAATTCTGATTCTGAACTGGATTTTCCAATATACCTCAGGATTAACACCACCCAGTACAAACTCTATTTTCGCTGCTTCAATCAGAAAAGAGGCATTGGTGTGACAAGGCTTGCCTCACCAGGTTCAGAAACAGCAACTACATACTCCTCAAAAACAAACTCAATCAGGGACTTATTTAAGGATCTTACTTTTGCACTTTATTGTTTTATTTCTTTTTCTCCTCTCTGTATTGCGCAACTGTTTACGTGTATACATTGTGTACTTTTTTTTGCACTACCAATAAATGGTCATTCTACCAAGCAAACAGGGAAAAGGAATCTCAGGGTTGTATTTGATGTCATGTATATACTCCAACAATAAATCTGAATGAAATCCTAAATGTACTAACAGTGCATTTTAGTTCACTTTTCCAAACCTGAGTACAGACCAAGAAACAATATATACTCACACAAAAAAAAGACATGAGGTTTGTGGAAAAATAGTACAAATAATCTTTTAAGAGGAATTCTATCAGAACCAGAATTTCATTAGGAAGCCCCAGAAACAAACACATGTCCTTGCCAGTCTACGACAACTGCTTCTTAAAAAGATAATCAGGCAAAGGTTCCTGCGGTTTCCTGTTGCTTTTTTTAAAAAAATCCTCACCAAAATTATGGAGAGCATTTGTATTTTCTAACAAAATGGCACAATTTCTGAACATTATAAAATGTTATTGGTTACTAATTTATTTAATTTGGAAAACAGCCTCTAAGATATTCTCTTTTTCTTTCTCTACTCCATGATTTACGTGCTGATTTCAAGTCCCAGATTTCCATTTTTGCTACATAGATGCAATTGTTTTAAGATTCTATTCTGTTTAGTTTGCCAATTAAAAGCAGAACAGACTTCTAGAACAATCAACACAATACAACAGAATAATAAAGTGACATTTAAACCATAAGAAATAAATGAAACCTTTAAGGAATTTTATGAAAAATTATATATATCTGAATCATTACATGATAATGTAATTATAGATAATTTGTCACTAATGATATTACCAATGTTAACTGAGACATGTAAAGATTATTTTTACATTCTTTTTACTGAACAAGAAGTCTATAATGCACAAAATAATAAATCTCCAGGGGAAAATGGGTTTCCAGTTGAAGTTAATAAATAATTTAAAGATTTGATGCTTTGTTTACTTATGAAAGTAATGCAAGCTTTTAAATCTCATAATCTTCCAGAATCTTTTTCAACAGCGATAATTATGGTTATCCCAAAAAAAAGATAAAAGTGTGGCGGCTCACCACTAGGCAGGCGAACCGGCCCCGCTTGTAAGCCATGCGGTGGGCCAGCTTGCCAAAATGGCGCCGTCGAGGGTTTTCCCTTCCTTCAGCACGGGGCTGATGGGGGGGGTCACGTGACGCCCGAGTGACGTCAGCGCTCTCCAGCGCGGTTCTCAGCCAGGTCTGGGCTGGGAGTATAAGTGCAGCCCAGCAGCCTAAATAAATGAGTCTGCTCACTGAGCTCAACCCGTCTGGTTGTGTGTGTTCTTTCAGAAGCAGTAGCTGCTGCTACAATTGGTGACCCCAACTGGTTCAAACGTCTTTGAATACATCATGAGCAAGCCTGGGATCAGTGCTATAGCCGTGAAACTGCCTGAATTCTGGGTTCAGGAGCTGGAAACCTGGTTCGGCCACACAGAAGCTCATTTTCACCTCCGCCAGATTTCATCCGACATGACCAAATTCTACCATATGGTCGCTGCCCTGGACCAGGCCACTGCCAGATGCGTGCTGCACCTCGTTCAGCACCCTCCTGCCATAGACAAATACGAGACCATCAAGTGAGTGCTTACCAGATCCCTCGGACTATCCAGACACCAGCGTGCCGCTCGGATGCTGCACCTCGACGCCCTGGGGGATAGGTCCTCGATGGACGAGATGCTCGTGCTCATTTCGAGCACATTTTCCTTGACCATATGCCCAGGGACATCCATCCGCTGCTGATCCAGGAGAGCTTCACCAACACAAGGAAGGTCGCCCAGAAGACCCAAGAGCTATGGCTCGCACAATTCCCGGAGAGCTCAGCAGTCCAGCAGGTCACGAGGCACGGGCACGACCACCCCAAGCCCGCCCCTAGCGCTGCGGTAGAGCATCCGACCCCTGCAGGGGCCCCCAAGAGTATAACCAAGGCCACAGTATCCACTCCAGGCCTCTGCTTCTTCTACTACCAGCTCTGGGGAGCCAAGGTTTGGAAGTGTCGTCAGCCCTGCCTGTTCCAGGGAGACGACCAGGCTGGCCGTTGTTAATGGTCGCAGCGGCTGGCCAAGGACACAGCCTCCTCTACCGACGGGACTCAGTCAGCGGCAAGCGGTTCCTCGTTGACACTGGAGCTCAGATCAGCGTCATCCCAGATTCGTGGACCTCCCTTCTGTGTGGCCAACGCAACAGCAATCCGGACGTATGGAGACAAGACAGTCCATTTCCAGATCGGCCAACTAAATTTCGTGTGGAAGTTCACCATCTCGTCCCTCCCGACTGCCATCCTGGGTGCAGACTTCCTCCTCGCACATGGGCTTCTGGTGGACATTGGAGGTAGCCGCCTGGTGGACGCCCGTACCTTCCAGGATGTTTGCCTTGATGCCTCCCGCTTGGAGCAACTGCAGATGCCCATGATCAGCACATCCAGAGAAGAGTTCTAGCGAATCCTGGATGAGTTCCCGACACTTCTCAAGCCACAGTTCTCTGCTGCCTCGCCGCACCATGGCGTGTTCCACCACATCCCCACTCAAGGCCCACCAGTTCACGCCAAGGCACGCCGGCTTCCGCCTGTCAAGCTCCAGGTGGTGAAGGAGGAGTTTTCACACCCGTTGGAACTGGGGATCATTCGGCAGTCCGACAGCCCGTGGGCCTCGCCGCTCCATCTGGTCCTGAAAGCCTCTGGCGGCTGGCATCCCTGTAGAGACTATCGACGGCTCAACGAGGCAACAGTTCCTGACTGTTACCCCATCCCTCACATCCAAGACTTTACGGCCAACCTGCATGGTTGACCTGGTGTGTGGATATCATCAGATCCCGGTGCACCCTGAGGACATACCCAAGACAGCCATCATCACCCCCTTTGGCTTGTTTGAATTCCTGCATATGCCATTTGGGCTCAAGAACTCCGCTCAGACCTTCCAGTGCCTCATGGACTCTGTGGGCAGGGATTTGGATTTCGCCTTTATTTATTTGGATGACATCCTCATCGCCAGCAAGGACCAGGCATAACGCAAGGCCCACCTACACGCCCTTTTCTCCCGGCTGGTCGATTTCGACCTTACCACCAACCCGGCCAAGTGCCAGTTCAGGAAAGAGTCCATGCAGTTTCTGGGCCATACCATCACGGCTGAAGGAGCCTCGCCTGCCGCTGAGAAGGTTGCCGCTATCAGGGAGTTCCCATGCCCGGACAGCCTCAAAGGTTGCAGGAGTTCGCAGGTATGGTCAACTTTTACAACCACTTCATCCTGGGAGCTGCGCGCATCATGCAGCCGCTGTTTGCCCTCATCACAGCCAAGCACAAGACGCTCGCTTGTAACCCAGAAGCCTGCACCAAAGACGCCCTCGCAAAGGCCACCATGTTCGCCCACCCGCACACCGACCTGCATTTGGCACTCTCCGTCGATGCTTCTGCCACAGCCGTCAGTGCCGTCCTGGAGCAGCAGATGAATGGACATTCGAAGCCGCTGGCATTCTTCAGCCGCCTGCTCCGCCCGCCGGAACGCGTATAATGCCTTTGACCGCAAGTTACTGGGCATGTATCTGACGGTACGGCATTTCCGCTACTTTTTGGAGGGGAGGACTTTTACCATCTTCACCGACCACAAACCCCTCACCCAGGCGCTCGCAATGTCAAAGGATCCTTGGTCGTCCCGCCAGCAGCATCACCTCTCCTTCATGTTGGAGTTTACCATTGACATTCGGCACAAGGCGGGGAAGGACAATGTGGTTGCTGATGCACTCTTGCGACCGGCCATCACGGGCCTGTGGTTCTGAGACCTCCCGACTCAGAGCAGCAAAGGCACCATCCTGTGTGATATCTCCCTGGGCACCCCACGATCAGTGGTTCCCCATCAGTGGTACAGCCAGGTCTTCCATCACATCCACGACCTTTCACATCCGTCCATCAGGTCCACGGTCCAGATGGTGGCAGAACGGTTCGTATGGCGTGGGCCGCAGAAGCAGATCGCGGGCTTGGCCAGAACATGCACCCATTGCCAGACGTCCAAGGTGCACAGACACTCCAGGGCGCCCGAACAGGAGTTCGAGCACGTCCGAGAACGGTTCAGCCACATTCATGTGGACATCATCGGGCCCTTACCAGTTTACAGCAACCGTTAACTGTTTACAATGGTAGACCGCACCACTCGCTGGCCTGAGGCGATCCCGATGCCAGATGCCTCCACCGGCTCCTGCTCCCGAGCATTGTTGCATGGTTGGGTCGCCCAGTTCGGCATCCCGGGTCACCTTACCAGCGATCGGGGTGCCCAGTTCACATCTGCGCTCTGGGCACACCTCACCAACAGGTTGGGGATCCAGCTACACCGCAACACAGCCTAACACCCACAGGCCAATGGACTGGTTGAACGTCAGCACCGTCACCTTAATTTAAGTTGGCACTCATGGCCCGCCTCACTGGTCCCGACTGGGCAGACGAACTGCCTTGGGTGCTCCTGGGTTGTCCACTCCCAAGGAAGATCTGCAGGCATCATTTGCTGAGCTGGCACTACCTGGTGAGTTCGTCAACGCACCTAACAATCCCTAGCGGTCGCCGCACAAACTACTTCCTCACCTCAGGGCATGCTTGGACTCATTCGAACCCCCACCGCCACCCAAGCATGGCACCCGCCCGTCTCATGTTCCCGGCGAACTGCTTTCCACAGAGTACATTTTCGTTCGGCAGGGCCTGACTGTGGCACCTCTACAGCGACCGTACGAGGGGCCGTACACGGTTGTACAGCGTTCCAGCTCCACGTTCACTCTGGACAATGGCGGCAGGTGGGAGCTGTTTACCATGGACAGGCTGAAGCCAGCGTACCTCGATCACACTGAGACCGTGGTTGTAGCCCAGCCCAAGAAGCAAGGCCGTCTGGTGAAAAAGAAATTGGCACCGGTTCTGGTGGGGGGGGGGGGTGTGGCGGCTCACCACTAGGCAGGCGGCTGGGCAGCCGGTCAAAATGGCGCCGTCGGGTGTGTTCCCTTCCTCCCAGCACGGGACCACATGACGCCCGGGTGATGTCAGCGCCCTCCAGCTCGTTTCTCTGCCAGGTCCAGGCTGGGAGTATAAGTACAGCCCAGCAGCCTGCAATAAACTCGTCTGCTCACTGAGCACAACCCGTCTGGTTGTGTGTGTTCTTTCAGGAGCAGGTGTAGCTGCCGCTACAAGAGATCCATTAAAACCAACTTCATATAGACCTATATCATTATTCAATGTTGATTACGATATTATACCAAAAGTATTAGCAAATAGAATTAATCACTATCTTCCCAAATTGATAAATATGGATAAAAAAAGATTCTATTCTTATTGCTTAACAGTGTACTATGCCCATATTTAATCAATCAATTTTTCTGTTGTCAATTGATTTTTCAGCCAAATTATCAATTTTGATAATATGATCACTATTGGATAATACCTTAATTTAAAATTACATTTAAAAATTCTCTTTACAACACGAAAGAAGCAGATTCCCATCATCAAGACACATGCCGCCCAATTAACCTACAATCCCATACATTTTGTAGCGTGGGAGGAAACCATAGCACCCGGAGAAAACCTTTGCAGACACAGGGAAAATGTACAAATGTAAAGTGCATCATTATTTATCATCTAATCAACCTCTGTTCAAAATAGTCTGCAAATTTATGGCTTTCCAAATTGAGATGCCATTCATTCAGGAGTAGAGAAATTGAATAGTTTTTCTACACGCTTCCTTATTTTCCATATTTATACAATCCTATCATTACATTTTTGTCACTAGAATTTGGGGAACTTTGGTTATTTCTCAATGTTAGTAATCTTTTCACTGGTTGATCACCCTTCCTGAAAGCCCTTTGTTCTGATGGAAAAACTGCCATTAATATTCTTACAACCCATATACATTTCAATTTTCAAAAAGATTGTTTCAGTCTCTGTAAAGCTTCAATATCAACTTGCGCTTGAATATTATTTCAGAGATGTATGTATTTAGAGAAGCAACTTATCGGATGCACCAACTGAAGTCCATGCATACTTCTGCATTTTTAAAAAAAATAAACCTGTGGATCTTCATCTCCAACATAGTTTAAATGTCCCCATCTGCTTATCTTTATTTCAACAATGGTCAAAGAAATCTGAGATCCTCCCTCCAACAACATCCTTTCATCAAGCATCAAAAACATTAATAACTTTCTGCATGGACTCTGAATATGAAAGGAAAGGAGATATGGAGCTCATGTAGGCAGTTTAATCTGGAATCATGTATGATGCAGACATCATGGGCCAAATAGCCTCTTCTCGTGCTGTCCTGATGTAGAGCGTGACACAGGGAGAAATCTAGATGCAAATTGAATTGCAAAGAAAATTGAATATCTTAAATTGCAAAGAAATATGAATTTATCAATTAATGAAAATGTTACATTAAAAAATTTTAATCTTGACTTTCATTCCTGGCACGGCATCACTGGAAAGTGGAGTATCTTAAATGGATTCAAGAATGGGTGACAAGGGTAGCATATTGCTACCCAGGATCAGATCCGCTGTTCTCTCTAAGGAGTTTGTATATTCTGTGTCTGCACAGGTTTTCTCCGATCCTTTAGTTTCCTCGTTCCCAAAATGTATGGGATTAGGAGATTAAATGGTCATATGGTGTAGTTCGGCAGTATGGTTTTGTGGGCTGGAAAAGCCTGTTACCATTCTGTATCCTGTGGGCCGGAAGCGTCTGTAACCATGCTGTATCTCTAAATTAAATCAATAATGGTAATCCATTTGCTGGAGGCGCACCCATGGTTCAAAGAATTTCTCCAGCAAAGTTGGGATGCTGTCTGATTTGGAGGGGAACTTGCAGGTGGTATTGTTCAACTCTAGGGAGTGATGATCACAGGTATGGAAAGTTTCAAAGAAATGCTGGTGAAAATCTCCATTTAATCTTGTAGATGATCATGGACTCCAATCAAAGTGGTGGTAGCGGATTTTCAGTGGTGGATATAACACCAAATAAATAGATTTTTTTTGGCCTGGATGATGTTACGCTTTCACCATTTAAAATGCACTCTTGAAAGAAGTGAAAAATTTTCCATTATTTCCCTAACTTCCACTTTCTCAACCTCAGAGGGCTTTTGCAGAATAGCAATTTCTTCCAAGCAGAATATTGAGAATTTGGTATGCTTTGTGAAAAGAAAAGAGGTCATTCATTTTCATATCTTCCAATACAGTCTAAAGAAAGCAATCACACCCTAACCTTGTACTTGGAAAACAGATGATGTCCATGTAAAGAGTAGAGTTCCCAGAAAACTAATGGTGCTGTGATCTCTGAAAGCCCCATCACCTGCATGTGTTGAGAAATCCAAATTTAATGGCAGGTGCAAACTTTATTCTTCATTTTAAATTTTTGAGTGGTAATTTATTAATTCCGTCGCAGTGTATTTCCATAACTTGACAGGGATCGTCTGTAGTGACAATTTTTATGACAAGAAGTCAAAAGTTGCAAAATCACTGTGAAGTTTTTATCTTGCAATTTTTTTTCATGCAAAGCAAAAACGCTAATATGCTGAAAAAAATCTCATTCAATAGCAATTCCAACTCCACTAACTGGACAGAAGATGACGTACTTCACTCAATTTGAAAAAGTTTTGAAGTATTTGTAAAAGTGAAGGGCACTCCCTAGTTAAGAACAATTAGATAGAATATACTTAATTGTTTTGTGAAGGACAATGAGAGAGAGAGAGAGAGAGATATTCTAAGACATAATTAGTTGTTTATTGCCATATGTACTAAGAAACAGAGACAAATTTTTTGTGTGCCATATGGGCCCTAATGAGAAATTATGGCTCTTGCCCACAGTTTATCAGCCAAGATTCTGATTCAATGATTCTTGCTCAAAGACGATGTATAGATATCAGGTATCATATTAAATATTAACCCATCCAAAATACACAATATCTATTTAATTGCACTGCACTCCAGCACCAAGAAATAATATATTTCAGACAAGATGCATAAATAAAGCATCCAATAGTCTCAAATTACAAAAAATCTAAGCAAAAGATAACAATAAATGCACGTAAAAATGCATGTAGGCTCTAGTCTAAACCCAATTTTACTTGAAAAACATTGTCATTGGCCCATTTCCTTTGAGTTATGAAACTACACGTAACAAGTCAATTAGGTATGATTCAAACAGTGGTTTTTAAACCTTTTCCTTTCCACTCACATACCACCTTAAATAATCCTTTACTAATCACAGAGCACTTATGGCATAGGAATTGCTTAAAGTGGAATGAGAGTTTGAAAACCACTGCTCTATATTGATTAACACAATTAGCAAGTTCTGTATTTCTGTATTTAAGGCAGAAATTGATTGGTTCTTAATTAGCCAGGGCCTCAAATGTTAATGGGGAGAAGGCCAGACAGGGGGGCTGAGTGGGAAAATGGATCAGCTCACGATTAAATGGTTTGGCAGACTCAATGGGCTAAATGATCTATTTCTGCTCCCATGTCTTATATTATCAAGATGCAGGAATAATTTTCTTTCAATTTTAACCAAAATAAAAGAATCTCTATTGCAACATTTGCTTAAAGGCCTGACTATCAATTCTAAAAGATAAAAAAAACTCTCAATATTTAGTAAGACAATTGAAACAGAAAAAAAAGTCCAATGATGGCAACATCTGCCAATCATGAAATAGTTAAATCAAAGCAGATTTTATAATCTCAAACTGTATGAAATGGGGGTCACTATTTCTTCCCCTGTTTATGTTTTGAATACATTGCACTCTCATATAAGAAATGTGAATATTGTTAGTTAATTGTGTATCAAGGGAATACTTGTTTTCATTATAAACTATAGTACATAAAAATGAATATTTGTTCCTCACCCACACAAGAAAAACAATGACAAATAAAGCCACTGGACCCAAATGTGCATGAAATTTTGGTGGAAAATGGCAGGATCAGAGACTCATAGGCTTTGTTTGTTCAGATATAAAGTGGAAATGGAAGAAAGAGGATCTCTCAAAGTCAGCCCCAGCTTCAGGTTTAAACTCTGAACACGGCTGCACCCATACCCTGATGCCCTCATAATAATTAGAACAGGAATAAAAAGGAACTTTAGAGTGCATTCACAATCTCCTTTTATATCCCCACCTCTGCAGTACCTTGCAAATGTGGACTTGCCTGAGTAGACTGCCAAACAAAAAGTTTTCTCCATTGTAACTTGGTACAAAAAACAATTCAATAAGTGGAATGCCTAACCTTTGCTTCCATTTCTTATGTGTCTGTTTAGTTTTCTAGCCATGATAAGTCAAATAACTGTAGTCTTGGACAAGTATAGAGTGCAGCTATGAGATGACATACAAAAGGCAATTTAGATACTCTTGTATTCTTGAATACAATGTGCTGTTACACCAAAGAAATTCCCATCCATTATGGTGGATAACTAAAGTGGCAACATCCAGATAGTGAATAGCAGGGAAATAATATATTCAAACTAGTTTGTGCTAACAAAGAAAAAATATACAAACATTACGATGGTCTACCAAATTCGTAAAAAACTTTCACATTTTGCACGCTCTAATACTAGAAAATGTCTAAAAGGTACAATGATAAATCAAAGCAATTTAAATATTTGTTGTTCTTATCCAAGTGAATGTCCAAGGATACCTCCAAGAGAAATTTTCAATCAGACACTGATAAATTTTGTAGTTATGATTTTAAAATCTATGCACCATACAGACTACATAATTCTTTAACAACTCAAACACTCAAAGTTCAAACTGGACGTGTCAGTAAGTAATGGAAAATCTTTTACTGTTGGGCTTTAGGGCCGAAGGAGAGAAGTCTCAAGAATACAGCACATGGCTTAGATCTTCCCAAAACTTTTCCACTTCCTCAGCATACCAAAAAAATCCAGAGATCTTTCTTCTAAGTAATACAAGAAGTAAAGAACTTGGACTCGATTTGGATGGAGCAAAAAAATGTATTATGTCAACCTGGAAATTAGAAGATAGCCTGAGAATACAGCAATGGTACACAGAAATGAATAAATGTATTCCATTGGAAAAAATAACATATAATTTAAGAAATTACATCACAGTATTCGAACAAATTTGGGAACCGTACATGGAACACAACAGAGAAGTCCTACCGCGGACCTCCACCCGGTAAAATGACAGAAAGAGAAGAGGACGAAATGAACTGACCCAGTGTGTAAAAGTAGAAGACACAAATTTCTTGTTTATTTTCATTGTGTGATGACATTGTTTAATGTATCATATAGGTTGAACGTTGAGTCGGTGGGGAGGGGGGGAAAAGGGGAGAAAATGAAACTGTATATTCAAGAGGGAAATGTTTGTGTGTATTTTGGTCAGTATGGTTCATAGTGTGAAATTTTTTTTTAAAATACAGCACATGGCTATAGATTAAACATCCTGCTTTAAAGAAGACAATTTTGTAATTAAAATATATTTTAATTAATATTCCTTAAGGTATTATACAAATCTCATTTCTCCAAACACAAATAACTACATTTCCAGGATAACTTGTCAATATTTTCAAAATTAAACAATAAAAACCACGGTTGTTACAACTAAATGGAGCAACAACAACAACAAAAAACCCTAACATTTGTTGTCTCTTACACTATAATGAACAGATCTATTATTTTTGGGGGGTTGGTCCAGTTTTACGAGGTCACTCACTGCAAAGTTGTTGAGCAGGTCGAGTTGGAGAATACCAGCACCAGAAATGGGATTGTTCTTTGATCGAACAGTCTCAATGGGCCGAAAGGGTGGAAATTTTGGGACATTTGTGTTGGGAGTTGTTTCTGATGGATCGTCTGGAACATTTGTGCGTCGAAATCTTTGTGATTCGAGCAACTCGAAGGAGATTGAGGAGATGTCACTGATCATTGGAGAAATTGCACTTTGTTGCGGGTTGTCCGGACCCTTGGCACTTCTGATCATATCTTCGTTCGACGTCCACCCTTTCGGCCCATTGAGACTGTTCGATCAAAGAACAATCCCATTTCTGGTGCTGAGATTCCCCAACTCGACCTGCTCAACAACTTTGCAGTGAGTGACCTCGTAAAACTGGACCAACCCCCCCCAAAAAATAACAGATCTGTTCATTATGGAGTGAAATCAGATCAAGCCAGGAAGCGTAATCCCGGACCGAACTTTGAAATCGAGTCAAGATTTACCCCGGGGCCGAGAGAAAAGACAACGGGCCCAAGGTCAACCGAAAGTCGGGGCCGGTCCGCGGCAGGTGCGGCGGCCGCCCTGCGCCCCGTCCCCCCCCCCACCCCACCCCCCACCCCACCCCACCGCCACTCCGACTCCGCTCCACAAAATGGCGACGCGGGGCCTGGGTCGAGCTCCAGCGGCAATGCCTGCCGCCCTCCCGCCGGCGATCAAGCAGCCTCGGCTGTCAAGAATCAGGGCAGCCGGCCCCCACCCGCAGCAGCGCAGCCTCTCCGCCGCCACAGAGCCAGAACCAGACTCACTCACCCCTTCTTCTCGCCGTCGACTTGCATCGCCTTATTGTCCTCGCCGCTTCACCTTCGATCGCTTCCACCACCGCGGCCAGACCAGACCTCGGCTGGACCAGTGACCAACCGCCAACAATCTCTCCCCCCCCCCCCCCTCCGGGTAAAAGTGGCCTCACGCCTAACCGCTTGCAGTCACACCGGATGTCTTTCACCAAACACAACACAGAATGGCGGCCGCCAACTTACGCCACCACCAACTTTTCTTTCGGGCGCTCGCTCGCTCGCTCGCTCGCACACCCCCACGCCACGCCGCTCGCTGACGTCAGTATGACGCAGCCACTCACGCGACAGCCGGGCGACGACGCCCCCCCGCGCTCGCTGGCCTGCGTCGGCTCCTCGTGCTCGAGATCCCCCGGCGGACCTCGCTGCGTCCAGTCGGAGACGGGGCCCTTCGTCGAGGTCTGAGCAACAAGCAGGCGGGCGCCTGAATAAAATGGTGAGGGGGGGACCGAGGGAGGATGAGGTGGAGGGGGGTCTGGGGGGAGGAGGTGGAGGGGGGTCTGGGGGGAGGAGGTGGGGGGAGTCCGGTGGGGAAGAGGAGGAGCTGAGGGAAGGGGAGGAGGGGGGGGGGGGTCTGGTGGGGAAGAGGAAGGAGCTGGGGGAAAGGAGGAGGAGGAGGAGGGGACTTGGAGGAGGAGCCAATCCCCTCACTACTGTCATCTATGTTACCTCACATGCCCCTCCATCTCTTCAATAACTTCCAGTTCCCTGAAATTGATTGCTTCAACTTCATCATCCAATCTCTATACACCATCCCCCACATCAAAGGCATCAAGGTCCTTCATTTCATCATCAACAACAGATCAAATCAGTCCCCTTGCACAACCACCTTCCTCTGGCTGGCAGACCTTGTTCTCACCCTCAATAATTTATCTTTTTCAGGGCCGGATTAAGCTCGTGTGGGGCCTGTAGCATAAGTTATAAAGGGGCCCTAATTTATGCCAGCTGGTGCATACATGATTTTAAATAGTGCCTGCTGGTGCAGTGAGGGGGAAGTGTGACAGTGTAGCACCTGTATCACCTTGCAAAATGAAGAATGAAAAAAATGATCAGATCGAAGTTTAGTAAAAGTCGTTTACTCAGTCACGTGCAACTTTTTAAAACCCTCACGTTCAAAATGACGTCATTGCATTGTGACATTATTGGGAGCACCCGAGCTGGTTCGATTATGCCTCCGTTGAGCCCTCCCCCCCACCCCCAAGAACTGGCGATAGGAGACTAAGCCTCGGGTGACATTACTGTCCACCGCTCTTAGGCAGTCATCCGCGCCTTCGCATCGGAGGTCGTGGCAAGGGCTGATCAAGGTTAAGATGAGCAGGCTTTAGTCAGTCAATCGTAAATGTCTCTGGATGCCCCCCAATGTCCATTACACAAGTTGTACAATTGCTTCATAACACTCTGAAGGGGCCTCATTCAGCCTCTGTAAGGGTAGTCCATGTGCACCTCTATGCACAAACACAAACTCTCAGTCCTGGAGTTCCTTTGGGATGAAGAGTGTCATAGATTCAGGCCTTGACGTGGGAACTGGGGCCAATTTTCCAAGCCACTCGCACAGTCTGCCTAAGAATTCAGTCAGTGGCACCTCCTGTCTGCGTGCTACGGGCACGAACTCCCCAGGTACAATGAGTAGGGCTCCATAAACCAACTCTGCCGATGAGGAGTTGAAATCCTCCTTGGGTGTCACTTTTATTCCTAGGAGGATCCAGCTTCTCTGCCCAATCAGGTCCCTGGAGGCAGGCCATCAGTGCAGCCTTCATGTGTCGATAGAACTGCTCCACCAGGCCATTCAACTGCGGGTGGTAGGCTGTCGTGTGGTGGAGCTGCATTCCCAGTAGTTGTGACAAAATGTCCCAGAGTACAGAGCTAAACTATGGGCCTCTGATGGATAGGCTGAACTGAGATACCCAGGCGGAAATAAAAGCTTTCCCCTTGTTCATTATTAATTGTCTACTCTATTTTTCCCACAGCTGCTGTAAACTCTGTGTGTGTGAGTGTGTGTGTGTGTGTGTGTGTGTGTGTGTGTGTGTGTGTGTGTGTGCTGCATCAGTTACCATTTCCTACACTTGCCTTCTGTAAATAAAATACTTCCCCATCAAAACTATGTTCAGTATCCTTGCTTGCCTTTGAGACCTACCAAATCTGTTTCCTCACTCACAACAGTAAGATAGGTGGTGTTGATGCCTTTGCAAAGGCAAATGTTAGCAGTTTGTGGTCAGTAAAAACCATGAAGTCCCTGCCTTCCAAAAAAATAGCGGAAGTATCTGACCACTATTATAATGCCAGCAGTTCCCCATTGAATGTGCTGTAATTTGTTTCCAGAGGACTGAGGTGCCTACTAAAATTTGCTAGAGACTTCGATTGTCCATTGGTGTACTGTTCCAAGACTCCGCTTACTGCTGCATCAAATGCGTCTATCATCAAGGTGGTTGATGCATCTATCTATGTATGAACCAGCAATGTTTCTTTTGCTAGGGCATCTTTCGTCTGCTGAAATGCTACTGTCGTCTCCTTTGTCCACTGAAATTCTTTGGCATCACTGGACATAAGGTTGAAGAGGGTTTCCTTGTATGAGCTGCAGAAGGTAGAAACTGACAATAAAAATTAACCATCCCCACAAATTCCATGAGTCCTGGGTAGAATGGAATTATTTATTCAAAGTTCAACCTACCAGAAAAATATATTAATTGGATTAAAGCATTATATAATGGAACATTGGCGAAGGTGACAGTAAATGGATATGTATCGAACCAATTTAAATTAAGTAGGTCAACTAGGCAGGGATGTCCACTATCTCCCTCACTGTTCGCTTTAGCAATAGAGCCATTGCCAGAACTGATAAGAACAGAAAATAAAATAAAAGGGATCAAAATAAAGGAGAAGAAGTATAAAATCAGTTTATTTGCAGATGACATCATAGTATACTTAACAGAACCAGAAATATCAATAAAAGAACTACATAAGAAATTGAAGGAATATGGAGAAATATCAGGGTACAAGACATCCACCCCTAAAATGATAAAATGATAAGACAAAATGACTTGATCCAGTGTGTAAAGAAGATGACACAATTTTCTTGTTTATTTTCATTGTGTGATGACATTGTTTAATGGTTTTATTGTATTGTATATATTGACTGTTTAATGGGTTTGGAGGGGGGTGGGAAGGTAGGGGGGGAAAAAAGGGGAGAAAATGCCACTGTGTATCTTTAAGAGGGAAATGTTTGTATGTATTTTGATTGATATGGTTCACAGTTTGAAAATTTTTTTTAAATTATAAATTCTATGGTTCCTTTGATCGTATCAGACCTCGCAAATTTGAGGATGGCTTCCACTTTGCTCGACAATAGAACAACACCCCGGCTACTGATCCGATGTCCCAAGAACTCGATAGAGGACTGCCCGAATTTGCACGGAAGGGTTCACAGTTAGATTGAACTCCTGTAGGTGGTGGCAGAATAAATGCAAATGCTGCAGGTGCTCTTTGTGGGAGTGGGTGGTGACGAGTATGCCGTCCAAGTATACAAGAAAGAAGTCCATGGCATGCTCCACTCTGTCCATCAGCTGCAGGAATGTTTGTGCAGCATTTTGAGCCCAAAAGAAAGGCATTCTCAAAAATTCAGAGACCGAGCGGTGTTATGATGGACGTCTTGGGCACATCCTCCGGGTTTACAGGTATTTGGTGATACCCAAGCACCCAGTCAATTTTATAAAATATCCTGGCCCCATGAAAATTAGCTATAAAGCCCTGTATATGGAGCACAGGGTAGTGGCCTGCAGTGGTAGCATCGCTGAGACACCTGTAATCCACGTAAAGTCGCCAGCCTCCCATGGCTTTGAGCACCATATGTACCGAGAAAGCCCATGCGCTATCAGACCTGCATATGATTCCAATTTCCTACATTTTGTGAAACTTTTTTTGCAAGCCCTAACTTGTAGGGCGGCAGGCGTCGGGCTTGGGCATGTAGAGGAGGTCCTTGGGTGAGGATGGGGTGTGCAAATTGCCATATTTGGGTGTGGCAGTGGAGAACTGGGAAAGGACAATGTCTGGAAACTGCAAGAAATTTGGAGAATTCAGTGTTCGAGTACTCCACGGTGTCTAGGTGCGTGGCGAGTAGTTTGGCTTTTCCAAGGCATAAAGTCTGGAACATTGTGGTGTTCACCAACCGGCGTCCATCAGTAAGTGGGCTCTGAGGAAGTCTGCACCCAGCAACGGCTGGTAAACAGCAGCAAGAATAATGAACTTCCATTTGAATTTATTGTCTGAATTTTAGGGGTATAGTCTGTGTGCCATATGTACGATTTGAACTGTTATGGGTATCCAAGTCTGAAGGAAGAAGGACACTAACCCATGCACTCGTGTTGACTAGAAATTTGTGCTAGGAGAATTTGTCCCAGACGTAGAGTAGGCTGTTATGGTGTCCAGCCACGGAGTCATGCTTGTCCAGGGGAACATGCACCCTTGTCATTGGTACTCTTGGAGCCTGGGCTTTTGGGCGTGATGCAGCACTAATTTCTGTGGGCCTTGTTGTTTCACACACCAGAAAATGTCTGCATGGGCCACTGTTAAAGGATTATGAAAGTCCTCATCAGCCAATATGAGGCAGATGTCTTTTGGCATATGCTCTAAAAATAACTGCTCGAAGACCAAGCAAGGCCTATGGCCGTCTGCCAGCGCTAACATGCCGTTCATTAACTTTGAAGGGGTGTGGGCCTCCAGCCCATCGATATAGATGTGTGCAGCTCACTCGCGTTGCGAGAGACCATAAATCCAGAGAAGGGGGGCTTTTAGGGCTTTGTACTTGCCGAGAGCTGGTGGGTGCCGAAGGAAATCCACTATTCAACTGGCCGTGTCCTGATCGAGGTGTTTAGCACCTAGTGGCGTTCACTTCTTTCTTACGAATGTGGAACTGCGCTTCAGCGTGCACAAACCAAACTTCAGGTTGAGTGGTCCAAAAGACAGGCAGTTTGAGCAAAACCGCTTCATTGTCCATGTTGGGTCCAAAATCCATTTGGGCCTGTCGGGATCACTAATGTAGCAACTGTGTCGTAGTGCGAAATGAAGAATGAGAAAATGATCGGATGTAGTTGAGTTGAAGTTTGAGTAAATGACTTTTACTGAACTGTCATGCGCCACTTTTTAAAACCCCGTGCATTCCCAATGACATCGCATTGTGACATCATGACGTCACTCGGAACCTCCCGAACTAGTTCGATTAAGCCACTACAATGGCAGCCCATGAAGTGCTGGCTGGCGCATGCACAGTGAGGGGTAAGTGTGACAGCGGCAACCCCCCATCCGAGAGAGTTTCTGATGCTGACCCTACATGTCCTCCAATTTGACAAGTTTGAAATGGCTATCCTAGTGTCAACCCCACCCCATTAACCCAGGGTCCCAGTGTAGTAGCAGCTCATCTACTTGAAACTCCAGCCCCTGCCATGGTTTTAATTATTCTTAACAAAATAATGCTAGCTTTCTCATATCCCTGTATATTCAGTGATTACATCCTTGATGAAAAGTTATAATAATTTTTGTTACCACCCCTTTAAGCTTTCACATTCCCACGAATTTCCACCCTACCAATCCAACAAATTTTGCAGCAGCTATGAGATACCACACTCCCGTAGTCTGTGTTAATAAACCCGATTAAAGGTGATAATTGGCTAAAATCACTAATCTTAAATTGTTTGTTAGTGATTTTAGCTATTTACCACCTTTAATCAGGGTTATTAACATAGACTATGGGAGTGTGGTATCTCATAGCCACTTCACAAAGATTAAAATGAAAATGTTTAAGTTAAACATTCATAATTCAAAGCATTTAAAGTAACAGAGCAAGACAGCAAGCATTTAGCATTTTGGGGCCCTTGAAAATGCAGAGCCCATAGCATATGCTACTTTTGCTACTACATTAATCAGCACTGCTCTTTTGTTTCATCCAACCTTCTTCAGATCAAAGGGTCCCCACATGGGCTGCAACTATGCATGTCTTTTTGTTGGGTATGTGGAGCAATAGGTGCTGCCAACCTACACAGGCAAAGGTCCTCAACTCTTTCTCCACTGCATTCACAATTACAGTAGGGTTGCCGCAAGCACCCAGATGAGCTCGTCAATTTTATCCACGTTGCTGCCATCTTCCACCCTGACCTCTAATTCACCTGTTCATCTCAAGCAACACTCTCCCTTTCTCGTTCTATCTCTCCATCTCAGGAGACAAACTTATGACAGACACTTTCTACAAACCACCAGTTCCCACAATTACCGTGACTACATCTCTTCACAGCCATTCTTACAATTCCTCCATCTGGATTTCATATTCTTCCAGGACGAAGTCTTCATGCAAGATCATCTGAGATGTCTTCCTTTATCAAAAAGCATACATAGCTTCCTCTCCACTACCATCAACTCAGCCTTCACCTGCAAATCCTCCATTTTCTGCACATCTGCCTGACCCCTCCGCCCTTAGGTGTAACGAGAACAGGATTCCACTTGTCCTTGCCTACCACCTACGAGCCCTTGCATCCAACGTATCATCCTCTACAATTTCCATCACCTAGGCACATCTTCTCCCCTCTCTGCTTTCTGCAGGGACCACTACCTCCATGTCTCCCGCATCCACTCATCAACAAATCCTTCCAAGTGAAGCAACACTTTACTTGTATCTGCAGGGGTCAACTACAGCATTTGGCTGCTCCCGTTGTGGCCCCCTCTATAATTGGGGAAACGACGCAGACTGAGAGATTACTTAATTGAGCACCTTTGCTTTGTATGGGGCCCCTCCAACCAGATGACATTAACATCAATTTCTCCAGTTTCTGTTAGCCACTCTGCCCCCCCACCCTCATCGTCTCTTTCTTATCCTTTTCTCCATTTCTTGTTGCCCACCTGCTCTCCTTCTTTATCTATCTCTTATGTACTTTCCTCTAGTTCTGCATTCATTGAGTTATCCTCCTCCCCCAATCAATCATCAGCTCTTCTTTCCTACCCTCCTATCCATGTCCACCTATAATCACTTGCCTGTTGGCCTGTGCTCCTACACCGCCCCTTCTACCCTCCTCCCTCCACCTGTTTTTATTCAGCCACCTGCCGTCTTTTTCATCACAACTTGACAAAGGGCTCCGACCCAAAATGCTGGTTATATATCTTTGCCTCTGAGTTTCTCCAACATGTTTGTGTATGAACTACAATCACAATGTCTGCAGATGTTCTTATTTCACTCTTCATGCTCGTTCTTCAGTTGCGTCACCGTGAGTATCTGACCCTAAGCATTAATTCTGATTCTCCCTTTTTACTGTCACTGCCTGACCCACTCAGTGTTAACAACACATTTTTGTTTTATATCAAACTAGTGACAGTCGCTGAATTGGCAACTCTTCTGACATTGAATGAAAATACCATGGAATTTTCAGCAAATAAATTATATTTAGAGGAAAAAAATATAAATACGCAGCCATTAAAACACAAGGAAAATTTTGCACAGGTTAACAAGAGATTTAAATTTTGAAGAAACATGCAAAGTGTTGGAGGAATTCACCGGGTCAGGCGTCATCCATGGAAGACAAAAGATAATCTACATTTCATGCTGAACCCCTTAATCAGGAAATGTTTCTGATGAAGTGAAAAGTTAAATATGCAAATGCTGGGTTGAAAAGGCAATGCACAAGTTATGCTGGAGAAACTCAGCAGGTCATACAACATCCACCAGAAGCAAAATGAAGTGCACAAGTATGCTGGAGAAACTCAGCAGGTCATACAACATCCACCAGAAGCAAAATGAAGTGCACAAGTATGCTGGAGAAACTCAGCGGGTCATACAACATCCACCAGAAGCAAAATGAAGTGCACAAGTATGCTGGAGAAACTCAGCAGGTCATACAACATCCACCAGAAGCAAAATGAAGTGCACAAGTATGCTGGAGAAACTCAGCAGGTCATACAACATCCACCGGAAGCAAAAGGCAGTGCACAAGTAATGCTGGAGAAACTCAGCAGGTCATACAACATCCACCGGAAGCAAAATGAAGTGCACAAGTATGCTGGAGAAACTCAGCAGGTCATACAACATCCACCGGAAGCAAAAGGCAGTGCACAAGTTATGCTGGAGAAACTCAGCAGGTCATACAACATCCACCAGAAGCAAAATGAAGTGCACAAGTATGCTGGAGAAACTCAGCAGGTCATACAACATCCACCAGAAGCAAAATGAAGTGCACAAGTATGCTGGAGAAACTCAGCAGGTCATACAACATCCACCGGAAGCAAAATGAAGTGCACAAGTATGCTGGAGAAACTCAGCAGGTCATACAACATCCACCGGAAGCAAAAGGCAGTGCACAAGTTATGCTGGAGAAACTTAGCAGGTCATACAACATCCACTGGAAGCAACAGGCAGTGCACAAGTAATGCTGGAGAAACTCAGCAGGTCATACAACATCCACCGGAAGCAAAATGAAGTGCACAAGTATGCTGGAGAAACTCAGCAGGTCATACAACATCCACCAGAAGCAAAATGAAGTGCACAAGTATGCTGGAGAAACTCAGCGGGTCATACAACATCCACCGGAAGCAAAATGAAGTGCACAAGTATGCTGGAGAAACTCAGCAGGTCATACAACATCCACCGGAAGCAAAATGAAGTGCACAAGTATGCTGGAGAAACTCAGCAGGTCATACAACATCCACCGGAAGCAAAAGGCAGTGCACAAGTTATGCTGGAGAAACTTAGCAGGTCATACAACATCCACCGGAAGCAAAATGAAGTGCACAAGTATGCTGGAGAAACTCAGCAGGTCATACAACATCCACCGGAAGCAAAATGAAGTGCACAAGTATGCTGGAGAAACTCAGCAGGTCATACAACATCCACCAGAAGCAAAATGAAGTGCACAAGTATGCTGGAGAAACTCAGCAGGTCATACAACATCCACCAGAAGCAAAATGAAGTGCACAAGTATGCTGGAGAAACTCAGCGGGTCATACAACATCCACCGGAAGCAAAATGAAGTGCACAAGTATGCTGGAGAAACTCAGCAGGTCATACAACATCCACCGGAAGCAAAATGAAGTGCACAAGTATGCTGGAGAAACTCAGCAGGTCATACAACATCCACCGGAAGCAAAATGAAGTGCACAAGTATGCTGGAGAAACTCAGCAGGTCATACAACATCCACCGGAAGCAAAAGGCAGTGCACAAGTTATGCTGGAGAAACTCAGCAGGTCATACAACATCCACTGGAAGCAAAAGGCAGTGCACAAATAATGCTGGAGAAACTCAGCAGGTCATACAACATCAACCGGAAGCAAAAGGTAGTGCCCAAGTATGCTGGAGAAACTCAGCAGGTCATACAACATCCACCGGAAGCAAAAGGGAGCTCATGTTTTGGGCCTGGAAATGAAAATGTCTGAATAATTATTTAGATAGGGAAAACATTCAAAATTCAGAGTTACAAAGGGATACCCAAAAGGTTAACCTCCAGATTGAGTCAGTGATGATGAAGGCAAATGCAATGTTGACACTTATTTCTAGAGGACTAGCATACAAGAGCAGAGATGTAATCTTGAGACTCAAAAGAGCACTCGTGAGACCTCACAGAGTATTGGGCACCTTATGTGAGAAAGGATGTGCTGGCATTGGAGAAGGTTCAGAGAAGATTGACTATAATGATACCAGGGATGAAAGGGTTAGCATATGAAGAACAATTTGTCAGCTCTTGGACTGTACTTGTTGGGAGTACAGAAGGATGAGTGGGGAACTCATAGAGACATTTTGAAAGCTGATAGGCCTGGACTGATTAGATGTGGGAAGATTGTTGCCCAAGTTTATGGAGTCTTGGACAAGAGGGCACAGCTTCAGGGTAAAAGGGTGTCAATTTAAAACACAGATGCAGAGAAATTTCTTTGGCTAGAGGGTCATGAGTCTGTGGAACTTGTTGCCACAGGCGGCTGTGGAAGTGAGGTCATTAAGGTGTATTTAAGCCAGAGATTGACAGGTATTTGATTAGTCAGGGCCTTAAGGGTTATGGGGAGTGGGACTGAATGAGAGGATGGATCAGCTCATGATAAAATGGCAGAGCAGTCTTGATGGGCTGATTGGCGTACTTCTCATCCTCTATCTTGTGATCTTGTGAATGAAAAGGTGTTGGGGGCGGTGGGGGGGGGGGGGGGGGGGAATGCACTCCTACCAAAACATTTGCCTTTTGCCCAACTCACAAGGGAAGAAAGAAATGGATTTTATGGATAATTTTCCGTCCACCTATCTTATCCACTCCTTTTAATTAGTAATGTTAATAACAATTAATGATTGTCTATGCTTATATTATTATATATTAAATGGTCGGTGTTTCTTTCTTTTCTTACTTTTGGGTGGGGGGGGGAATGAGGAGAAAAATATAAAAGTTTTTTTTGTATAATTGGCTATGAATATTTGATTAATGTTTTAGTAATTTTTTTTCCTGTAATGATGCAAACAATTAAATAAAATTTAAAAAGATGTATCATTAACATCAGACATGTAACCAGAACATATTCCAGTGTTATTATCAGTACATACATGATATCACATACAACCCTGAGATTCTTTTTCCTGCAGGTGAGACAGAATTATCACTCATTGGTAGACAAAAAAAAACTGTGCATAACGTACACAGGTAAACAAACTGCACATTAGAGAGAGGAGTGAAAAATCAATAAAGTGGACAAGTGAGAGTTTTTATATAAGTCCCTGATTGAGTTTATTGTTGAGGAGTCTGATGATGGAGGGGTAGCAGCTGTCCCTGAACCTGGTGGTGCGAGCTTTGTGGCATCTATACCTCTTTCCTGATGGCAGCAGTGAGAACAGAACATGTGCTGGATGGTGTGGATCCTTGATGATTGCTGTTGCTCTCTGACGGCAGTGTTCCCTATAGATGTTCCCTGTAGTGGGGAGGGTTTTGCCTGAGATGTCCTGGGCTGTGTCCACTACCTTTTAGAGGGCTTTATGCTCAGGGGTATTGGTGTCTCCATATCAGACTGTGATGCAATGGGTCAGCACACTTTACGCCACACATCTAGAAAATTGCCAAGGTTTCTGATGTCAGGACCATGATGAAGACTTATCAGGGAATGACTGATCAGCTTTAACAATAGTCTCTCCTAGCCTAGTCATAGATAGGAACCAGAGAAGAAGGGAAGTAAGTGGGTTGATGAAAATGCCCAAAAATGAGCATGGATACAGTTTAATCAAATGAATGGCTTCTTTCTTTGTGAAAAATTAGTAGCTTTTACTAGAGTTGAAATGCAAATAAGAAAGATGCACAAGTAAAAATTGCTTCAACTAAAAACATTACAACATATAAGGAAGACATCAATGTAGTTGCGCCTTCTAAAGTTCAAAGATAAAGAGTAACTGAACACTGATCAAGAAGTGTTTGGTTTAATTTTATTTAGTGGCATGACAGGGACAGTTCAATGGTGGTTTTAACCTGAATCCTGAAACCATGGGTGTGTGCCCAAGATGGTGGTGCCTGTGCTCGATAGCAGCCACAAGAGTTTGCAGACTTTGAGGAGCAGAGGACCGACGCAGGGGACCAGAAACAGGGTGAACATCCCCGTTCAGAAGGAGAAGCAGAGGAAATGACCCTGCAGGATGATGACCACAGAGGCAGGCCATCAAGGGGCTCAACAGTTGAGGGATCCACACAGGCTGCAGGTGAATTGTAGTTGGTGGGGTGGGGGTGGGGGGGGGGGGCCAGTGTGGACTGCTGCTGCTAAAGACTAGCTCATGTGTGAGTGGGGATTCAAGTGGGTGCTGAGGGCAAGAAGGGTTTATTTCAATTCCACTAACTCTTGTTTCTGTTCTTCCCATAGCCCATCTGCTATGAAACTATCTTTCATGCATGAGCTGCCCTCATTGCCCATGTGTTAGCATTATCAAGTCCAGAGTATGATGACATATTTCCAAAGAGAAAGAGAACAGGATCAGACAGTCTTACAGAGATGAAATAAGGTGATCACTGAACTACAATATGACCAAGTTACTGAATGCTGAAAACTATTAAGTGGGTCACTTCACGTTTGAACATATTGTGTTAATTTGTTCAACTGGTCCTTTTACAAAAGTTTGCAGTAAGTCTGAGTCATTGTACTCAGTAAAAATGTGATGCAAGAACAACATTTTCTGTGAAAAATGTGTTCAAAGTTTGAAAGGAAGAGGGATGATGCAAAAGTCAGTTTCCTTCTGTTCTATACGCTCAAGCCAAAAAATTTGCTCAATTCAGTTACAGTCCATTAAACTATTACACAAGGGTGGTTTAAACTTTCTCAATTCTCTCAAAGAATTAATGAAAGTGATCTTAATTAACCCACAATCTACAAAGCCTGGATGTTATGAGTGTCTTTAAAGAAGCCTTCAGGATTACAGTCATATTTCCCAACAGCTCGGTAAATAAATAAACATCAAAACTATTTAAGGACAAAATCTTGCCATAAAGTTTAATGCAATGCTGAAGGAATACTGGATTGTCAGATTTATTTACTTTTCTAAGAGACTTTAGGCCAGTTTATGGTGGACCCAGTCTGTTGCATAGGGTCACTGGCTAGAGTTAAATTCTCTGGATGCGAGAGGCTGGACAGGCTGACCTATCACATTTGAGCATTCAAGAGGAACAGAGCAGGTTCTGAATGGTTAGTGGACATCAGTTGGCATTCTTTGAGGCTTAGATCCTTCAATAGCTTCACACTCTGTCAGCTGAGGAACTGTTTAAAAGTCTCTGATATTCAACAAGGTGTGAGAAAAATGGCAGCACTGCCACAGCTGTTGGCCTAGGAGAACGAAGAATGGAGATACAGCGTGGCTCCAAAGAGTTCAACTGCCCGGTCCATACTGCTGGTGGCTCCATACAGGCATTAAATGGCCTGTTAGAGGAGCCAATGGTGGTTTTAACCTGAATCCTAAAACCGTGGGTGTGTGCCCAAGATGGTGGTGCCTGTGCTCGATAGCAGCCACGAGAGTTTGCAGACTCTGGGGAGCAGAGGACCGACACAGGGGACCAGAAACAGGGCGAATGCCCCCGTTCAGAAGGAGAAGCAGAGGAAATGACCCTGCAGGACGATGACCACAGAGGCAGGTCATCGAGGGGCTCAACGGCTGTAGCTGGTGGGGGGGGGGGGTCCAGTGTGGACTGCTACTGCTAAAGACTAGCTCATGTGAGTGGGGATTCAAGTGGGTGCTGAGGGCAAGAAGGGTTTATTTCAATTCCACTAACTCTTGTTTCTGTTCTTCCCATAGCCCATCTGCTATGAAACTATCTTTCGTGCATGAGGTTTAGAGGGATATGCCCAATTGCAGCCAAAAAGGAATGAGCTCAGGAAGGCACCTTGTTTGGCATGGAAGTGTTGGCCCAAAGGCCTGTTTCTGCACTACTTAACTGCATAATTATACCTTCCTTATTCTCTTCTATAAACATGAGGTAATCTCACACATTTTGCTGGGTTCTATTTTACACCAAGACAAGCTCACACATCATCCCTATACATTATTCAATCTCTTTAGTTCGTACTTAATCAACCTCCATTTAAAAATATCCTCCTCTGTCGCAAAAACCTGATATATGCATGACTCTTGCTTTCCCAAATTTAATTGTGCACCTTTAACAGCTTTGTCTTCAGGTGCATAAGCTCTGGAATTCCTTTTCTAAATCGCTTTGCCTCTCTTCCCTCCGCTACAAGTTACAACACTCCTCAAAGCCTAAGTCCAAGCTGTTGGATTCTGCCTCAGTATTTTCTTATTGGGTTCGATATCAAATTCTCCTGAGCAACTTTGGGACATCTTAAATGGATTAAATATAAGTCACTGCTGCTGTTACTGGAGAAACGACAGTGCATTGGCTTCCTTCTATTCGTTAGAGTGCATGTGAGCACATAAATAAATTTTCTATCTTCTTTAATTTTACCAACCCAAACCTTACATCGATCCCAAACCACAGTGATCTTATCATCATCAGTTGCCCATCAGTTTTACCCCATTTGAGAAGAATGTGCAAAATGTGCACCATCTAGTGGGCTACCTAGAAGTGGCAAATCCAACATTTTCCTGTGGGATGGTCATCTAAATTGTACCTCTTCCCTCTTGTGAAATACAATTGAACTGGGTAAGTTAGAATTTTTTAAAAATTGACAGGCAAATGTTTAATTGCAGAATGGAAATCATGTAAGGAAATTTTACAATGGAAGAAATTTCAAGAATAAGATCATGTCTGCCCCGTCATATAATCATGAGCTGATCCATTTTCCCCACTCAGTTCCACTGCCCATCTCCTCCCCATCACTTTTGATGCCCTGGCTAATTAAGAACCTATGAATTTCTCACTTAAATACACCCAATGACCTGACCTCCACAACCCACTGTGGCAACAAATTGCACAGATTTATCATCCTCTGGCTGAAGAAATTCCTCTGTTCTAAGTAGATGCCCTTCAATCCTGAAGTTGTGCCCACTTGTACTGGACTCTTCCACCATGGGAAACCACATTTCTACACTTACTCTCTTCATGCCTTTTGGGATTTGAAATGTTTCAATGAGATCCCCCCCCCCACACATCATTATCCTAAATTCTAATGAGTACAGGCCAAGAGCTCCTCATTTGGTAACCCGTTCATTGCTGGAATCATCCTTGTGAAGCTCCTCTGAACACTCCAGCATCAGTGCATAATTTTTTAAGTGAGGAAACCAAAACCGCTCATAATACTCCAATTGAGGTCTCACCAGTGCCTTGTAAAACCTCAACATCTCATCCCTGCTCTCGTATTCTATTCCCCTTGAAATGTATTTGCCTTTGTTTTAAGCCACCAACGGACTCAACATTCAAGTTTACATTCAGGCTATCCGAGGTCCCTTTGCATCTGGGTATTTTCAATTTTCTCCCCATTTAAAAAATAGTCTGCCCATTAATTTTTTTCTTCCAAAGTGCATGGCCACATACTTTACAACATTGTATTTCATTTGTCACTTTACTTATTCTCCTAATCTGTCTAAGTCCTTCTGCAGCCTTCCTGTTTCCTACACACTACCTGATACTCCACCTACCTTCGTATAATTTGCAAACTTGGCCATAAAGCCATTCATTCCATCATCCAAACCATTAGTATCCAACATAAAAAGAAGCGCCCCTAAAACCAATCCACCAATCCCTGTGGAACACCACTAGCAACTCCACAAATCAGAATATGATGCTTGTATTCTGACTCTGCTTCCTCCCATGAGCCGACGCTAGATAGTTTTCTATTAAATCATGCGCTCTTAAGTCACCTCATGTGTGGCACCTTGCCAAAGGCCTTCTGAAAAATCTAAATCTCTTTTATCTAGCCTGCTTGTCACTTCTTTAAAGGATTTCATTATGTCTGTCAAGCAAAATTTTCCCTCAAGGATAGGCTTTGGCCTATCTTGTCACCACCAAATCATTCAGGGATTTCTCCAATTAGAAGCCCTAGATCACACATGTCAAACTCAGGCCCGTGGGCCAAATTTGGCCCGTGATATAATTATATTTGGCCCGCAAGATCATATCAAATATGTATTAGAGCTGGCCCGCTGGCTGCCGCGCCAGTATAGCGCATGCACAGCTAATACTACAAATCCCAGAATGCTTTGCAAATGCATTGGCACCGGCCCGTCAGCCCTCTAATCCCCCCCACCTCCTCTCTTTACTTTCATCAGCATCTGCGACCAGTCGCCCCACTCACACGTAATAAACCCCTCACGAAAAATGGCCAAACGAAAGACAGAAAACAGGACCTTTCAAGACAGGTGGGAGGCAAACTCTGACCCCAGAGTTTGATGAACTTGCATCTAAGAAGAGATGCCAAGTATCTGCTTTAGACCCAGGTGCATCAGAGTAAATCACAGTGTAGCAAGCTAAGCTTGGATTCATATTTTCTTTGGTTCACTTTGGACTGTTCATAGTTGAAAGATTGGATTTTTATTGAAGCAAGTTGTTATTTTTTGACTTGTTGGCTTGTGAAAAAAAATACATTTAAAAGGAGCTTAAAGGCTATAGAGAAATATTATTTATTGAATATTTTATTTCTCATTTGTTAATGCTTCTTCTGGAAAGAGTTTAACCAAAACTATTATTAAACATTTATTTCAATAAGAAAAAGTTTAACATTATATCTGTTGAAAGAAGAGAAAACATGCAGATGTTGTTGAAAATTTTCAATAAATATTTAGTTTGGCTCTCGACTTAGTCCAAGTTTTTAATTTTGGCCCTCTGTGAATTTGAGTTTGACACCCCTGCCCTAGATGAAGCATGAAGTCTGGTGTGGCCACTCGAATTGCAGTGGACACAACAAAATAATCACACAAGGCATTTCTAGATTTTTTCTTCATCACCATGCAACTTTTTAAAAGCCTGAATACTGCACTCGATACACACTGGTTCGATGCCTCCTGGGAATTGTAGCATCGCCACAGCGCCGCTACACCCCCCCCCCCCCCCCACCAGAACTGGTTTCTCAGTCTTTAAGGTTGTCTACCTCTGTGACAGACTGTTGGCTGCTGCATTGAGGAAGACGTGTCCACATGAGCTGGTCTAAGCCTGTCAACAGTGAAAGATTGTGGCTTCCCTCCAATGTCCAAGATACATTTTGACTTAGTTTGTCTGAGTATCCTATAAGGTCTTTTATAGGGCATCTGTAAAGATTGACCAAATGATCCCCTTCAAACAAAGACATATTCACAGTTTTTGAGGTCTTCAGGCACAAGTGAAAAGTGTTCTCCATGTGACAATGATGGTATAGGGGTCCATTTTCTTACAGTTTCCTTTAGCCTGCTCAATAGTTCCTTAGGATCATCAATGGAGTTAGAATGGTAGAGGACAAACTCCTCTGGAACCACTAACGGTGCGCCGTACACGAGCTCTGCAGATGAAGCTTGGCGATCCTCTTTTGGAATTGTTCTAAAGCCCAGTAATGCCTAGGGCAGCTCATCAGCTCAGTTCGGGCCCTCTAATTGAGCCATCAAGGCTGACTTGAGATGTCGATGAAATCTTCCCAACATTCCATTGGCCCGGGGATGATAGGCATTTATATGATTAATTGTTTTACCGAGGAAGTAAATTCTGGTCCTCTATCTGACACCCATGAACTAAGGAATGCCCGAGCACAAGTGTCTGTAGTAGCATCTACCATAGGCAAAGCCTCGGGCCACTGCGTAAACCTGTCTATTACTATAAAAATATAGCAGTATCCTCTTGAAACAGGAAATGGACCAACAATGTTCACGGGGACATGAGCAAAATGGCGAGTAACTGCCAGGAAGGACTGCAATGGTGCCTTAGTATGCCACTGAACTTTTGCTTTTTTGGCAGGCAATGTAGGACTTCGCCATTTGTGTAACGTCTTTTTTAAGACCGTGCCACATGAACCGGTCAGAAACCATATGATCTAATCGATGGATGTGAGAGACCATGCACAGAGTCGAATACTCGATGATTCCATGATGTGAGAACTACTGGCATGGGTGTCCTGTTGATATATCACAGAGGAGTAGTTTGCCATTAACTCCAAACTGGGCATTTTTCAATTTCAAGTGCATGATTGCAGCCCAATAAATGTCATGTTCTTGGGCCGCAGCCAAAGCTGTGTAGTCAATACCTTGATCTACAGACAAAACCTCAAATGGAGCAGAGCGAGAGAGTGCATCAGCTACTACATTATCTTTTCTAGAAATATGTAGTATTTTTGTGGAGTATTCTGAAATGAATGATAATTGCCATTGTTGTCGAGCTGAGCAGGGCTCTGCGACCTTGGTAAATGCAAATATTATGGGCTTGTGGTTGGTAAACATAGTAAAATTTCTGCCCTCCAAAAAAATAATGCAAATGTTGAATAAACAAATAAATGGCCAAAAACTCCTTATCAAAAGCACTGTATTTTTTTTCTGCTTCACGAAGAAGGTGGCTAATGCTAACCATTTCCATTGCCCATTGACATATTGATGAAGTGTACCTTCTACGGCCATACTGGAAGCGTCTGTAGAAAGGGCGGTGGCTGCATTTAAAACTGGGTAGCTGAGCATGGTGGCATGAGTCAGCAAATCTTTTGTCTTCAAAAAGGTAATGTTTCCCTCTTCAATCAATGGATGGTTCTGGCATTTTCGGACAGTAAATTGAAAAGAGGCTTCATGATATGAGCTGCTCCTGGAAGAAACCGATGGTAACAATGTACCATTCCCAAGAATATTTGCAGGCTTTTAATTGTACCAGGTCTTGAGTACTTGGTAATGGCCTCAACTTTGGATGGCAGCAAAGTTGTGCCTTCCTGAGTAATCCTATGCCCCCAAAAAAATCAATAATTTCTTGTCCAAAAACACATTTATCTGGACTGATGATCAGTCCAAACTTTATTGAAGATGAATAAAAAAGTGTACAAAGATGTTCCAAATGAACTTCCTTCGTCCCAATGGCCACTAAAATGTCGTTGAGGTAAATGAAGACATTGATCATACCACGTCCTAAAGCATCCATTACCTGTTGAAATGATTGAGCGGCATTCTTTAATCTGAATGGCATTCGTAAAAATTCAAACAACCCAAACAGGATAATTAGTGCTCTTTTGGAATGCTTTCTTGGTCTACTGGTGATAGCCACACACCGTCTATTTTAGAGATGATCTTTGCTCCAAGCAAATTAGCCAAGAAATCCTGAATATGAGGTAATGGATAATGATCCAGGATGGTGGCGTTATGAAACTGCCTGTAATTTCCACAAGGTCACTAAACTCCATTGTGTTTTGGGACTCTATGTAATGGAGATGCCTAGGGACTGTCAGACCTACGAATTATGCCTAGTTCCTCCATCTAAGTGCATCTCTTCTGGAGGCAAGTGAGATGCTTTAGCATGGATAGGAGGACCCTTAGTACAAATGTGATGAGTAACACCGTGCTTTGCAGTGGAAGCAGAAAATTGTAGAGTAGTAATCTCAGGGAAATCTTCCAACAGCTTGGAGAATTCATCTTCTGGTTTACCTTATGTTTGAAGGCGCAGAGCAGTGGTATAGGTGTTTGCTAGAGGAGTAGTCTGAAAAGTAGTTGTCTATTAACCAATGCCCTTTTAAGTTGACGAGGAATGAAGGAGCCCAAAGAAAATCTGCACCAAGCAGATTTAATAAATCTATAATAAATGGCCAATTGGAGAGATGACTCTCAAACTTGACAGTCATCTTCCTGGTGCCAAAGGTCGGAATGTTGGAACTGTTAACTGCTTGTAGTTACAGGTTCGGGGTAGGATGGCATGTGTCAAAACCAGTGGGTGGAAATACACTAACTTCTGAACCCATGTCCACCAGAAATTTTTGTTGCGACAACTGGTCCCATACACACAATAGGCTTGTAGGTTTCTTGCCAACCACAGCAGCCCTTACTGGTTGGCCTGGGCATTTCCTGCAAACAAGCAGGGTGGAAGGCGCTTATGGGCATTTACTCCCCATTGCCTGTAGTAATAACACCAAGATGAGGTGTCCACAGGCTGCTTGCTTGTTTTGGGGTGTTGCCTGCTTGAAGGGAGTGATGTGCTAAGAGCACTAGAGTGTGACACAGACTCAATATTGGAGGGGTTGATTGTGCAAACTTGTCTTTCCTTGCTGTGGTTTTTAGCCAGCCATAGAATGTCCGCCTCTGCCGCTACAGCCCTTGGGTCTTCAAATGAACACTTGGGTAACAAGAGCCTAATATCATCTGGCATTCACTCTAAAAGGAGCTGCTCAAATAACATATTAAGCCTATTGCCAGCTACCAGGAACAACATTTCATCCATTAATTCTGAAAAGGACCGGTCTCCTAACCCATTGAAATGTAGTAGTTTGGCTGCTCTTTCCCTATGGGACATACCATATACACGTAATAAAAGTTCTTTTAAGTCATACTTGCTGGTATGTGGTGGATCCCATAGGAAGTCAACGACCCACTTAGCAACGGCCTGGTGCAGAGCACTGACAAGATGATAATAATGAATGGTGTCCAATTTAACTTTGCGAAGGTGAAATTGTGCTTCAGCCTGTTGGAACCACAGTTCAGGCTCAGCCGTCTAGAAAGGTGGCAGCTTCACAGTGACGGCTGCAGAACCTGTTTCTCCAAAAATACGTTTTTGGACTCAGTGGGGTCACCAATTGTGGCCACTGGAATTGCAATGGACACAATGAAATAACCACACAAGGTGTTTCTAGAGTGAATCAAATGAATTTTTTCTTCATCATCTACACAATCACTTAAAAGCCAGAATCATGCGCTCATCACGCACTGATGTCACATGGCCGGTTCGATGCCTCCTGGGAGTTGTAGTTCCGCCATAGCACTGCTAAACTGGAACCTGCTGAGAGCCAGATCACAGGCATTTGAGTTCAGAAATCTAAATCACTACAGAAGGAGCAGGTATGACATTCAGAAAGCCATCTCCTAGGTGAAGTGGAGTTTCTGGCTGAAAATGGAAGCAATGAAGGATACCTGACAGCTGTGGCAGGGTCAAAATGACATAACCTGCTACAAACCCAAATCCAGTGCAATAGAAGATTATAAAACTTCCCTCCCAGATGAACTCAATGCCTTCTATGTCTAATTAGACCTTAAGAACAAGGAAGAACCACCACTGTGCATTCCGATGTCCCCTAATGATCCTCTGTAACCTAGGACGACATGCAGACCGCCTTCAGGAGTGTGAATCCAAGGAAAGCATCTGGTCCGGATGGAGTAGCTGACCAAGTATTCAAAATCTGTGCTAACAAACTTTCCCATTAATTCACAAATATCTTCAACATCTCACTCTGGCAGGACGTGGTACCCATCTCACAACGGTACTTCAGCAAGTCTAATCTCCTCACGGTAATTCTACTCCCAGTGTTCAAGCAGAGACTGAAGACTGTGGCACTAGTGGTGAAGATGTTGAAAACATGGTTAAAAGAGGTGGAGGAGCATCAGCAGGACCGCTATAAATCAGTGGACTGGGTGATAATTCAAAGGCTCATCCTCAAACAGCCATGGCTGTCATTGACTTCATCAAGACCTGCATGGATGAATGTGTGTCCACACATACATATGGGGAGTATCCCTACCAGGAGCTGTGGATGAATCAAAAGATTTGCAACCTGTGAGATCAATGGCATTTCAGGCCGGTAATCCAGATCTCTATGGGAAGTCTAGGTATGACCTGCGGAAGGCCATCACAGCTGCAAAGAGGCAATTCAAAGGGAACTAGAGATAGAGTAAGATACTCACCAACTATGGCAGGGATTGCAGCCCATTACATCCTACAAGGCGAGGTCAAATACCATAAATGGCTGTGATGCTCCAGTACCTGATGGGCTGAACAACTTTTATGCTCACTTAAGTAGGAGAACTCAACAATACCTTTGAGAATCCCTGCAAAAGCTGACGACCCTTTGATATCTATTTCTGAGATCAACATCAGAGTATCATTCAAGAGGGTCAGGCCCTGATGGCAATACCTGGCAGGATACTGAAAATTTAAGCCATCCAATTAGCTGGGATGTCATGGACATTTTCAATCTCTCATTGCTGCAGTTGGAGGTTCCAAGAAGAGTAGGGTGAGCTGCCTCAATGACTAACTTCTGTCATGATGAAATGCTTCGAGAGGTTGGTTATGGCCAGAATCAATTCATACCCAAGTAAGGATCTGGATCCACTGCAAATTGCCGACATTCAGAATCACTCCACACCAGATGTAATCTCTCTGGTTCTGCACTCAACTCTGGATCACCTAGACTACAGTAACATGTACATCAGGCTACTCTTCAATGACTACAGCTCAGGTTTCAACACCACCATACCCTCAGTGCTGGTTAACAAGCTCCAAAACCTGGACCTCTCACCCCTCAATGTTGTTGACAAAAAACTACAGTGTAATAAAATGGAAATTATTGGCCAGTGCTACAGGTTGAGGGATCGGGAATAGAAGTTTGATTCTTATATGGAAAATTTTTGACAGTGGACAGAGGCAAATTATATTGCAGATGAGAAAAATGGTAAAGATATTCTGTGCACTTATGGATTTTTCAAGGCCCAGAGGCACCAAAAAAAATACCCAGTGAATTTGTCCGAACAGAACTGACTGAAATACTATCAAAGCATTTCAAGCCCCAGCCTGTTTACATTGCAGAACATTACAGACCTCATTGATGGCAGACAAGTAAAGCAGAAGCTCTTGCTGATGACATTATAACATTGAAGCATCAATGCATGCATGCTCCTGTGATTTTGGTTTGTTCCTAGATGATGCCCTCTGTGTTCACTGAGGTTAAGCTTTCTACAGGTAACTGTTGTCATAAGAGGTTTTAACTTTTGAGTGGATATCCCCATATGTCAGAAGATTCAGTGAACATTTAGCTGTGTCACTTTTGACACAGCTGTGTCACTTTTGAGGGGTTTTTGATGTACCTCTTGCAGCTATGGCAGATGGAGTTCAATTTAGAAAAGTGCAGAGAGGCCCACATTAGAAGATTGAACCTGAAGGCGAGTGCGTGGTTAATGGCAGGATTCTTAGCAGTCTGTGGGAACAGAGGGATCTTCGTGTTTAAGTCCATAGATTCCTCAAAGTTGCCAGTCAAGTTGATAGGCTGGATTAGAAGGCATATGCTGTATTTGCTTCATTAGTCAAGGACTTGAGTTCAAGAGCTGTGAGGTAATGATGCAGCTCTATAAATTTCCTTTGGGCCACACTTGGAGTATTGTGTTCAGTTATGGCCATCTCATTTTAGGAAGGATGTGGAATTTTTAGGGAGGGTGCTACCTGGTTTGGACGACACAAGTTGAAAGTTTGAGTGAGTTAGGCCTTTTCTCTTTGGAGCAACAGAGAATGAGAGACAAATTAATAGAGGCTTATATGTTTATGAGAGGCATTGATAGGGTGGATAGCCAACACTTTTTCCTCAGGTAGCAATGGCCAATACCAGAGAATGTCCATTTATGATGAGTGGACCAAAGTTGAGGGGAGATGTCAGAGGTAAGTTTGTTTTTTTTTTCAACATTGAGGGTCTGGAATGTATTTCCAGGGGTGGTGGAGGAGACTGGTAAAATAAAGACTTTTAAAAGTTTCTTAGATAAACACATGGATGTAAGAAAAGTAGAGTGAAGGAGGGAATGGTTAGATTGATGTGGAGTTGTTTTATATAGGCCAACACTACATCGTGGGCCAAATATGCTGTACTGTTCCATGTTCTAATACGTGTTTGGTTAATATTTGAGGGAGAAAGAATTCTGATGTTTAAATGTTATGCATGATAACTACAATATTGACTGCAAATAGTCAACCATGTGAGACAGTTAAAAGTTTGTTCAGAAATCATTACGACTGGCTAAAGCATTGCTCTGGTAGAATACAATGAAACATGGAACAAGGCACTATATGTAAACTATTTTCTGAATGATATTGACCTTCAATCAAATCTTTAAATGTAGAAACTGCTGATACTGGAATCCTGAAATAAGAACCAAAAACTTTTGAAAACACTTAACAGTGATGCACTATCTGTGGGCAGTTTGGAATACTTTATTTGCATGCAGTCAGATTTGCATACAAGGGAAGTGCAGGAAGAGACCTGGCATTTAACCAAAATAATTATCTCACACGAAACTATGCTGGCAATATAAGACGGTCCTTGAACATTAAAAATTTCACCCCAAAACCAGGGATCATCTTATACGCCAAGTATAAAACCCAAACCTTAACAGCGCTCCCCCATGCCATATTTAAAATCTGAATCTTAACAGCAAAGGCTCTGTGCTCCCCCGCAGAGTCCATCCATCCGCCCAGTCTGACTACTGATGGCTCTGTACAGGCTTTAAATGGCCTGTTAAGGAGCCAAAAGTAGCTTATTTTAAAATATGCTAATAAAATTTAAATTATTACTAGTAATTTGCTTTAATCATATTGTTAATTGCTATATTAAAAGTGCCTAGCAGCATCACTCCAATGGTCTGTGGTAAGTGCTCGACTTGGCGTAGTTTTATGCAAGTATAGCTCAAAGCTACATTTTAGGTGAAAATTCAGGGGGTCGTCTTATACAGAACCGCCTTATACAGTAAACATATGCTAAACCCATAGCTTTTTTGCCCACCAAAATATGACATCTTTATATTAAGATCCCTGCACAATGCTTGGATCTTTCTATTTGAGATGTAATGGTAGGTGCAGAGGCAGAGATAGGAGCTGCAACTTATATTGCTGCTGGACAAAAGCACAGATGGCTTGAGCAGCTTAGTTCAGCCTGCTCATTATATCAATCTATTTCTAGACAAGTCACTTCATTTAGAAATATCAGCCGATTAAAGAGAGAGGATTTATAGAATACCTTTTAATATTTGTTTCCTTTCATCCAGGTTCATTCAGTCAATGTTACAGATTTCAATGCCCAGAGCTGGAGGTCAAGTACGTAGTGGACAATCTTTCTTTATAACGAGCATGATATAGAAATATGTCCAATACTCTGTTACATGGGCAAACAGAGTGATATAATAAGGTAGTAAAGTGAAATGTGGAGTCCACATCTCCACATGAAAAATAAAACAAGAGCTTGTAAAATTCTTTGAAATCAATCATAATTAAGGAGAAATCATCAGATTTCAGGATCCCAATCAGGGGGAAAAAAAAATCAATGAAGTACGACTTTTTGAAAAGGATAGAAGATTTCAACAACTAAGTAACAGAGCTCTAGATAGATTTTTTTAAATGTGAGTGTGAGTTTACTGTAGCAAGCTCACTTCTTTAAACATAACTTTAAAAAATTGTACTTGTTGTCTGGAGACTTATTCAGAGACTTTGACAAAACCTTTTGTAACGAGGATCAAAAATCTTTAAAAATACTATATATATTTGTACTTGCTTCTTTACAAAATGAGAGATCCATGTTTCATTGAAGTGATTACTTGAGAGAAGTGGTGCCTGAGCTTGCACGCTCCAAATCACTTATAAATAAAACACAATGAAGATCTGTTTAAATGAGGTTTAAGATCTTTGATGTTGTACAGAAAACAAATCTCCAACACCACATCTTTTCTGCTGCCCTGTTACTTATGGGTATATTTAAATTTGTTATTCATATCTTTTGTATTTGTTTCAGATTCTATTTAGGCTAAATGTAATTTAGTTTGAGACTTGCATTTTGTCCCTTCCATTAATCTTGGGCAATGTTTAAGCCTTCTAACATTGTCTTTCTTTCTACAACTAATTTTAACATGTCCATGAGAAACAAATAAAGAAGCAAGACTTTGTTGCTGCGTTCTCATTTGATTTAAACACTGAACAATTTCAAAAGTTTCTGTCCAGGCCACTGGCACCACTTAAATTTAAAGTGAATGCAAAAAACATGGTCCCTGTGAGTCAGAAGGGAGTGCAGGACATCGGGCATTGCCAGACCAAGACCTCCCGCAAACTGGAGGAACAAGACCTCATATTCCCTCTAACCATCAACCAATTTCATATTCCCAAACTCCACAGCAAAATTTAAAACTGGATCAAAAGATACAATACAACTCCAATTATAGGAAATTGGATTCTCCAAAATCCTCATTTATCCAAAATTCTTTTGGAGCCGAACTGACCGGGGACCTCGGGCTGCTGGTGGCAGCGCGGAGCTTGCTGGGTAGGTGTCAGTGATTAGCAGCAGCCAGCATTTTTTTTTGGTGAGAATTAAACATTATTTTAATTCTTTAAAAGCCTTCCCTTGTTCGCTGTGGTTTAAACACTGTTACAAGTGATTTGCTGTTGCTACTGGGCTGCTTTTAAAAAATGGCCAGTTCTCCGAAAAAAAACACTCGTTTATTCGACATCGGCCTGGACCAGACCATTTCAGATAATTGGAGTTGTACTGTGCTTTGAAATTATTCAGTTTCTTTCGAACATAATGTTTTCATTTTCATTGCAAGCAGTTGGGAAGGTGATCTCACTGCTGGATTACTGGAGCACTTTAGTGGAACCATACTAGGTTACATAAACTCATCATGTAGTAGATTCTAAACTCTTTGCTTTCTTTTTAAGGCACATCCTGAAGCACACATTTGTTAGTCAGCTGACCAAATATCTTTACTACTACGAACATGAAAGATTGACTCAATTTCTCTCTTCTGACCCTGCTAAATGGTTTCAGCTTGAATGCATTACTGTGAGTGCACAGTGATACTAGCTATGATGCCGTGTTCCCCATTATACAGTCAAGATTTTGAATGTGAATGCAGGAAATGGAATAAAGAATTAAACTCATTGACAGAAAAGTTTGGCTTTATACTATGTGAAGTTAGGGAGAAAATGCATCTCAGTGGCATTTCCATGAAAGTGTGAGATTCCAAAGTTACTTGGAAGCATGAAATTAAGTAACCTCAGATGACTCGCCTGGGTTTACACTAGGTCAGTATCCTAATGTGCTTGTCCAGTTGTGTTGCCAAAAACTGAATGACACATGTTTTGAGATGATCAAATGGTCTTGGAAAATTCAGGCAAGAAAAAAAAATTCTAAGCTCAAGACAAAGTAAATAGATGTATTTTTCCCTTCCATCCTGTCACTCATTGGCACCCGTAACAGGTACTACCCAATTTTGACTGTAGTGGGAATTAAGTAAATGTGGAAGGCCGTTTGAATTTACGTGACTTTCTTGGTAGTTTGGCTGCGAGTCCAGCCAACTGACATTACATCAGGACATTTTCATTTCCAATCAACAGAAGTAGTGTGATTTACTTGACTCAGGTTTGTCCAATCCATGGATTTACAGAAATCAAAGCAACTTCAAAATGTTGACACATATTGTGACTTGAAGTGAACATACTTCAAAATTCAAGATTTGATCTTTCCCAGGAATGTTGCTCAATGAAGCTTCTTAAAATCAGAATCAGAATTTATTGTCATGAGCAGGTCATGAAATTTGTTGTTTTGCAGCAGTATCAGGAGTGAAAACATTTATATAATCCAAGTTACAACATAAATAAAATTTGTGCAATCAAATGAAGAAAACAAAGTGTTCCTCTTCAGGCTCCAGTAACTTCTTCCTGATGGTAGCAGTGAGAGGAGGGCATGGCCTGGGTGATGGAGGTCCTTGCTTTCTTAAGACACCGCACCTTGTAGATCTCTTTGATGGAGTGAAGACTGATGCCTGTGATGTCGCAGGCCAACTTAACAACCCTCTGGAGTTTTTTTTCTGGTCCTGAGTGTAGGCACCTCCTTACCAGGCAGTGATGCAATCAGTCAGAATGGTTTCCATGGCACACCTGTAGAAGTTTTTGAGAGCCTTTGAGAATCTCCTAAAATTCCTTATGAACTATAGCCGCTGGCGAGTTTTCTTTTTGATTGCATCAACATGGAGGCTCCAGAAGAGATCCTCAGAGATGTTGAAGTTCTTGACCCTCTCCACTGCCGACCCCTTAATGAGGACTGGTCATTATTGTTGTAAGTTTACCATGCTGTTTAAAACCCAGGGAAAGTCCTACTGATAGTGAAGACATCACCTGGATAATCTGCTGCTGGGGAACGTTGTGGTAGACAATTAGTAAGCAATTCTGGAAAACACTTGTTCACTTGTTATCCCATTATTCCAGGCACAGGAGCAGGATTAATCAGAGGCAGGAGCAGGGAAATCTGCCCCCTAGTTTATATGTTGTACAACTTAAAAGGCTTCAAGGATCTAACTTTTTGCCAGGGTGGTGGTGGTGGGGGGCTTGGGGTTTATATCATCATGTAGTAGATTTGATATTAATATTTGATTGTTACATTTTGTACTTGGATATTATTACATGTATGGAAAACCTTATAATTGTTCAAAAACCTAACTTTCTTATTTTTGGAGGGTTGTTTTCCTCCACATGTGATATGGAGACTTCTCGTACTGTTGGATCAATTGACAGAATGACTTGCTGAATCTAATATAATGTTGATTGTTCTAAGCAATGAATGTAGTGGAGCGTGCTACAAGATCACACCAAACTGAGTAGGAGCACATAATATTGGATAGGCTGATGCGGAGGCCATACAGAATTGGTCACTTTACTCGAGGAAGCAGCTCAGATCTGCACCTTGAATAGGTGGGTATTCTTAGAAGCTTGTATCTTCTGGAATTTAAAAGATTGTGGAAAGATTTGAGGCCTGTATCAAAATAGAGTCTTATATGATGTCAAAATAATTTTAAAAATCAGTGAACATTTTGAAGTATGTTTTCCCCTGAAAATCATAGCAATCTGAGTCACTGGAACTGTGAAGGCACCACTGTATTGCTAGCAATTTCAACAACCGTATCTTCTAATACTTTAATCAAGTTATTTATACAAAGATAAAATGTTGAAGCCCAGCACGGGTGAAGACCTTCTTGAGGAGAGTCAGTGCCATGAGATTTCGATGCTTCAAATCTACATCCAATAAAAACTTTGGGAGACATCTTGCCCACAACTACTATTTAATTGCCCATTTCCTCTCCTCAGTGGATAGTTAACATTGAGGGAATTAAGAATGGCTACTTGGTTGAGTTACTAAGGAAAAACACAATGCTGGAGTAACTCAGCAGGTCAAACTACTTTATCTCACCAACATAAAGATACATAACCAATTTTTTGGGTTTGAAGCCGTCATCAAGGACACGCGATGAGCTTGTGAACCTCGTGCACTTTGCTGCCAACTTCCACCCCGACCTCAAATTAATTTTGTCCATCTCTGTCGACACTCTCTCCTTTCTTGATGTTTCTGTCGCCGTCTCAGGAGACAAGCTTTCTACAGAACTTTGCTACATAAAGTACACTGTTTGACCTGCTATGTTTCTCCAGCATCGTCTTTTTATTTCAACTACGGTGTCTGCAGACTTTTGTGCTTTACTTGAGTTTAATTGTTACCCTGAACCCAGGTCACTTTATGCAAGGTGCAGATGAGAGACAAAAGGTATGCAGTTGTTTGTGGAATTGTCCACCCACACAGCCAATTAATAGTGACTAACTAAACAGTCATTGTTGCTGTTTTTGCCAATCCCTGATAAACCTGCAGCACATCTCAGGTTACATTTTCCTTCTTATTATGGGTGTGTCGCATGTGGATGTTAAATGCAGAGACCTGCAAGTTGCTCTAAATAATATCCCTCCCTACAATAGACTATCTATGCCAAGAGAGACTGTGCACAAACATCTGTAATGCATGAGCACATAGTAATCAGTCTTTTGTTAGAAATGAATGAAAGCATTTGTGTGATGTACACAATACTAAATGGCTAAGAGGTGCATTATGACATTTGAGCTGTGACATTTGTTTGTAGACCTGCTGCAGCAATGTTCACCAGAGCCCAAGGCCAAGAGCGCCAGCCACTAATGGACAAGTCTGCTGCAGCTTACTTGTGAGCTGTACCACTGTGGAGCATATGAAGGAAAACATCAGATGGTGATTGCAGGGGAGTGAGGGATAATGGTTGGGATTACTTGGAGATCAGGATTTAGGTCAGATCAGGGAGATAGAAAGCAGTTTGGATGTAATCAATTGGCTGGAAGGTGTCATATAGAGAGGCAAAGGTCTAGAGATTATAGGTTCCAGTTGTTTTTAACACCTTCAAATGTTAACTGTATTTATATTTTGTTCAGTAAATTATCTTAGGAAAAGTAGGACATTTGCAGTTAGTGGTAGGGCACTAAGGAATGCTGGTGATCTGAGGGATTTTGGAGTTCAAATCAAATTTCCCTGAGAGTGGCAACACAGATTGAGAAGGTGGGGAAGAATGAATGTGGGGACTTGGCTTCATATATCTAGGCAAAACATTTAAGAGTTCGATCTTATGTTGCAACTTTGCCAGTCACTGGTTAGGCCACAGATGTAATATTGTGTGCATTTCTGGTCACCATACTATAGATAGGATATGAGAGAGTGCAGAGGAGATTCTGGACTAGGATGCTGGATTAGTTATGAGGACACATTGGAAAGGCTGGGCTTGATTTTTCTGAAATGAAGGAGGCTGACGGGGTGACCTGGTGGAAGTATGCAAGATTATATGCCTTGTGCACCTAGTAATTGTATCTGATTCTATCATCTCCTCCAGCAACACATTTAGATATTAATCACTTCCCTGAGTAAATAAAAAGTTCCCCTTTAAACCTGGTGGCACAGTTAGTGTAGAGGCAGTTAGTGCACCGCTGTAACAGTGCCAATTGGGGCAGCATGGTTAGCATAGCACAGTGGTTCTCAACCTTTTTCTTTCCACTCCCAAACCACTTTAAGTATTCCCTGTGCCATCGGGGCTCTGTGATTAGAAAGGAATTGCTTAAGGTGGGATGTGAGTGGGAAGGGAAGGTTGAGAACCACTACTCTAAACCCAATTGTTACTGAAATATTTCGCTTGAGAAAAATTGCCATTGGCCCATTTCCTTTGGAGTTATGAAACCGTGCACATAATGAGTCAATTAGGGACGATTAAAACAGTGGTTTTCAACCTTTTCTTTCCACCTTAAGCAATCCCTTACCAATCACAGAGCACCTATGGCATAGGGAATACTTAAAAAAGTGAGATGTGAGTGGAAAGAAAACAGTTGAGAACCACTGGTGTAGCAGTTAGTACAATGCTATTTATAGTGCCTGCGATTGGAACTGGGGTTCAAATACCACACTGTCTTTAAGGAGTTTGTAGGTTCTCCCCATGTCTGCACAGTTTCCTCTGGGTGTTCCGATTTCCTCCCATCTTTCAAAATGTACTGAAGGTTGTAGGTTAATTTGGTGTAATGGGCAGCATGGACTCATGGACTTAAAGGGCCCGTTACTATGCTGTTTGTCTAAATTTAAATTTAAAAGCTCCCTTCCTTTCAGGTTCAACCTATGCCCATTTGATTTAGACACACATTTAGATACAGAATGGTAACAGGCCCTTCTGGCCCATGAGCCCATGCTACTCAAAAACATAAATAAACCTACAAAACCTGTTCATTTTTGGTTGGAGGGAGGAAACCAGAGTCCACGGAGGAAACCCATGCAGCACGGGGAGAACGTACAAACTCCTTAGAGACAGCGCCAGATTCCATGCAAGCTCACTGGTGCTGTAATAGTCCTACGCAAACCATGACACCCTTTGAAGAAGGAATCTCCAGAAATCATAAGGACTCTGGGAAAAATGTAATATGGTCAAATCACACATTAGGCCACTCTAGTTAAGGTTGCTTGAAGAGGAAGTATTTAGCTAGGGAAGAAAAATTAAATGCATGATTATGCAGAGGAATTGCTCACCTGATAAGCAAAATTGCAACACTAAAACAAGACCATAAAATAGAGCACATCAATTACAGAGAGGATGGGGAAAACATGAATACAAGCCCCAAATGTCAGGCAGAGATAAATAGCTTAAGATACTATGAAGAAGTAGGTTCCTGTTAAATTATTGTGAACATTGTAGCTCGTACCATAAATTGCTGGAAGACTTTCAGTTTGTTAGAGTAAGATCAAAGACTCACTTAAAGCACAATCTGTGATGTACATTATAAATGAAACAACTTGGTTGTGAACCTCACCGTTGCTGTACGAGCTTTCTTTGCTGTGCCACCTTGGTATAAGCAGTAATTAAGAGGGCAATTGGGCCCCAAGTGAAAGCCAGACCTTGAATGGAGGTCAACACACTAATACCCCTACCAATGGAATAAGATTCTGAACATCTACCTTATCTATGCCTCTCATAGTTTTTTAAACAAATGCTGTCTTATCCTGGGCACTTCATCCAAGAGGTCTAATACGTAAATAGTTATACGGTTATATGGTTATTTGAAACACATTCTGCATTACATGAATTCTTCTCTCTTTGGCTTGGCTTCGCGGACGAAGATTTATGGAGGGGGTAAAAAGTCCACGTCAGCTGCAGGCTCGTTTGTGGCTGACCAGTCCGATGCGGGACAGGCAGACACGATTGCAGCGGTTGCAAGGGAAAATTGGTTGGTTGGGGTTGGGTGTTGGGTTTTTCCTCCTTTGCCTTTTGTCAGTGAGGTGGGCTCTGCGGTCTTCTTCAAAGGAGGCTGCTGCCCGCCAAACTGTGAGGCGCCAAGATGCACGGTTTGAGGCGTTATCAGCCCACTGGCGGTGGTCAATGTGGCAGGCACCAAGAGATTTCTTTAGGCAGTCCTTGTACCTTTTCTTTGGTGCACCTCTGTCACGGTGGCCAGTGGAGAGCTCGCCATATAATACGATCTTGGGAAGGCGATGGTCCTCCATTCTGGAGACGTGACCCATCCAGCGCAGCTGGATCTTCAGCAGCGTGGACTCGATGCTGTCGACCTCTGCCATCTCGAGTACCTCGACGTTAGGGGTGTGAGCGCTCCAATGGATGTTGAGGATGGAGCGGAGACAACGCTGGTGGAAGCGTTCTAGGAGCCGTAGGTGGTGCCGGTAGAGGACCCATGATTCGGAGCCGAACAGGAGTGTGGGTATGACAACGGCTCTGTATACGCTTATCTTTGTGAGGTTTTTCAGTTGGTTGTTTTTCCAGACTCTTTTGTGTAGTCTTCCAAAGGCGCTATTTGCCTTGGCGAGTCTGTTGTCTATCTCATTGTCGATCCTTGCATCTGATGAAATGGTGCAGCCGAGATAGGTAAACTGGTTGACCGTTTTGAGTTTTGTGTGCCCGATGGAGATGTGGGGGGGCTGGTAGTCATGGTGGGGAGCTGGCTGATGGAGGACCTCAGTTTTCTTCAGGCTGACTTCCAGGCCAAACATTTTGGCAGTTTCCGCAAAGCAGGACGTCAAGCGCTGAAGAGCTGGCTCTGAATGGGCAACTAAAGCGGCATCATCTGCAAAGAGTAGTTCACGGACAAGTTTCTCTTGTGTCTTGGTGTGAGCTTGCAGGCGCCTCAGATTGAAGAGACTGCCATCCGTGCGGTACCGGATGTAAACAGCGTCTTCATTGTTGGGGTCTTTCATGGCTTGGTTCAGCATCATGCTGAAGAAGATTGAAAAGAGGGTTGGTGCGAGAACACAGCCTTGCTTCACGCCATTGTTAATGGAGAAGGGTTCAGAGAGCTCATTGCTGTATCTGACCCGACCTTGTTGGTTTTCGTGCAGTTGGATAATCATGTTGAGGAACTTTGGGGGACATCCGATGCGCTCTAGTATTTGCCAAAGCCCTTTCCTGCTCACGGTGTCGAAGGCTTTGGTGAGGTCAACAAAGGTGATGTAGAGTCCTTTGTTTTGTTCTCTGCACTTTTCTTGGAGCTGTCTGAGGGCAAAGACCATGTCAGTGGTTCCTCTGTTTGCGCGAAAGCCGCACTGTGATTCTGGGAGAATATTCTCGGCGACACTAGGTATTATTCTATTTAGTAGAATCCTAGCGAAGATTTTGCCTGCAATGGAGAGCAACGTGATTCCCCTGTAGTTTGAGCAGTCTGATTTCTCGCCTTTGTTTTTGTACAGGGTGATGATGGTGGCATCACGAAGATCCTGAGGCAGTTTACCTTGGTCCCAACAAAGCTTGAAAAACTCATGCAGTTTGGCATGCAGAGTTTTGCCGCCAGCCTTCCAGACTTCTGGGGGGATTCCATCCATACCTGCTGCTTTGCCACTTTTCAGTTGTTCGATTGCCTTATATGTCTCATCCAGGGTGGGAACCTCATCCAGCTCTAGCCTTAGGGGCTGTTGAGGGAGCTGGAGCAGGGCGGAATCTTGGACTGAGCGGTTGGTACTGAAAAGAGATTGGAAGTGTTCTGACCATCGGTTGAGGATGGAGATCTTGTCGCTGAGGAGGACTTTTCCGTCTGAGCTGCGCAGCGGGCTTTGGACTTGGGGTGAGGGGCCGTACACAGCCTTTAGAGCCTCGTAGAAACCCCTGAAGTCGCCAATGTCCGCGCTGAGCTGTGTTCGTTTGGCGAGGCTAGTCCACCACTCATTTTGGATCTCCCAGAGTTTGCGCTGAAGATGGCTGCATGCGCGACGGAAGGCTTGTTTTTTCTCTGGACAGGACGGCTTTGTAAGGTGAGCCTGGTGGGCAGCTCGCTTCTTTGCCAGCAGCTCCTGGATTTCCTGGCTGTTTTCGTCAAACCAGTCCTTGTTTTTCCTGGAGGAGAAGCCCAGTACCTCTTCAGTGGATTGCAGTATGGTAGTCTTCAACTGATCCCAGAGGGTTTCAGGGGACGGGTCCGGGAGGCGGGTTGCAACGTCGAGCTTTGCTTTGAGGTTTGCCTGGAAGTTTCCTCTCGCTTCGTCTGACTGCAGTTTTCCAACATTGAACCTCTTTCTGGGGGCTTTATTGTTCCTGGGCTTTGGCTTGAAGTGAAGGTTGAGCTTGCAGCGAACCAGCCGGTGGTCAGTGTGGCATTCCGCGCTAGGCATGACCCTGGTGTGGAGCACATCTTGTTTGTCACTTTCTCGCACCAGGATGTAGTCCAGGAGGTGCCAGTGTTTGGATCGGGGATGCATCCAGGTGGTCTTAAGGCTGTCCCTCTGCTGAAAAAGGGTGTTTGTAATGACAAGCCGCTGTTCTGCGCAGAGCTCCAACAGGAGGCGCCCATTGTCGTTGCACTTGCCGACGCCATGCTTGCCCAGGATTCCTGGCCAGGTTTCTGAGTCTTTGCCGACACGAGCGTTGAAGTCGCCCAGGATGACAACCTTGTCGGCTGTAGGGGTACGTTGGATGAGGTTGCGCAGGTCGGTGTAGAACTTGTTCTTTTCTGCTGGTTCCGCCTGGAGGGTTGGAGCATAGACACTGATGAGGGTGATGTGACGCTTGTTTTGAAGTGGGAGTCGCATGGACATGATTCGGTCCGAGAGGCCTGTCGGAAGGTTTTCGAGTTTGGAGGCAATGAAGCTCTTGACCATGAAGCCTACACCAGATAGGCGTCGTTCATCCGAAGGCTTGCCAGACCAGTAGAGTGTGTAGCCCGCGCCGCGTTCTTGGAGGCTGCCTACATCTGCCAGGCGGACTTCACTGAGAGCGGCTATGTCGATGTCAAGTCTGAGGAGTTCATGTGCAATGAGGGCAGACCGACGTTCAGGTCGGTGGCTGTCAGTCTTGTCTAGCATGGTTCTGATGTTCCAGCATGCTAGCTTGAGTTTGTGAGCATCTTTTGAGGGGGAGGACGTGGAGGGGGAGGACGTGGAGGGGGAGGACGTGGACCTGTCCTCGGGCCTGCGCAAAGGAGCTTTTAGGTGGAGTGCAGTGCGCGCAGTACTGGCCCCACCCTTTACACCCATGGTTCGTGTGCCGTGGCCAAGCAAGCTGGGACGTGGCAGCGAGGTCCTTGGGTCGTAGGTTTTATATCGGAGTGGCCTTCTCCTATGCAGGTTTCTTACCCGGGCTGGAGGGGCCTGCCTCCCCTCCTAGGTCGGTCCATACTGCCCGGACCGGGGCCGAGGCCGCCGCAGTTCACCCTGTGCCTGGACTGGGGCCACCGCCTCCCACTCCCTGCCCGGACAGGGGCCTCCGCCTGCCTCACTCGACCGAGGCCGGGGCCGCCGTCTCCCCCTTGCTCCTGCCCGTATCGGGGCCGCCGCCGTCTACCCTTCGCCCGGACCGGGTCCGGGGCCGCTGCTGCTCTCCCATGAATTACATGTAATTACATGAATTACTGCAATGTAAATTGGACGTCTGCTGAGGGAAACAGGTCCAAGGCAAATCTATAATTATTAGATGGTATATTCATATTGGAATTGCAATAATTTGGTCCACAAACATAGATGATATTGAGCAGTTAATGATCTATGTCAGCCTGTGCTAACAGCCCCTTGGCATCATTCAAATCACATCTTTGATGCTTCAATCTGGATGCACCTTGTCTCAATAACTTCTGCAGGTGTACCATTGAAAGTATACTTGCTATTTGCACCACAAGAGCTGATCTGTTCAGGTTTGGAAGAAGCTACAGAAGGCAGTGAATCCAGCTCAGAACATAATGCAAACTTTCCTACTCCATCTACATCTTCCACTGCCAAGGAAAGACAGCCAATGTATTGAAGGACCCATCACACCCTAAATACACAGTCTTCTCCCTCCCATCAGGAGGCTCAAGGGCACCACAAGTGTGAGTGTGCACCAACAGCCTTAAAGGTAGCTTCTTCCCCCCAGCCACCAAGATCCTGAATGAACAAAGAGATATGACATTTCCTGCGTGTGCATAAACATTAGAGATAAATGCCAAAAAAATATTGTGGTGCTGCTAGAGCTGCTCTAATGGCATTGCTGTTTCTGGTGCAGACCCAGGAGAGGGGGGAGCACAGACCCAGTGCTGCTTGTAGGGTCCTAGCAACAAGTCCTAATGGTGAATGCCTCATACAGACTTTAAAGGACCTGTTAAAGGAGACTGCTATTTTTTTTCTTTAAATGTCTTGCAACCGTGCCCAAGATGGCACCACCTGTGCTGGGCAGCATACCATGAGGGGTTGCAGACTCTGGGGGAGCAGTGCAGGACATCAGACTCTCCTTCCATTGAGAAGGAGAAACATGGGAGATAACCCTACAGGGAAGGTGACCACAGCAGCAGACCAGCAAAGAGCTCAGTCGCAGAAGGACCCACACAGCATGTGGGCTGTTGGAGACGGGTTCATGGGAACCAGGTCTTGGAACTGGGATTTGAGAAGATGCTGAGGGGAAGAAAGGCTCCTGAAGGGCCTTGGGTACAGAAGGCTTCTTGATCGTGTCGGAGGTTTGGATTTGGAGTTCAGGTGGCTGATGGTTTGAACTAGAGTCTGTGTGGCTGCAGGGGCTGCAAAATCACTGGAGGTGAATCCATGGTCACACAGTGTCTCTGCAGACCCCTGTTTTGTTTCCCTTTCTCCTATTGTTAGTGGCATCAGGTAATGCTAATTGTGTCTTTTTGTTTGGCTTATGGCAGTTAAAAGTTGAAGAATGCCAGCAACTGGGAATAACCTGCATTGAATTCGCCCATCGTTATTGAATGAAGATCTACCGGGACCAATGCCTGAAGAGGGCGCACAAAATCAGTGAACCGGTGCGGACTCAAAAGGCCAACATGGCCTGTTTCCGCTCCGTAAATGGTTATATGGTTATATAAAACATTTTTAATGTATTGTTATGTTTCAATAAAAGGAACCTTTGAAATGCCAAGTAAATATTTTATTTCTCTATTCGTGTTTTAAAGGCATCAAAGCTTTGCTTAACTTGAATCTTTCTCACACACAAAAACGTCCGGTATTTAATTGTGTCTGAAATCAAGCACGGAGACAAGCAGGTGCCAAGCATCAATGACTGTTCAAATGGATGGGATTACATGCTAACTCATTGACTCAAACTTGAGGCTAATGTGAGGCTGTTGTGGAGCTAAGCTCGAGTTAGACTGTTTAGAATAGTTTTCATATGGCCATCTATTATCACATCCTAATTACAGGGTTTATATTAGCACTGCTCTGTTCACACCAGAATGTTCATTCTAAACATTCTCTCTTAGAAACTGTAGCAATCTATTTCTCCTAAAACCACCAACTCATTCCGTTCTCTTTACGTCTTTAAGGCTCATACCAAAACCCAACATCTTTAGCCAGCTATTCTTCCAATACCTTCTCACTCACTCCTCCCAGCATCTCTTTAGTTGGAAAGATGTAAAGATGTTTCCCATGCTACATCTTCAAAAAGAAAGTGATGGGAGATCAATTTTGTGAAATGAAGCAAACTGCAATGATGGATGGAAGTTTATCAGATGGAGGGAGGTCCAGTTTCAACTTTTCAGTCTTCAGTTCAGTGCTCAGAAACGTTGCAAACGCTCATGGATTATTTATACAAATGCAGAAATAAAATATGCATTCAATGAGACAATTGAAGTAATTTATAAATCGCTTGTGAAGCTGCAGGTGGAGTTTTGGAGGTGCTGCTACACTGTTACTAAGATGTAAGTGCCCTAGAATGGGAATGAAGGAAATTAGTCACATAGTTAATGGAGTTCTATCACAAGGAGGTTCAGGTCATCCTAGAAACAGTGGAGAGAGATATACAAGGGAAGCATTGTTTGAGAGCTATATAAGGGAAGTATTGTTTGAGAAAATCTTAGTCTGCTTTGCGAGTTGGTTGACAATCATCAACCATAGATTCAAAATCATTTAGCAGGGGAAAGATTAGACATACTATTAACTCACATTTTATTTAGCTCTGGATGCTCAGCTTGAAAATTCAATTCCATGAATAATTTTAAAAGAAAGATGGTTAGAACCTTGAGGATGAGGAACTTAACTGGATCAATGATTTTTAAAAAAGTGATGTGGGATAAAGCAAAAACAAGTCTTGTTGACGAGCCACCACTGGTCCAGTGGACGACGTGACCACTATGCACTAAACATAATCTGCTGGAGGAATTCAGTGGGTCAAGCAGCATTCGTGGGAGAAAGAGAATGGTCAGCATTTCAGGCCAGAATCCTTGATGGAGACTGGGAATGTAAAGAGGACAGGGTGGGAAGGGCAGGACAGGGACCTATGTGGGATTGATGAACCAGATTGAGGTGAAACATGATGGTCAGAGGCAGAGGATGTCAGACAAAGAAAGGGAAAGGGAGGCAAGATAAAGAAAAGGTAAGCATTCTCGGTAAGTACATGGACATAAAGCTTGAGAGCAGCAGACATTACTGATGGGGAGAAGTGAGAGAATCCCATAAAAACAAATGGGACAGGTGGAGGAAGGTGAGTCATACAGGGTGGGGAGAGTGATTAGAAGACAAAGGATGTCAGTGCTGGAATCTGGAAAGAAGGTGGCGAGAAGGGTGATATAAGAGACCTGATAGAACTGAAGGCTAGAAGGTTTTGAGAGCAAAAGAACACCATGTGAAGATGGGGGTGCAAAAGGGGACAAAATGGGGAAGGGAAATGAGGAGAAAAGCTGAAGAAGGAAGGTATGTATTACTTGAAATTAGAATATTCAATATACATACCATTGGGCTGTAGACCTTCCAGGTGGAATAGGAGGTGATATTCCTGCAGTGCATATTAGGCATCACTGGGAGTGCAGAAGGCCTAGCTCAGCATGAAAATGGGAGGAGGAATTGAATTGTCATGCAACTCAGAGCTCAGGATACTCAATGTGGGCTTAGATGCTCTGTGAAACAGTCCTTAGGTTTCCATTTGGTCCCATTGGTGTGGAGGAGGTTACAACACAAGCACCGAGTGCAGCAGAGAAGGTGATGGAAGGTGCATGTGAATCCATATTTGTTATGGAATGGCTGTTTAGGGCCCTGGATGGTGATGAGGGAGGTGTTGTAAGACCATGTTGGCAGGAAGGGATGAGTGGACAAGGCAATCGCAGAGACAGTGATTCTTGCGGAAGGCGGAAAGTGGTTGGGCGGGGTAGATGCATCTGGGGGAGTGGGATTTGGTTGAATCTGGCAGAAGTGATGGAGGATCAATGTACTGAATGTGAAGGATGGTGATGTGAAAGATGAGGATGAGGAAACCTTTCTATACCCTTTCTGCTCTTCCCCTTTACATTTTGATTGCCCACTCCATGAAACATGATAGGCTGCAGATGCTGTGATTGGAGAAATGCACCAAAATGCCGGAGGAACTCAGACGGTCTTTTCAACATTTATAGGTGACAAAAATATGTTGCTGACATTTTGGGCCTGAGCCTTTCTTCAAGGAAAAAAACATCAGCAATATATCTTTGTCTCCCTTGGATGCTGAAAAGATCAGTTGAGTTCCTCCAGCATTTTCGTGTGTTGATCACCCACTCCACCTTGTCGGTCTCATATTTCTCAACGTGACCCCTTTTTCTTGGTTCACTCTACCTTTGTCTGTCATGTGCTAATCTACTATCTCTCTCCGTAATGTTTCATTGTTATCTGGTTTACCAATCCCACATAGGCCCCCTATCTCATCATCTCAGCTAGTCCTCTTTACACTGGTTTCTCGGCGTCATCTCCCCAGCCTTGACAAAGGGTCAGCTGGAAATGTCGACCATTCTTTTTCTCCCACTGATGCCACTTGACCCGCTAAGCAGAGTGGATTTAGCTTCAGATTCCAACATCTGCAGTCTCCCGTGAGGCCTCTTTACATTTTGGAAGTTTCTATAAGAAAATGTGTCAAATCTTAAGAGTCCTGTTTACTAACAGGTAATAAGAAGCACCCCATGGCCTGAATTGAGAGCCAAGATGTTCCTAATGAACAAACTAGTGTGACCAGTTGCACTTTTATCTGAGGGCATGTTTAAGTTTGTTTGTATGTTGCAGTGACATTTAGATGCTGGGTTTGTATTGTTATATGATAATGTAACTAATATGTTGTGCAGGGTTTATGAAACTCCTATGTGTAGGAAACAATATACTGATTAAAGAATTTTGCACTATTGTGAGTAACTAAGATTGTTTATAGCAGGTCAGAAATTTTAAGTAATTATACAGTAATTTAATAATTGTTAAATTGGTATATTTGGAAATAAACTGTGTACAGATAAGGTATTTCTGTTAAATTATTAGATAAAAAATTATCTCAAGTCGTAAAGTGTTTGCATATAATAAGACTTGGAGTTTTTCAAATGACAGGGTGAAAAAGATGAAGTATCAAAACAACACTGAAAGAGGAAATGAGCAATATTCTGGAAGAGGGAGCAGCAGAAACAAAGGTTAATGATGTCACGGCATGTATTCAACTTCTCGGCAATGTGGCGAATTAACATAGAAAGTTTATAGACACAACGGATTGTTGTTCGCAAATTGCTTTATGGGAAAACCTGAATGCAGTAGAGGAGGTGAGGGGAAGTTCATCTGAATCATTGTTTCATGTAGAAGGCCTAGTTAGGACTCTGGTTAGTAATGAGAGAGGAGGTGTATGAGCAAGTGTTACACTCCCCTGCAGGAAATGCACCAGATATCACTGATAGGTGAATTAAAACATAAAAACAGAACACTGGAGAAACCCAGCTGGTTAAATAGTGTCCTTTATTCTTTTTCTTTGGCTTGGCTTCGCGGATGAAGATTTAGGGAGGGGGGTAAATGTCCACGTCAGCTGCAGGCTCGTTTGTGGCTGACAGGTCCGATGCGGGACAGGCAGACACGGTTGCAGTGGTTGCAGGGGAAAATTGGTGGGTTGGGGTTGGGTGTTGGGTTTTTCCTCCTTTGCCTTTTGTCAGTGAGGTGGGCTCTGCGGTCTTCTTCAAAGGAGGTTGCTGCCCGCCAAACTGTGAGGCGCCAAGATGCACGGTTTGAGGCGAGATCAGCCCACTGGCGGTGGTCAATGAGGCAGGCACCAAGAGATTTCTTTAGGCAGTCCTTGTACCTTTTCTTTGGTGCACCTCTGTCACGGTGGCCAGTGGAGAGCTCGCCACATAACACGATCTTGGGAAGGCGATGGTCCTCCATTCTGGAGACGTGACCCACCCAGCACAGCTGGATCTTCAGCAGCGTGGACTCGATGCTGTCGACCTCTGCCATCTCGAGTACTTCGACGTTAGGGATGAAAGCGCTCCAATGAATGTTGAGGATGGAGCGGAGACAACGCTGGTGGAAGTGTTCTAGGAGCCGTAGGTGATGCCGGTAGAGGACCCATGATTCGGAGCCGAACAGGAGTGTGGGTATACAACGGCTCTGTATACGCTTATCTTTGTGAGGTTTTTCAGTTGGTTGTTTTTCCAGACTCTTTTATGTAGTCTTCCAAAGGCGCTATTTGCCTTGGCAAGTCTGTTGTCTATCTCGTTGTCGATCCTTGCATCTGATGAAATGGTGCAGCCGAGATAGGTAAACTGGTTGACCGCTTTGAGTTTTGTGTGCCCGATGGAGATGTGGGGGGGCTGGTAGTCATGGTGGGGAGCTGGCTGATGGAGGACCTCAGTTTTCTTTTGCGGAAACTGCCAAAACTGCCTGGAAGTGTCCTTTATATAGCAAAGATAAAAATACATATGTGATGTTTTGGGCTTGAACCCTTCATCAAGGTATGGAAAAATGTCAGCAGGCATCCAAAAACAAGGGTGGGGGGGTGGGGGGAGAGGTGTAGTCGCAAAGGGAGAAGGGAGTGAGGCCACAGCAACAAGCAGGGGGAGGGAGGATGGCTAGATAAATAGAGAGGGAAGTGAGTGGAGAGCTGACAGGGGGGAAGGAGAAGGGAGGGGGTAAGGAGAGTAGGTTATCACAAATTGGAAGAGTTGAAATTAATACCATCCGGCTGGAGAGTGCCCAGTCAGAAAAATGAGGTGTTGCTTCTCCAATTTACAGATGGTCTTGGTGGGATAGTACACAAGGCCATGGACAGACAAGTGAGTATGGGAGTGTGATGCAGAAATGGTTGGCCACTGGGATGTCTCTGCCACTGGTGTGGACCAAGCAAAGGTGCCCAGCGAAGTGATCTCCCAGTCTGTGCCCAGTCTCTCCGATGTAGAGAAGGCCACAAAGGGAGCACTGGATGCAATAAATCAATCTTGTGAATACATAAATGAAATGTAGCTTCACATTAAATGCCTGTTTGGGGACCTGGACCATGGTGAGGGAGGAGGCACAAGTGAGGCACCTTCTGCTGCCACGGGGGAAGGAACAGGGAGGAGGTGATTAGAGTGGAGGGATGAGTGCATGAGGGAGTCATGGAAGGAGCAGTCCCAATGGAAGGCAGAGAGGGGAAGATGTGTCTGGTGGTGGGATCTGTTGTAAGGGCCGCAAATTCTGGAATGTAATGTGTTGGATGAGGAAGCTAGTGGGGTGGTTGGTGAGGACAAGGGGAATCCTGTGTTTGTTGCATGTGGGGACAACGGGGGACAGGGCAGGTGAGCAGGAAATGGAGGAGATGCGGGTAAGGGCCGAGTTGATGGTGGTGGAGGGAAGCCATGCTTGTGGAAGAAGGCAGATTTTTCAGCAGATCTGGACTGAAAGACCTCATCTTGCAATCAGATGTGGTGGAGGTGGAGAAATGGAAAGAAAGGAATAGAATCCTTGCAGGGGACAGGGTGGGAGGAGGTGTAGTCGTGGCAGTTGTGGGAGCTAGTAGGTTTGTAATATATGTTGGTGAAAAGATTGTCAGAGAATCTAGAAAGAGGAGATAGACCAGGTAAGTTTATGATTGGGGTCGAAGTTGGCTGCAAAGTGAGAGAAGTTGATGAGCTCATCGTGGGTGCATGAGGCAGCCCCGCTGTAGTCATCAATATAACAGAGCAAGAGTTGAGGGGCCTTGCCTGTGCAGGCCTGCAGCATGGATCGCTCCACAAAGCCCACAAACAGGCAGGCGTAGCTGGGACCTACGCGACTACCCATGGCTACTCCTTTGATTTGGAGGAAGTGGGATGAGTTAAAGGAGAAGTTGCTTAGAATGAGGACAAGTTCTGCAATGTGGAAGAGAGCGGTAGTAGAGGGTGACTGATTGGGTCTCTGGTCCAGAAAGAAATAAGGTGCTTTAAGACCATCTGTATGGAGGATGGCGGCACAAAAGTGATTGGAGATCCATCGTTAAGATGAGACCATCCCATTCAGGGAATCTGAATTTTTGAAGAGATGGATGGCTTGTGAGATATTGCAGATGTAGGTGGGGAGGGATTAGACCAGGAGAGTAAAGATGGAGTCAGGGTAAGACAAAACTAGTTTGGTGAGGCAATAGTAAACGGAAATAATGGTCTACCCGGATGGTTGGGTTTACGTACATTGGGTAAAGGTAAAAGCGAGCAGTGTGGGGATGGGAGACAATGAGGTTGGAGGCTGTGGGAGGGAAGTGACCAGACGCGATGAAGTTGGAGATGGTGTTGGATATGGTGGCTTGAGCCATCTTAGTGTTCTGCGGAAGGGGTAAGTAGGAGGAGGTGTCTGAGTGCTGTCGCCTGGCCTCAGGAAGGTGGCGGTCAATGCACCAGACCACAATAGACCACCCTTGTCTGTGAGTTTGATGGTGACGTTGGGATTGTTGCTGAGAGAGTGAAGGGCAGAGCGATTGTTGTGGAAAGATGGGTGGGAAGGGATGAGTGGTGGGAAGGGATGAGTGGACAGGGGAACCACAGAGGCAGCAATTTTTTTTAACTTATTTAACATGGTATGAAACTCTATATGCTCCTCACAGCCAGTCTTATGTCTCTTATAGTTTACAATTGTATTGATTTATTGATCTGAATCCCAAGGAATATTTCAACTGGATTTTCATATTTTTACAAAATAAAAATAATTTAAAAAAAGGCACATTTAGCAAATTTGCAGTGAATCTTAAATCAGATGAGGTTTTGACTCATTTTGGGGCACATTTGGGCCTGTTATTCTCAAGTTCCAGACATATGCCCAAAGATGAGAGGTTCAATAAAGGGGAGCAAAATCACATTAGAGGAAACTACTTATCGGGCAACAATTTGACTTTTGTAAAACACTCCACAACATTGAATTGAGATGTAATTGACATCTATTGCAATTTGATCTCTCTGTTAAAATCCCATTTTAGAATTTGTGTGTTTCCTTTGTGAGGTTGTGGTGAGACCTGTAGGCATGTAAAAATGGTCATAAAAAAGCTACTATTTTGTAGCACAGAAAGAAATAGTACTATTTTATCTGGTGAGGCCAACCTTTGCATAGTTCATTGTATACATACAAGAAGGGGAGGCAATGACCTGGATGACTGATTTGTCAATGTCTGATATTTGGAACATTAAGATGAACCAGAGGACACAGCATAGATCTTTGGTTTCAGTCATCAGTAGTAACCAGTATTGAATTCATTTAACATGAAAGTTGCCCTCTTAGGTTAAGAGTTAGTGAGAGCAATGTAACAACTCAAGTGCAATACAATATTAATTTTACTCCTTTTGGATGTAACTGGGCTTCAATCAAGGAATTGTTTGAGGTGCTATGTAAGAAGGCAATGAATAGGTCATATGGCTCTCTCATTTAATATCTGTCATGATGGAATTGCTTAACTCAGCTTTCTTCTCTAAGCTCCTTTAATCCTGATAACCCTGCAGCACAAAAATCTGTCTCAGCTTTGAATATACTTAATTATTTGAATAATTAATTTTGAATTTACAACATGGAGGCTTTACTTTAGGAGCCATTAGGTTGACTCAATTCTGATGACGGGTTAACTTTGTTTCTCTTCCCAAAGGTGCAGACTGACAGTGAATATTTACAGAAATTCTTTTTTATTAAAATTTTAGGTTAATCAAAGCTTGATGCTTGCTCTGAGGTTGGGTGTCTCATCATGGGACAAAAGTTGATTTTGCCATCGTGGTTTAATTTAGTACTGAAGAATCATTGCCACATAATACATAATTCTAATTGCAAAACACCAAATAGCTTTATAAATGAGTGAAAAATCCAAACCCAACAGGCAGAATCTGCAGAAAGAGGAAAAGAATTAATGTTTCAGAATGCACTTCTAAAGATAGGCCTTTGCTCAAAAATGTTAACTCTATTTCTTTTTCCACAGATTCTGCAAGACCAGTTGAGTTTTGGAAATGGTAATGTTGTGTTTGTGTAGTATATAGATATGTTTTTGGGAGATAAATTGGGCAGGTTTTTTTTTTAATGTAGGTCACATATAAACACTTCAAAACAGATCCCATTTAAAACACTGGAGCTCTGCTCAAACCAGACAGGGCGGCTCCTGGGGGCCTTTGCAAAAACTTTGGGGAGTGCCCAAGAGACTTCACTAATGGATTGTTGTTTTGAAAAGCAACAGATGAAAGAGATCAGAGGAGTAGTTCAGAGCTGCAGGCTGTCTGGAGTGCAGCTTGCTGTTCTAAGAGGGTCATGTAGTTTTACAAGCAGAGGGAGTTAAACAGGGTTAGGGTTAGGATGAGAGAGAGAGAGAGAGAGAGAGAGAGAGAGAGAGAGAGAGAGAGAGAGAGAGAGAGAGAGAGAGAGAGAATTCAGTTCTCCAGTGCTACTGTCAGCAGCAGCAGCTGGGGCTGGAACAGGACAAGCTGGCAAGCTTGTGGAAATCCCCATTTGGAAGACGGGTTGTTAGTGCTTAGTTCAGCCTGGTCAAAGCCCTTGTGCTTCATGCAAGATGAGAGGGCTGGCTGCCTAATGTCTCACTTGAAATAACAGAAACTAAAAGGAACACTGTGGTGACCTGGAAAGCTGTCATCATCTGGAAAACCCTGGTGGGATAAGTTTCTTCAGCAAAGCACTGAAGTGGCTGATTAAAAGAATCAGTTGTGGGTGTCCAGCGAACAACAAATCTCTCTCTGAAAACTGACAAGAACTTTCCTGAGCGGTAACCATTTAACTTTCAAGCACCAAAGCCTGGTGAACTTCATAAATTTTAAATTCTGTGCACAGTACAAGAATTGTCTACAACTAGTCAACTTGGAGGAATGAGAAGTGAGATTGGACTGTGAATACTTGAAAGTACTTCAGGATAATTTTGGCACAGCCTATCTCTCATGGCTAATAAAACTGTATTGGCATGTTTTAATATACTGTAATACATTGCATTCTAAGAAGTAACGTATTTAGTTAAGATTTTATTCTATTAAATAAAACATTAATGAGTATTTCTTATTTTTATGTGATGCAATATCTAAATAAATTAATAACAATAACACATATCAATTCACAGATTATTATTATTAAAGTTGCTGGAAATTGTTAAATCAAAACTCATCCAATTATAAAGCTAATTAACGAACTATCCAGATGCTTAATGTGAAAATCTTCACACATAGCACAGTTTATGTAGGTTTACAAAATATTTGACTTAAAACTACACAGAATAACATACAAAGTAGCTTTTACAGATTTTAAACAATGTCTTTGAAGAATTGCTGATTGATTCAGTTTATTTTGCGCGAGGCAACAATTAAAGATATTATTTTCAATAAGTATAATTAATAATTACTTCATTATTTTAGGTTACTAACCTTTTATGTGCATATTAATTTTCTTTGGTACGCTGGTTGCAAAATGTGCGTGCGCACAGCTTAGAGAGAGCAGCGCTCTGGAGATCAGGACACCTAGAAGGTGGTCGCAGAAGGTCGAAGAACAATTATAGGACTTCCTCAGAGTTTCCCCAACCAGAAGCCCTGGATGAACGATGAAATCTGGAACTAGCTGAGAGCTAGATCATAAGTGTTTAAGTCTGGAGATCCAGATCAATATGAAAAGCCATCTCCCAGATGGAGTGGAGAATCTGGATAAAACTGGTAACAATGAAGGATACCCAACAGCTGTGGCAGGGCTTAAATTACATAACCTGCTTCCAAACCAAATCCAGTGCTTCACTCCCAGAGGAACTCAATGCCTTCTACACTAGATTTAACCACAGTAACAGGGAAGAACCAACCCTCTTCACCCCCATGTCCCCTGATGATCTCCTCCTGTCTGTATCCGAGGATGACATGTAGGCTGTCTTCAGGAGAGTGAATCCAAGGAAAGCATCCAGTCCGGCTGAGTAATAAAATTCTACACAAGGCCCTGGAACACCTGGACAGCAAAGATGCAGACATCAGAATGCTCTATATTGACTACAGTTCAGCGTTTAACACCATCATCCCCTCAAAACTGATCAGCAAACTCCAAGACCTGGGACTCAACACTCCACTTTATAATTGGATCCTGGATTTTCTCACTTCCCACCACAATCAGGGAGGATTGGTAAGAACATCTCCTCAACAATCTCTATCAGTACCGGAGCACCACAGGGCTGTGTTCTTAGCCCCCTGCTCTACTCATTTTACACCTATGACTATGTGGCTCCATTGGACAATAGGACCATCTACAAATTCACTGATGATATTACGTTAGCAGGTTGTATAAAAAATGCATTGAGCCAACATACAGGAGGGAGATTGTAAACTTGACTGTCTGGTGCACAACAACAACCTTGCACTCAAAATGTTACCAAAACCAAGGAGCTGATTGTTAACTTCAGGAAGGGAAAACCAGAGGTATAAGATCCAGTGATTATTGAGGGATCAGATCTTGGGAGTCACCATCTCGGAGGACTCAACACATTAAAGGCATCATGAAGAAAGAAACATCAGCACCTCTACTTCCTCAGGAGTTTGGAGAGGTTTGGTATGATATTAGAAACCCTGGCAAATTTCTACAGGTGCATGGTGTACTGACCAGCTACATCACAGTCTGGTATGGAGACACCAGTACTGCACGTAAAGCCCTCCAAAAGGTAATGGATACAGCCCAGGATATCATAGGAAAAACCCTCCCCACTATTTGAGAACATCTACAGGGAGCGCTGCCGTCAGAGAGTAGCAGCAATCATCAAGGATTCACACCACCCAGCACATGCTCTGTTTTCATTGCTGCCATCAAGAAAGAGGTGTAGGTGCTACAAAGCTCGCACCACCAGGTTCTGGAACAATTACACCCCTTCACCATCAAACTCCTCAACAACAAACTCAATCAAGGACTCAGTGAAGGATTCTTACTTTTGCATTTTATTGATTTTTTAATTCTCTCTGTATTGCAGTTTGTTTGTTGTGTTTGTTGTGTACAGTTTTTTTGGACTACCAATAAGTGGCAATTCTGCCTTGACTGCAGGATAAAGACTATGAGGGTTGTATGTGATGTCGTGTATGTACTCTGTGACAGTTGCCCATTCAGAGCCAGCTCTTCAGCGCTTGACGTCCTGCTTTGCGGAAACTGCCAAAATGTTTGGCCTGGAAGTCAGCCTGAAGAAAACTGAGGTCCTCCATCAGCCAGCTCCCCACCATGACTACCAGCCCCCCCACATCTCCATCGGGCACACAAAACTCAAAACGGTCAACCAGTTTACCTATCTCGGCTGCACCATTTCATCAGATGCAAGGATCGACAATGAGATAGACAACAGACTCGCCAAGGCAAATAGCGCCTTTGGAAGACTACACAAAAGAGTCTGGAAAAACAACCAACTGAAAAACCTCACAAAGATAAGCGTATACAGAGCCGTTGTCATACCCACACTCCTGTTCGGCTCCGAATCATGGGTCATCTACCGGCACCACCTACGGCTCCTAGAACGCTTCCACCAGCGTTGTCTCCGCTCCATCCTCAACATCCATTGGAGCGCTTACACCCCTAACGTTGAAGCACTCGAGATGGCAGAGGTCGACAGCATCGAGTCCACGCTGCTGAAGATCCAGCTGCGCTGGATGGGTCACGTCTCCAGAATGGAGGACCATCGCCTTCCCAAGATCCTGTTATATGGCGAGCTCTCCACTGGCCACCGTGACAGAGGTGCACCAAAGAAAAGGTACAAGGACTGCCTAAAGAAATCTCTTGGTGCCTGCCACATTGACCACCGCCAGTGGGCTGATAACGCCTCAAACCGTGCATCTTGGCGCCTCACAGTTTGGCGGGCAGCAACCTCCTTTGAAGAAGACCGCAGAGCCCACCTCACTGACAAAAGGCAAAGGAGGAAAAACCCAACACCCAACCCCAACCAACCAATTTTCCCTCGCAACCGCTGCAATCGTGTCTGCCTGTCCCGCATCGGACTTGTCAGCCACAAACGAGCCTGCAGCTGACGTGGACTTTTTACCCCCTCCATAAATCTTCGTCCGCGAAGCCAAGCCAAAGAAGACTCTGTGACAATAAATCTGAAATCCTTGTTCTTGACAATATTACTACCACAATACAACAAATTTCATGGCGTGTTCATGACAATAAACCTGATTCTGATTACGCTTGACAGCAAGAAATCTGGGTCTAAAACAACTATGTTAAACTCAACTAAAGAATGAAGAGAGAATTGGACAAATAGATTGGCAGTTAAAATAATAGCAAGTGGTGATAGACATTTAAGGAGACAATTCATGAATCTCAGCAAAACAAATTCCTGTTGAGGAGGGAAGATTCCAAGAAAAGATGAGCAACAAAGATAAGGAGGGTATTAAGTTGAAAGAGAAATAAGTAGTGTGGCAAAAGTTGGTGGTAGCTCCAATGTTTGCGATATATTCAGAATCCAGAATAAGATTCCGAAAATAATCAAGAAGAATAAAATAAAATAAACTGAAAGAAAGCTCACAAGAAATATGAAGACTAACACTAGTATTTTTTTCAAAAATATATTGAAAAGAAGGTGAAAAGGAACATAGATTTCTTGGAGAATGGGGCTGGAGAAATAGCTACAACAACCAAATAAAAGGATTGTGTATGGTTCAGTTTTTATTGTACAATTCCATGAACTCATTAAACTCTCACTAGAGTTTTAGTATTAGGAAAAATAATGAGGTGAAAAATTGATAAGACCCTCTGGACCTGATGCATCCTTGAATATTAAAAATGATTGAGACAGTGGTTTATATTTCAAAAATCCTTAGATATTGGGGAAGTGCTGAAGGATGGGAAAACTGCCACATTGATATCATTAATTCATAAAGTGTGGGAGGAAAAAAAACCAGTAACCTGTCAGTTAGCCGGACATCTGCTCTTGGAAAAATGTTAGAATTAATTATGGAGATAATAGCAGAACATTTGGAAAGTCATAATCTGATCAAACACAATCAGCAAAGCTTCGAGAAGAAGAAATTTATTCACGTTCTTTGAAGAAGAAAACCAGAGTGTATGGAAGGAATTCTGTTGATTTCAAAAAGTGTTCAACAAGGTGTAATAAAATAGGTTATTTCACTGGATGAGTGCTAATATATTAGCATGGATAGAGAATTAGTTAACTACTAGGAAGCAGTGTGTATGGTTCAGGAGGTAATCAAGCTGGGTGCTGCAGGGATCAGTGCTGGGACCAAGTCTGTTTACAATATATATTAATGATTCAAAGTAAGGAAACCAATGTAGCACAGATAATTTTGAGCATTCCTGTTCACAAGGGTTCTCTGTGCAAGGCAACGGCAGCAAAATTAGCGATGAAATATTATGAGTGAGCTGAGCCCTTAGAATTGCATACAGAAGCAGTCATGATGCATTTGGAGAGCCCTGTTCCAGCCCTTAATCTCCTAGGTCAAAAATATCCAAGATTGGAAAATCATTCCATAATCTTATGCTGTGAGGTGAAGATCAAATGGCTGGAAATGTGAAAGTAAGGAAGTGTAGTGGGGAAAAAACCTTCAGCACAGCATCTGTTATATTTCTCAGCAGACACATGACAATGAGTATATACCAAAGTTTAACCCTGTGGGAATGGGTCAACTTAATTAAGTAATGAACTATCTCGCATAAAACATAAAACAATTTAGAGCACAGATCACTTTTTTTCATTTGAAACGAAGCTCAGATTGTCCTATTCACCGACATTATAGAGTCAAGGCCACACTTCAGGTGTTTTATATATATTCCAAATTTCCCTCGACCTTCCAGATGGATTAGGAGCTGTATCTTCTTCAAAGTGAGGAGGAACTCAAATGCACAGGGTAACAGGACTGTAACTGACTGAGGCTGAATCAATTGCTCTGTACAATGTTCTGATCTCCCTCCAGTTCATTTTGTCATAATCAATATTTACTAAAATACTTTTATTTCAATTATATGGTCAACTTACGATGAAAAAACACAAATATTGATTTATATTTGAAACAGAAGCTGTTTTACATGCTGGCCCACAACTTCTGTATTTCTTTGAGTTAAAATTTCTCTATGAACAAGTGCAGAAAGTCTTAGATTTTAACTAATAAAATAATTCATCAAAGTAACACCAAAAAAAATCCTTGATTTGGCAATGAGAAATGCATTACTAAATGGAGTATGACGTCCAAAAAATAATTTTTCAAGTGACAATACAACTCGGATGGAACCATATGTGGTGAGGAACCCAAAACTAATTTTTTTCCATCATGTAAATAATCAAATTTTTTTTTACATTTTTGGGCCTAGATCTAAATATCTCCGGACGCTTGTCACCCAACCAATGAGGTTTGTGCTCTTTTATTCACATCATTGTCTCCTATGGTCATCATCAGCTTCTGAACAGTTTACTGGATTGGACTTGGCAATTCTAAGCAGGATGCCTATAAGTCATGTCATTTTTTTATTCTAAGCAATGGAAGGAAATGGTCTGGAGAGTGCAGATCGTTGCCAAACATTAACTTAACACATTCTAACTCAGTTAAAAGTAAAAAGACCATTCACTAAAAACAAATTAAATTTCTAGTCATTGGTGGTGAAAAATGCTGAGAGCACAGTGAGTAACATATTAAAATCAATTCCAATTAAAAAAAAGTTCTCAACAAAAATAGATCTTTCTTTGAAATGATTGGACTGCTTTTCAAAATCTTTACTCGACATCTCTCTCATTCAGTTCTGAAGAAGTTGTGCTAAGAGTCGGGCAGCCAACCAATTCCCTGAAGGTGGGTGTTCATTTAAATCAGGTTGCACCTTCTAACCTAATTCGCTTTATGGTAGATGACTGGGTTTCTCAAGCTTCAAAAACCCAGCAAGAGTCCGTGCTCTAGTAAGAACAAGCATAATTCCCTAGTTCCAAAACTCCCTGCTCTCTGAACCTACCACTCAGCTCCCACCCTATCATTCCAGAGGTCATTGACTGAGTGTCTTAGATACAGATCTCAGCTGTCTGGCAGTTGTGATTTGAATCCACCAGGTTGTGTGGACTAGTCATTTGTTTAGTCAAGTACAATGTTGGGAAGGGAACCTTTAATGGTTAAACTTCACTCTAGCCCCAGCCGATATTTCAAGATAATATCGCATACCATTATTCCTTTCACACTGTGGTCTAGATCCCTGGAGTTGATGTTAATATCCATGTCAACAACTTCCCTCCAATATCATCCCATCACTTAAACCTAAAAATTACTGACGTTCTACTCCTAAACCACTAAAAGTGACATTTTGCTGCAATCTAGCTTGCTTTCCTATCATTAGATGATATGGCAGTATTCAGCAAGTTAAGCACGATATCTTCTTTCTTTTCTTTGGCTTGGCTTCGCGGACGAAGATTTATGGAGGGGGTAGATGTCCACGTCAGCTGCAGGCTCGTTTGTGGCTGACAAGTCCGATGCAGGACAGGCAGACACGGTTGCAAGGGAAAATTGGTGGGTTGGGGTTGGGTGTTGGGTTTTTCCTCCTTTGTCTTTTGTCAGTGAGGTGGGCTCTGCGGTCTTCTTCAAAGGAGGTTGCTGCCCGCCGAACTGTGAGGCGCCAAGATGCACGGTTGGAGGCGAGATCAGCCCACTGGCGGTGGTCAATGGGGCAGGCACCATTGATTTCTTTAAGCAGTCCTTGTACCTCTTTGGTGCACCTCTGACACAATGGCCAGTGGAGAGCTCGCCATAGAACACGATCTTGGGAAGGCGATGGTCCTCCATTCTGGAGACGTGACCTACCCAGCGCAGTTAGATCTTCAGCAGTGTGGATTCGATGCTGTCGGCCTCTGCCATCTCAAGTACTTCGATGTTAGGGATGAAGTCGCTCCAATGAATGTTGAGGATGGAGCGGAGACAACGCTGGTGGAAGCGTTCTAGGAGCCATAGGTGATGCCGGTAGAGGACCCATGATTCGGAGCCGAACAGGAGTGTGGGTATGACAACGGCTCTGTATACACTTATCTTTGTGAGGTTTTTCAGTTGGTTGTTTTTCCAGACTCTTTTGTGTAGTCTTCCAAAGGCGCTATTTGCCTTTGTGAGAGATGGGAAAACTGATCTAAAATTATGAACATGATGGAAACTAAAATTCATACATCAGTTAATGGCTGTAACCAGTACAAACAGGATGAGCTTGGGGATTAGGATGCAGGAAAGCAGAGTCAGCACGATTAACATAAGAATCTTCTACTCTTTGTGAGTAAGATAAGGAGTGGTAAGGAACAATAGAATGTAGGAAGTTGAGGTAGTCTGGATCAGATAAGGGTCTCCTAGCCCTGGACAGAAGTACCAAGTCCTACATATCTAATTAGCTAACCTTACACAGATTTATACATATTAAATTAGCCAACCCTAGACAGGATGAGTCAACTCTGCATATCAAGAGACTGTAGCCCCGAGAATCAGGAAGGTGTGAATAAGGACAATAACATGAAGGGACACCGACAGGATACCCCCTGGTCCTCCAAGTATACTGAAACTGCACGTAGGCAGGAAGGATTGCCTAATGCCAAACCTCTCCAGCAGGAGGCAGAAGAATGTAAGGGGGAGGGTATTCCTATACTGAAATCAACTGTATAAAAGTTGGGTGAGCCCCAGTGTATGTGTGTATTCCCAGGGTAAGGGGAAGCACCCAACTTTGCATTGTTGTAAAATAAATGTTCTTTGTTCTCAATTTTTGTCTCGAGCAATTTCTTTAAAGGTTCTTCTATTTCTAACACCTTGGCGAGTCTGTTGTCTATCTTGTTGTCGATCTTTGCATCTGATGAAATGGTGCAGCCGAGATAGGTAAACTGCTTGACCGTTTTGAGTTTTGTGTGCCCGATGGAGATGTGGGGGGGCTGGTAGTCATGGTGCGGAGCTGGCTGATGGAGGACCTCAGTTTTCTTCAGGCTGACTTCCAGGCCAAACATTTTGGCAGTTTCCGCAAAAACATGGAAGATAATAGCAACACAGCATAGACTGCAACAATGTTTATACAGAAAATATCTCCTCAATGTCTTTTGGTAAAAGCATTGTCTTTAATTGGTTTTGGATTTTGAATCAAGAGTGATAGAAGGACAGCAATATGTTTCTGGCTAAATTTAGAAAGCAACTTGATGGATAACTTGTAAATAAAATTTATCATTTGATTGAATGCCAGAAGACTCCATGGAGTCTGAAATTAACACTGAAATGTTGTAGGCTGTTTCTTACAATTGTATAGCACCACATTGCCATTGTTGGCGTGTCTGTTCTGCCAGTAAGAAAGTGCTGGTGTCGTCTGGGTTGTTTTCTAGAAGTTCCATTTCTGTGCCTATCAATTGATGACACACAATCAACCACAAAAAAACTCTTCAAAATCCCAAAAGTTGTAATCATAATGCAGAGAACTTGATTGTCCACATGCCCAGAATGACAACAATTTTATAGATGCATGGTAGATGAGTGCACCATGAAATAGGGTCATGGAGAGGTACAAAATACAAAATAGGCCCTTCAATCCATCACGTACCAACAGCCAACCATACTCATTTTATACAACATTCATCCCCATATCCCTGGCCAAAATTGAATCTGGGTCTCTGGTGCTATGAGACAATAGCTCCAAAGGCTGTGCTACATTAAAATCATGGATTTGGTTACAGTTTAAATCTCTGCAATTAATTCTCAAAGACACGGTTCTGAGAATGGGTCAATCCCAATGACAGTCAGGTGCAGCCCAGATCAGTCAGATGCAAACCACAGGCCTTCACTATCCATGTAGTGACACACTGAAAGCTCCAGAACAAGTGAAAGAATTTGCTATTCTGGGCAACAGATCAAGGTCATAAGCCAAGCATTTATTAATACTGCTTCCAAACTGAGAATCAGTTATTATTTTGGCAAATTTTCCCTTTTACAGTAAAATATTTTACCCACCACACAGAACAATTTGTATCATCAGTCAATGTTCTCCAGACAACTGCTCACTTGACATACAGAATGAAGATGGTAGCAAGTACTTAGATTTGCCCTGTACAAATGGAAAGGGAATGGACACAATCATAGACTCTTTTGGCTGGTTCAGCAAGCGGATGCTAGAGCCAATAAAAATTTCAACCACAGCCAAACCCGACACATACCTCTGGGTTCCTCACCACATATGGTTCCATCCGAATTGTATTGTCACTTGAAAAATTATTTTTTGGACATCATACTCCATTTAGTAATGCATTTCTCATTCCCATATCAAGGATTTTTTTTTTGTGTTGCTTTGATGAATTATTTTGTTAGTTAAAATCTAAGACTTTCTGCACTTGTTCATAGAGAAATTTTAACTCAAAGAAATACAGAAGTTGTGGGCCAGCAGGTTGGTGTGGGAACATGTTTCATAGACATGCAGAATTTGTTGATCAAAACAGCATGGCCTTATCTAAAGACTGTTCAGCAGATTCGTGCATTATGATTGCCAAGACAATTTGTGTGTGGAAACAGCTAGTACAGCAGAAGGAATTGGGCTGAGTAGCATTCATTTTTCTGGGATATGAAAGAACTCCATAATGGTACTTGTGATTCTGTCATATGCACACCTTCAATAAATACTTTAAAATGTCATCGATGTGGGTTGAAGGGGATTTGCTGAATTCCAGGGTCTGTTTTTCAGTAAGATATGCCAATCACTGCAGCCTTAGAGCAGGGTTTGAACTGCATTAACCACCGCTATGAAACTATACAATCATACAACACTCCAGCACAGAAAACAGGCCATTAGGCTGTGCCAACCATTGTTCTGCTCCAATAACCTGCACCCATTCCATAACCCTCCAGACCTCTCCCATCAATGTATCTATCCAATTTTTACTTAAAACTCACGATCAAGTCTGCACCCACCACATCAGATGGCAGCTCATTCCACACTCCTACCACTCTCTGAGTGAAGAAATTCCCCTAAACCTTTTACCCTAAAACTATGTGCTTAGCATTTATCTCTCCTAATTTCAGTGGAAAGAGCCTACTCGCATTTAGTCTTTCTATACCCCTCATAATTTTGTAAACCTCTATTCCCTTATTCTTCTTCATTCCAAAGAATAAAGTCCTAATCTGTTTAATCTTTCCCTATAATTCAACTCCTGAAGACCCGATAGCATCCTAGTAAATCTTCTCTGCACTCCTTCCATCTTATTGATATTCTTCCTGTAGCTAGGCAACCATAACTGTACACAACATTCCAAATTTGGCCTCACCAATGTCTTATATTTTTCTTTGGCTTGGCTTCGCGGACGAAGATTTATGGAGGGGGTAAAAGTCCACGTCAGCTGCAGGCTCGTTTGTGGCTGACAAGTCCGATGCGGGACAGGCAGACACGGTTGCAGCGGCTGCAGGGGAAAATTGGTTGGTTGGGGTTGGGTGTTGGGTTTTTCCTCCTTTGCCTTTTGTCAGTGAGGTGGGCTCTGTGGTCTTCTTCAAAGGAGGTTGCTGCCTGCCAAACTGTGAGGCGCCAAGATGCACAGTTTGAGGCAATATCAGCCCACTGGCGGTGGTCAATGTGGCAGGCACCAAGAGATTTCTTTAGGCAGTCCTTGTACCTTTTCTTTGGTGCACCTCTGTCACGGTGGCCAGTGGAGAGCTCGCCATATAACACGATCTTGGGAAGGCGATGGTCCTCCATTCTGGAGACGTGACCCACCCAGCGCAGCTGGATCTTCAGCAGCGTGGACTCGATGCTGTTGACCTCTGCCATCTCGAGTACTTCGACGTTAGGGATGAAAGCGCTCCAATGGATGTTGAGGATGGAGCGGAGACAACGCTGGTGGAAGCGTTCTAGGAGCCGTAGGTGATGCCGGTAGAGGACCCATGATTTGGAGCCGAACAGGAGTGTGGGTATGACAACGGCTCTGTATACGGTTATCTTTGTGAGGTTTTTCAGTTGGTTGTTTTTCCAGACTCTTTTGTGTAGTCTTCCAAAGGCGCTATTTGCCTTGGCGAGTCTGTTGTCTATCTCATTGTCGATCCTTGCATCTGATGAAATGGTGCAGCCGAGATAGGTAAACTGGTTGACCGTTTTGAGTTTTGTGTCTTATATAACTTTAACATAACATCCCAACTCCTATATGCAATACTTTAATTTATAAAGGCCAAGATGCCAAAAGCTTTCTTGACAACCCTGTCCACCTGCAACACCATCTTCAGGGAACAATGTACCTGTATCTTCAGGTCTCTTTGCTCCTCTGCACTCCTCAGTGACCTACCACTCACAATGTACATCCTTCCTTGTTTTTTTCTTCCAAAATGCAATATCTCACACTTATCTGCATTAAACTCCATCATCTATTTACTGGCCCATTCTTCCAATTGGTCCAGATCCCTCTGCAAGCTTTGAAAATCTTCCTCACTGTCCACTATACGCCTCCTATCTTTGTGTCAAAACTTGCTGATCCAATTTAGCACGTTATCATCCAGATCATTGATAAAGACAACAATAGTCCCAGCACAGATCCCTGAGGCACACCACTCATCATAGGCCTCCAGTCTGAGAAGCAACTATCCACTACCACTCTGTTTTCTCCCACACAGCCAATTTCAAATCCAGTTTACAACCCCTCTATGTATCCCTAGTGTCTTAACCTTCTGAACCAACTTCCCATGTGGGACTTTGTCGAAGGCCTTACTAAAGTCCATGTAAACAACATCCACAGCCTTTCTTTCATCTATCTTCTTGGTAACGTCTTCAAAAAACTCTACAAGATTTGTTAAACACGATCTACCACAAACAAAGCCATGCTGACTGTCCTTAATCAGCCCAAGTCTGTCCAAATACCTGTATATCCTATCTCTCAGAACTCCTTCCAATAATTTACCTACTACTGACGTCAGGATCACTGGCCTATAGTTACCTGGTTTATTTTTGGAGCCTTTCTTAAACAGTGGGACAATATGAACTGATCTCCAATCCTCTGGCACCAATATCCCTTGAAAATCAAGATTCCTTATGCCTGTTAATTTTGCCTTTAATCCCGGTAAGAACATGCAAACTCTACACTCTCAAAATCTTACCTCTGAATACCTTCCACTTGCCAGACACATCCTTGCCAGAAAACAGCTTATTCCAATTTACTCTTCAGGGATCCTTTCTGATTTCCACTAAGTTGGCCTTTCTCCAATTTAGAACCTCAGCTCGAGCACCAGACCTAGACTTATCCATAAATAACTTGAAACTAATGACATTATGGTCACTGGACCCCAAATGCTCTCCTACACAGACTTCTGCCACCTGACCTGCCTGGTTCCCTAATAGATCAAGTATTGCATCCTCTCTCAATGGTACCTCTGCATATTGATTTAGGAAACTTTCCTGTCCACATTTGATAAACTCCAAGCTATCCAGTCCTTTTACAGTATGAGAGTCCCATTCAATATGCAGAAAGTTAAAATCTCCTGCTATCACAACTTCCCATTTCTTACAATGGTCTGCTATCTCTAGAAAGATTTGCACCTCCAATTCTTTGGAGAATAATACAAGCCTATTAGGGAGCCCACACCTTTCCTGTTTCTTAGCTCCACCCATTTAGCCTCTGTAGGAGAGTCCACAGTGCAGTCCTGGCTAAGCACAGCTGTGATATTTTCCCTGAGGAGCAATGGCAAAGTGTGGTACCTGTGGTTTTATTAAAAGGTCTCAGTGGATGCATTTTACATCTGCTGAAAGAATGCAGAATAAATCCTGATAGTAAGCAGTCAGTAATGTTTTGATGGCTTAGGGCAGTTGAACTTAATGATCAAGTGAACTTGAAGAAACATTAATCAACTGAAAGGATTCTTCACTGCACAATTGAAATTAACTTTCAGATTAAATGCTAGATGACTCTTCCCAGCCAGTACTACAATTTTACACCATTTTAAAAATCTTCAGTATTTGAAGATTGAATATCACAGGTGATGTTGGACTTGTTGCCAGCAAGATGTTTGCATGAATTAATGATGGCACACTCCTTCATTTTCCCCATGGGAACCAGATGTGACTGGGTGAATGAGTGGTGGCCATTGTGGGCGGATGACAATGCTAAAAGAGGAAGTGGCTCTCAGGATAAGAAGAAATCATCTCAGCCATCCATTCATTGTCAAAAGATGCTGAGAATATTTAGGAAATATTCATGAAACCATTTACAAGGGCATCCTTACTATTGCTTTCTTTACAGTCTTTGCATTCTGGAACCTTCATATTATAACACTAGAAGCAGTCAATTACGTCACTTAAAAGAATGTCAGTGTTAAAAGAAGCTGTTACTTTCCATGGATCACTACTGCATGACATTAATGGAAAAAATATGTAAGCATGCCAGATTCCATGTACTTTATTTTTGAGCCAAGTATCTAAAAGATTGTCATTTTGGAATATGATTCTAATTGATTCCAGCTCTTTTAAGACCTATCATTTAGTTGTGGTGTTCTGGATTGACATGGTTAGCTGTTCTCCCTTTGCTATCTCCACTTCAGCTTCAGTAAACAAGACTGTCAGTGGGAGAACATTGTTCCTGTATGATCTTGAATGTGGTTAGCATCAAGTCACCACATCCTTCTGTTACAGAAATGATACTCAGATGTGGGCTCTCAGAGATATTAGGGCTATGGCTCCTCTATTGTACAGTAAATATGTGCCTGATGCCTTCTATTTTTAAGCTAGCTTCCAGTTGACTTTGCTCAGTTGCCCTTCTGATATTCAGAACTCCTCTGACTTTAGGAGTGGAAATCCAGTTCTTCAGAAAACTGCTCATGGTCAATGGGTTGAGGTATGGCAGAAGGTTAGGATACTCAAATATGAATGTGATGTCTGAGCCTCCTTTTCAGTTCCTTGCTCACATTCATATGACAAAGAGCTCAGGCCTAAAATGTTGGTTATACATCTTTGCCTCTTATGGATGTGGGACTTTCTTTCTCCAGCACTTTTATGTATTTACTGTGATAATGTCCATTGAGAGTCTTAGTTGCGAGCTGTGGTCGGTTATTGGTCATCATTATTGAACAACACTATCTCTGGCAAATCACTCTTTAAATTTGGGAATGAGCATTAATGAATGCGTGTTTTCTACAGCTAAATACTTCTCAGAATTTTTTTTTACAAAATCAACCGACTCCAGGTACATTTCTCTTCATGTCAAAGGAGATCAAATTAACTTTTCTCCTGCGAGTCTCTGGAACTTGAGAATGAAGTCTTTCCCTTGGTTACACACAAGAGACTGCAAATTCTGGAATCTGAAGATAAACATAATTTTCAGCAGGTAAAGCAACATCAGTGGGAAACAAATCTCCTTTTTGCAAGCACAGTGACCTACACATCTCAAATGACCCTCTCATATTGAACCTTCATCTGTCCCATCTGCTGTACCTTCTTTCAAAAGTGAGTGAAGCATTTTATTTTGTCATGAAATCCACATGGCTCTCTTAATACTTTGGGTTCACCTCCTCAAGAGTGCATCTCCCAAAATCCATGTATGCCTGTTGAACATCAAAAGGATTTGACTCATTGGTTTTTCTTTCCATTTTCCATCCACTCCATGGACTTTGATATCTTTTTTTAAGCACAAATTTTTTAAGAACGATTTTCTAGTGCATGGCATGCACATTTGTCTTAATGCAGGGCTTTTCCTTCTCTGCTGTCCACACACTGTGGGTCTACTTTTTCCATTTTGCCTTTTAACTTGCACATTGCCTTACACGTTTCCTTTTGTTGGCCAAATAACATTTTTAGCTTGGCTTTGTATGCACTTTAATAGAGTTAACTTCACCATTTAGTAGCTATTACCTCAGATTACACGATCAGATTCCACAAACAAACTGTTAAGGAAGTGGTTCAAGCCGGCAAAACTGCAATTATCTGCTAATCGTCTTAGCTTCTTAAGAAAGCCACAATTACAAGTATTGGTAGCAATTGACCATTTCATTTCCAAGTGGGTTCAAATTTGTTGGTAATACATCTAATACATGGTGTTTCATTTGAGGGCTTAATGATATAGTATACATGTACTATAATTCTCTGCTCTTGTAACTATACAAACAAAGAGTAGTATCTTTACTTTCATCTGTTCTCATTAACCTTCCAAAGTCAATTCTTCACGTAGTGTAAAGTTTTCTCTTCTCTTTCTCTCTTTATTCTTTACAGTCTTTGCATGGATAGGCGTCAGTATTTGTTTCATGGAATGGTTTCACACTTAAGATCATGCAGTGCAGGGAGGATCTTCTGCCCACTATATCCATGCTGGCCCACTTGTATCTTTCAATTTGTATCCATTTCCAGCACTTGACCTGTCACCTTGCCATGGCATTTCAAGCGCTCATCTAAATGTTTAAATTTTATGAAATTACTAATGCTTTCTAGTTTCCCTAAGTTTTACAAGCCCAGATGTGAGACCAGTAACACTGAGATCAGTAACACTGATCATTGCGTGAGATCAGTATTACTGATCTAAAAGAAAAGTGAGGATTGTGAGAGATGAGAAAAACTGACATTGCAATATGAACATGAAGAAGTGAAGAAAATAAAATTGATACGTAAGTAAATGAATGAAGCCAGTGCAAACAACATGAGACATGGATATTAGAAGGCAGGAAGCTGACACTGTCTGAGTAAGATAAGAATCTCCTACACCAGCAAGTTCACTGAATGAAGGAGAGAAGGGCAGACAATTGAGAATAGAAGTAGAGTTAGTCTGAATGAGATAAGGGTCGCCAAGCCCCAGATAGAATTAGCAAGGCTTGCATAAATAATTAGCAAGTTATACATATATAATTAGTAAGCCATACAACAGATTTTTCAAGTATGCATATTTAACTAGTAAACCATAGACAAGATTAACGAACCCTGCAGATGAAGTGACTGTAGCCCTAAGAGTCGGGAAGGTGTGAATGGGGACAAGGGCTAGGATGTGAATAAGGACAATGGGAATAATGGCATAAGAAGACACCGACAGGATACCCCCTGGTCCTCCAAGTATACTGAAACTGCACGTAGGCAGGAAGGATTGCCTCTGCCAAACCCATCCAGGGGGCAGAGAATGTAAGGGTATTCTGATACTGAAATTTTCTGTATAAAAGTTGGGTGAGCCCCAGTGTATGTGTGTATTCCCAGGGTAAGGGGAAGCACCCAACTTTGCATTGTTGCTGTAATAAATGTTCTTTGTTCTCAATTTTTGTCTCGAGCAATTTCTTTAAAGGTACTTCTATTTCTAACACAGAGGACCCCAAAACCCAGCAGCAATAAAAATTCACCAAATGGTTATTTAAAACTAAAGTTGCCTTTTTATTTCTTTAAACTTAAAAACAAGATCAAACTTTAACTTATTACTATTAACTTAACCTAACAACCCTCTTCTATTTCTAAGCACACGTGTATGTAATGTGTACATGTTCAGGAAAGATTTTTGCTTTAATAGTCCAATCATTCACTTATCACTTCTCCAAGTTCACCAGAATTATGCAACTCTTATACTGTGCACAGAATTTAACATTTATGAATCTTCACCAGAATCTAGTGTTTAAAGGTAAATGGTTACCACTCAGGAAGGTTCTTGTTGGTTTCATTGAGATATTTATTGCTTGTTGGACACACACAAACTGATTTCCTTCAATCAGTCACTTCAGTGTCAGAGTTCCTCTTGTTTCCCTTATTTCAGGAGAAACACTCGAGCCTCTTGTAAGGAACCACAAGGGTTTTTAACAGGGCAGAACTGAGAACTCCCAACCCATTTTCAAAATGGGGGTTTCATTAAGCCTGCCAGCTTGCCATTCTGCAGCCTCAAAAGCTACCGCAGAACTCACTTCTCTCCCTCTCTCTCTCTCTGTTTGCAAAATCCAAACCTCCTCCCAAGGCTCCAAACCCAATCCTTGAAAGATGTTTATCAGCTCTTGAGCCTGGACTGTTTCATTTACAAAGCAGTTCCATTGTCTTTGCAAAAATCACTGGTGCCTGAATGTCTGACTTCATCCAAGCTCTTGCATATTAGATGAGATGTGTTTTGTTAGTCTGATTGTGAAGTGACCTACACTGAACCCCCACAATCTCTTTTAAATACATATTTATAAAATATAACCCATAACACAAGTCTCCACTAAATCTCATATCTCTTAACTCCCATATATGCCCTCTGGTTAAGGATGTCAGTATTATCATTATCACTTTCCACCTTATTCACACAGGTCATAATTTTTCCAGCTCAGTCAGGTTTCCTTCTCTGCCTTCACATCAATCCAGCTTATTCAGACTGTCCTCACAGCTGATACATACATTCCTTCCCTGAATCTCCTCTGTATGCTTTCCAGTACAATCATATCCTATGCTTGACAACCGGAACGTTACACAGTATTCTGGCTGCAGCCGTACATAGTTATACCATAACCTCCCTAGTCTTGAACTTCATGGTGGAGGACAAATGCTGGAATCTTGAGCAAACAGTGAAAGGCTGGAGGAACTCAGCAGGTCAGACAGCATCCATGGGTAGAGATGGTCAGTTAACATTTCGGGACTGGACCCCTCATTGTGTCATGAAAAGCTCGAAGCATGGATGCCATTTGACCTGTAGATTTCCTTCAGCAGCCCATTGTTTACTCTTATATTACATCCCCTGGTTTTTTTTTGTTTTTTTTTTAATTTTTTTATTTTTCACACCATAAATCACATTAGCCATGATATACACTATTTCTTTTTCACACATATACAGTGACTTTTTCTCCCCCCCCCTCCTCCCAAACCACCCCCCCCCACCCCCCCCCCCTCTCTTCCATTTTAGGTATACAATCTAGGTTGCATTAAGCCAGTCAGACAATGTTGTCATTCAACAAAATTACACCCGAAATTCTACTGAGTCCATTCTTTTCTTTCCTTCTCCTTCCATCAACTTAGGTAATGTTTGTCCCCGGTAGGTTTTCGCTATTGTATTTAATGTAAGGCTCCTATACTTGTTCGAATATTTCAATATTATTTTTTAACCTATATGTTATTTTTTCTAATGGAATACATTTATTCATTTAAATTTAGTAGTTTCTTCCTTTTAATTTGGTTATGTATTCCATTACTATTTAAAGACATATAGTTCAGCGTAGCCCTTTTATATTTTGTTTATCTTCTCTTTCCGTTTTTCCATCATTACCTTTCCTCCTTTTCCATTTCTGTTTTCTTATTTTCAACTCTTTATAAGACAACATTCCTACAACATCCAACATTTTCCTTATTCTCCTATTTCTATCTTATTTATCCCCAATCTCCCCTTCACCTCCTGAGTTGTCCTTTATCCCTTGTCGGACAACCACATCTCCCCTCTCCATTTGGATTTGCGAATCCACTCGCAAGCGTCAACTGATTTTGCAGTGACCGCTATTTCCCCCCACCCCGCCTGCCCCAGAAAAGATTTCACTTTTCATATGTCACAAAGGTCACTCTTTTAATTCCCTCCTTATTCTCTCTATTCCTTTACCTTCCCTTATTAATTCTTGTCTATACTATCTATATTTTCCTCTAAGTACAGATACATTCATGTATGCTCATTGTCTCTATTCACTCTTATACCTCTTTACCCGCATACATATCAATCGTGATCATTTTTACTCTCATTACCCGTCTTCATCCCTTAGTCTATTTTTGTCTTTACCCACATACATATCAATCGTGATCATTTTTACTCTCATTACCCGTCTTCCTCCCTCAGTCTATTTTTGTAATTGTTCTGCAAATTTTCGTGCTTCTTCTGGATCCGAGAATAGTCTGTTTTGTTGTCCTGGAATAAATATTTTCAATACCGCTGGATGCTTTAGTATAAATTTATACCCTTTCTTCCATAAAATCGCCTTTGCTGTATTGAACTCTTTTCTCTTCTTTAGGAGTTCAAAACTTATATCTGGATAAATGAAGATTTTTTGCCCTTTATACTCCAGTGGCTTGTTGCCCTCTCTTACTTTTTCCATTGTCTTCTCCAGTACCTTTTCTCTTGTAGTATATCTTAGGAATTTTACTACAATAGATCTTGGTTTTTGTTGTGGTTGTGGTTTAGAGGCCAATACTCTATGTGCCCTTTCTATTTCCATTTCTTGCTGTAGTTCTGGACATCCTAGGGTCTTAGGGATCCACTCTTTTATAAACTCCCTCATATTCTTGCCTTCTTCATCTTCCTTAAGGCCCACTATCTTTATGTTATTTCTTCTGTTATGGTTTTCCATTGTATCTATTTTTTGAGCTAGTAGTTCTTGTGTCTCTTTAGTTTTTTTATTAGATTCCTCCAATTTCTTTTTTAAGTCTTCTACCTCCATTTCTGCTGCTACTGCCCGCTCTTCCATCTTGTCCATTTTCTTTCCCATTTCTGTTAAGGTCATCTCCATTTTATTTATTTTCTCTTCTGTGTTGTTTATTCTTTTTCTTAAATCCTTAAATTCCTGTGTTTGCCATTCTTTAAATGACTCCATGTATCCTTTAATAAGAGCAAGTATATCCTTTACCTTGCCTTTCTTTTCTTCTTCTATTTCCCTGTACTCTTCCTCTTCCTCTTCTTCTTCCTCTGGGTTGGCCATCTGTTGTTTCTTTGGTGCCCTTTCCTCCTCTTCTTTCTTGTTTCTATTGTCTTCTGTGGTCTCTTCTTGCTGCAGGTGTTCTGCAGCTGTCGTTGCCGGCTGTGGAGATCGACTCCCCAGCTGGTCCCCCCTCCCGTCGGTGTGTTTTTTTTCATGCGCAGTTGCGCCCTTTTACTCGGCTCTGCGAGCCATTTTTGTAGTCCATTATTTACCGACCTGAGGGAGCGGGTTTCTCTCTCCGCAGCGGGCCTCTTTGGACAGGTAAGGCCTTCACCTTTTTCCTCCTTTGTCTTCTCTTCCTCTCTTCTTACCGTTGCTTTCGATTTTTCTTTTTTTGTCGCCATCTTCTTTCCACCTTTATGCTCACTTTTCTGTAACTTTTATTTCTGTGCCTTTGTGTTTTCTTTTGTTTTTCCCGACTTTTCTGGAGAGGGCTGGAGTTCACCGTCCGGCCACTACTCCATCACGTGACTCCTCACATCCCCTGGTTAATGAAAGCAATTATTTGTATGCTTTATCTAACTGTGCCGCTACCTTTAGGGATCCAATAATGTGCACTTCCAAGTCCCTCTGTTTCTCAGTACTTCCTAGTGTTTTGTGCAGATATGGGTTACATTGGTTATTCCAAAATGCATCGACTCACATTTTTCAGGATTATTCAGTCTATTTTATATAATTCGATAGCCAAAGATGATTCTCCTCACTATAAATAATATCACCAATATTCATGGCATCTATGCACCAACTAACATATTCCTGCATTCATATTCCCATTATCAATGTATATTACAAGTAGCAAGGGCCCAGCACTAGTTTACAAGGTACCACTGGTCTCAGGCTTCCATTTCCAAATATAACCATCTGACTTTGTCTTCTGCCTCCAATCACCATGCAGGTTCTGTCCGAGGTGTCAAATTGCTCTGGATTCCATGGATTCTTCCTTTGAACTAGTTTTCAATGTGGGTCCTTGTCAAATAACTCACTGTTCTCACCAACATGCTCAGTCACCTCTTTGAGAAAGGCAGGATCTCAGTTTACATAAACTATCCTTGATTAGTCTTCAATTGGAGCAATAGGGATTAATCCTATTTCTCAAACTTTTCCAATAATCTCCCCATCACCGTTGTAGTAGACTTGAATAGCACAGCTTGCTGTCTCTCAGCATACATTCATATGTTATCTTAAATATCAGGCACAGACTCTACATTAATCATCATTTCTGAAATTATGCCTTCATATATTTCTCTAATATAGTGGTGAATAGCTGACAAGTTGAGTGAACAAAGTACATTTAGGAACTTACAGACAAAGAGAATTTTTTTTCTGGGATGGTTGTTAGATGACAAAATATTGAGGAGAATGGGCCCAGGTCTCAGGAGTAGAAAGGAATGAGATATTGCTTCATCTGAATCAGGATTTATTGTCATAAACAAGTCATGAAAGTCGGTGTTTTGCGGCAGTGTCACAGTGCAAACATTCATATTATAACCATCTTATGACATTACTATATATTTTTTTAAAAACTAAGTACGTGTCTTTGTTCCAATAATTATTCAGGAATCTGATGGCAGTGGGGAAGAATCTATCCTTTTGCTGTTGAGGGCTCGTCTTTACGCACCTGTACCTTTTTCCCCAATGGCAACAGAGTGAAGAGGGCATGGGGAGGGGGGGCTTCTTTGTGGATAGAGGCTGCTTTCTTAAGACATCACCTCACATAAATGTCCTCGATGGATGTCACAGGCCGAGTTACCAACCCTCTGGAGTTTATTCTTGTGCTGAGTTGGCGCGGCAGTGGAGCCACCAGCCAGAATTTTCTTCATGGTACACCTGAGGTTTTGGTGACATACCATATCTCCTCAGACACCTCATTGAAGCATTAGATTCTGAGGTGCCTTGACAGAGTGAGGAGGTTTCTCCTTATGGATCATGATCAAATCAGGAGAAAAGACCCAGTCAACAGAGACAGATGAAAATCAATTTCTTCTTTTAGAAAGCTGATGTTCTGAGTGATTGGATTTCTTCAAGGACAAGACAAACTTTTGCAATATGATGGAATCAAGGGTTGGATAGGAAAGTGGACAATATTCAAATGAGCCCTGATCTTATTGAAATGGCTGCTCGTATTTCTTGCGTTCTTAATTCTTTACTTCAGAGTGGATTCAGCTCTATGGGGTGAATCACTCTTTGACGTGACAAGGTTATTGGAGAGAAGTGTATTCTTTCTTTGCTCGTCTGTGGCATCAGGAAACCCATAAAGAAAATTATACTGAACAGTCACTGATTCAAGAACAAAATTAGTTGGAGCTTTGCACAGGAGTGGCTTCAATTGGCCCTTTGACAAGCTAATTCAAAAGAACCTTCGTACAGCATCACCACAAGTATTACCCTTCTAAACAAGAGCACTGATAAGGATGAGAGAAGGCTTTCCTAAGAGGCACTTCAAGGAGCCACAGTGTCGGCAATGATGCTAAATAGAGAATTATTGTAACAATGTACAGTGACGAAAATGTATGGATATGACACTAAATATGTGAAAAGATTACAAATTATTTTCTTTTTTAAGTCAATTTATTGTGAATAAAGCTTATTTTTGGAAGAACAACAAAAAAATGTTTTGTTCCAGAGACTAATCATAAAAGCCCTAAAATAACTGAGACATATAGATCTTAGGTCTTGACACATTCTCATCTCCCAGGTACTGTCACTGTATAAACATATAAAGCATGTGGAATGAGAGCACTGGCTTTACATTAGGCAGGCAGGAGTGGATCGCAGATTGTAGGGCAAGACACGCACACACCCACCCATGCACGCTTCTTCCCTTCAGCTTGGGGCCAGGGTGTCATTACCTGCATGCCTCAACTTCATGAACCCGGCCAGCTGCCTGCCTGAGGAAAATGGCAGATTGAAGCTGGATAAGGGAGGAAGAATGGTAGCTGCCTCCAAGTATAAGCTCAATGGTAAACATGACTGTAAAGTGATTTGTGGAGAAAAGGCCACTGGGACATGGGAATTTATAACTTTAAAAAAGAGCCAACTACTATTAAGAAATTTCAATCTTGGGTCCCAAATATAACATTGGTGTAACCATGACTGTTTCAAGAATCCAGATCAGTATGTTATTTAATTCCCTTACAATTATAAAAATAATACATTTCTTAAAAGCAACTTACAAGCACTACCAATGAGTGGTAATTCTGCCGTGCCCACAGGAAATAAATCTTAGGGTTGTATATGATTTCATGTACATACTCTGATCATAAATCTGAATATGAACTAGGAATCACAAATTGTTCTCAAGATCACAAAATACAAGAGTCAAAGTAGGTCAATTGGCCCATCGGGTCTGCTTTGCCATTTAATTTTAATTTTTAATTTAGAGATACAGCGCAATAACATGCCCTTCCAACTCAAGACCCCATGCTGTCCAAATAGACCAATGTGACCAATTAAGCTACCAACCCCGTACTTCTTTAGAGCATGGGAGTAGCGGAGGAAACCCACCCAGACACGGGGAGAATATACAATCTCCATACAGTCAAAACTAGTATGCATATAATAGTCAACCCCCTAAATTTTACCATAAAAAATTGGTCCACAAAATTCAACCATAACACAAGAATATGTGGTATTTGTACATTTTGACTATAAAAACAAGTACAAATTAGTAGTTTAAAAATTGCATACATGAATAAATATTATTACGTACATGTACTTAATATTTATATAAAACGTTTGTAACAAAATGTGGATGCAAGTGTAAAAAAGTGTACGTAATTTAAAAAAAATGTCTGTAGTTTATTATATGTGGCTCTTATGGTTGGCCACCCCTGGTGTAGAGTCTTGTTCTCCAGGACGGAAATGCCAAGTATGAGAGAGCTTTAGGTTTAAGGTAAAAGGTGAAAGTTTAAATGAGATTTACAAGACAGTTCTTTTCCCCTCACTCACAGAGAATGGTAAATGCCTGGAATGTGCTACCAGGAGCAGAAGATGGAAGAAAGTTCAAGGACAATGTTTAAGTGAAACACAAAAATCTGCAGATGCTGTGATTGTAGTAAAAAGAGAGATGCTAGAGGATTGCAGCGTCCATAGTATCTAAAGATATATAACTGACATTTCAGGCCTGAGCCCTTCTTCAAGAATGGGCCTCCATTTGTTCTTTGATGTTTAATAAAAACTCTGGCCTCATTCTATCAGCAGTTTAAACCAATAGAGGCAATAATGTCTGGCACTAGGACCTGCGGAAGAGGGCTGATCAATGTATCTTCACTTTTTGCTCCTCCTGGGTCCACACCACCAACAGTGCTGGCATTACTGCAGCAAAATCCCCATTTACCATCTTCCCAGTTAATTTAGCCAAGATAAACTCAAACAGGACAGAACCAAAAACTGCTGGTAAAAAAAACCCCATAAAGCTCAGCTCCCCACTGTTCAAGTCAGCCAAAATACTGGGGTAAGGTTTCAGTTTTAAAGGGAATTCTTCTTTGGCTTGGCTTCGCGGACGAAGATTTATGGAGGGGGTAAAAAGTCCACGTCAGCTGCAGGCTCGTTTGTGGCTGACCAGTCCGATGCGGGACAGGCAGACACGATTGCAGCGGTTGCAAGGGAAAATTGGTTGGTTGGGGTTGGGTGTTGGGTTTTTCCTCCTTTGCCTTTTGTCAGTGAGGTGGGCTCTGCGGTCTTCTTCAAAGGAGGTTGCTGCCCGCCAAACTGTGAGGCGCCAAGATGCACGGTTTGAGGCGTTATCAGCCCACTGGCGGTGGTCAATGTGGCAGGCACCAAGAGATTTCTTTAGGCAGTCCTTGTACCTTTTCTTTGGTGCACCTCTATCACGGTGACCAGTGGAGAGCTCGCCATATAACAGGATCTTGGGAAGGCGATGGTCCTCCATTCTGGAGACGTGACCCACCCAGCGCAGCTGGATATTCAGCAGCGTGGACTCAATGCTGTCGACCTCTGCCATCTCGAGTACTTCGACGTTAGGGATGAAAGCACTCCAATTGCAATCACAAAATTAACAACCAAAAAGTTAGATACAGACAATCTTTACTTTGACAAATTGATGAAGACATTTAAAATAAAATAATAAGCACTTCAGGGTATTATATTCCATTGGGTAGAACTGCCTATTGCTTTTCAGCTCTCAATAATCAAAGCAGCCAAGGATTCTCTATGAACTAACCTTTTTGAACCACCTGAGCACCTGTGGAGAGATCTGACCAATGTGATCTACATCTTGTTGTTTGTTATTTAGCACTCAAATTACTCTATCAACTGTTTGGTTATCATAAATTACAACCACATTCATTACTACAATCCAATTCTCCTCATATTCTGTCGTGCAGAGAGAAGAAAAGCTACAAATTACGTTTGTACATGGCAGTAAGATGTCAGGTGCTACTGATTTCTTGATCAGAACTGAACTGATTGCAACTGTTTGCAATGGGAAATAAAGAAAATTAACTCACTCTCCTCATTGATTCTCATTAGTTGATCTCCATTAAAGGTTTAGTTGTGTTTTGAGGATAAATAAAGGTAAGGCTAAAGTTAACAACAAGGCTCCATGAGTAAGCAATAAAATGCTGGAGGAACTCAATGGGTCACACACCAGCTTTGATGAGAAATCTTTTGGGTCAGGACCCTTTATCAAAGCAGTCTTGGCAAAGGGTTATAACCTGAAATGTTGACTCACTATTTCTACCCATGGGTGCTGCACCTGACCCCCCTGAGTTCTTCCAATAGCTCATTGTTCGCTCTGGATTCCAGCATCCGCAATTTTGTGTTTCTCTACAAAGCCCCATCATTGGTATTATTAATCAGTGCTCAGACTTTATATTGGTCCTTTAAAGCAATATATCAAAGCAAACGCAGAAAGCACACCATTCTCATCTCCAGACGTCAGAAAAATACTTTGCAGCCAGTCACTTTTTGAAGTATAGACACTGATGTCATCCACAGCTTCAGGAAAGGAGGTGTGAAAAGCAAGCAAAGAAAGAATAATTTGAGTGATTTCCTGAAACTGTCCAATGTTAAAGAGAAGGGTGTTTCTGTGCTATACCACTGAAACCTCAGCTGACTTTTTTTGATAAAGCCCTATGCCTTTCCAGTTTTCTGATACGGATGAACAAAACTCCAGGACACAAACCCACAATTTGTTATCTTGCTTTGGTGACATTTCTTTAATTATGATTTTAAACATTCCCTGGAGATACAAGAGAACGTAGTTGGAGTTCCCACCTGAACTGTCGGCAATTCTTTTCCCACTGACACTCTTCTATCGACTGAGTTCCTCTAGCAGATTTTTTTTAAAGTGTTGAAACCTGTTGGTGGTGCAATGTAGTAAAAGTTGCTGATTTCAGTAAAACATGAAAGTCTGCAGATGCTGTGACCGTGGTTAAAATATAAATGCTGGAGGAACTCTGCGGCCATAGGAGTTAAAGATATATAATCAAAGTTTGGACTTCAGCCCTTCTTCAAGGTATGAGTAAAAAGCAGGCAAGTGTCCGAATTAAAAGGCTGGGGATAGGGAAAGAAAAGGCAGGGAGAGGAGTACAGACAAAAATGATTCATTGGATATGGAGAGGACAGAGAGAGGGATGGTGAGAATTGATATGAAGAGGTAGGGGTTAGCTCTGTGAATACATAGCTGGGGTCAGAAGGAAAAGGGAAGAGAGACAGGCCTAGAGGAAAGGAGACATAGGGCTAAATTGCTGGGGGGGGGGGGGCTAATGGAAACCAGAGAAGTAGATATTAATGCCATCCTGTCGAAGAAGAGCTCAGGCCCAAAACCTTCTATAGATGCTCTGAGACCTGCTGAGTTCCTCCAGCATTTCTGTGTACAGTCTGTAGTGTTCCCAAAGAGGTTAGTGGGCAACAATGAAAATGCTGAGCATCCAGTTAGTGATGCTGATTGATGGACACGGTGGGAGGAGGGGCTTCTTATTCTGTGCTGTATGCCTCTATAACTCGAGGAATCTCCTGAGAGCATGGCTTTCATAAAAACGCAGCCTTAAACATTGATCCTATTCACTAACTAAACTGGGACAGAAGCCAATTTTACCAAACGTTGACCTAAGAACTTACCAACCTTTTACTATATTTGTGAAGATTGCAAAGATAAATTATACCTTATCAAATGTGAGCAAATGGAAGGAAACTTCAAAAATTCAACGCATTGCTTGCATAGAGACTTAATCCATCGAATGTCCTAATCTTATAATTGTTTAGGGATTAATATCTCTGAAGAGTCAATATTCTTGGATGGACTGAATAGCATATTTGCATTTTATGATCCCATGATTTCCTCCTACTCCACTGAGGGCAGTGTTTTGTAGCTTGCTCTAACAAAATCTCTGGTAATTAGAGAACTTCAGGCAACAATAAACCATTCTTGCTGTATAATACAGTAAAATCTCTGTTATTCGGAATTCCAGCAACCAGCAGCCTCAAGTAACCACCAACAGACCTGCAAAAAATAAATAGGTAAAAAATATGAAAGTTTAAAATTGGCACCAATGCACACAATATGTAATCTCAAGCATCCGGCAAATTCACTTATCCAACATCTAGGTGCTGGATACTAAGGTTTTACTGTACCATAAAAATGTTATGCTTTGAGGCATGAGGAGTGTATTTTAAGTTGAGTACTAAATTTTGATTATAAATTGGTAGAAACAATTTTATTTAATGACAGTTGTGATTCCCTCAGCAAAATATTTTGAAGGAGATCAATAAAGGTTTTATAAATTTTTACATTTATTTCTGCTTCTCCTTTAATCTTGCATGTGACTGACACATTTGTATTATTTCTGGTCTGTAAAATATTTCCAATCTAAAATACTTCCTTTGATATCTCTGTGAATTTCCATGTCATTGGCGACTCAGCTTATTTGATGACAACATTGTGTTAAATGCCGGCAATCCCTCAGAAGTGAGGATAATTAGTAATGACAAGATTCTTTGCACAGAAATCGCTGGATGGTTGCCATCAATTTTCTTAGAAGATGGCAGTAATCATTACTGCTGACTATAGAATTGAGCCCATTCTATTTGAATGCACTCACATAATCTCCATTTTCCACTGCCTGTCAATTGTGGATAAGACTGTTCTGTTTTCTGTTGTATGTATGTGTGTACATACAAACGTAAAAAGACATTGAACCATATATTGTGAACAAAGTTTATCTTGAAATTTTAAAATGAGGTGATTACAGAAATCTGCAAATCAGTTCTCAGTCAAGAATTGTTGGTCTGCAAAATCTGGCCTTGTGTTTCTATCTCCTGCATTTATAATGATCAGCACAATGAGCATGAGGGCAATGGACGTGAGCTTCAAGATTACACTTCCCCCATCAGGACACAGTAAACTGAACAAAGAACAATCACATCTACACATTCTAACACAGCTTAGCAGTAAGATGAAAATATTGATTTCAGTATCCATGTCATATTTGTCTTTTATAAACAAGAGAAATGTTGTGGAATACTAAGAAGGTGTGTGATAGTACGGATCTATCACCAATGTATATAGTGTATATAGTTACAGTATCTAGACTGTGCTTACAGCGATTGGCTGAGAGCTAAGCCACGCCTATTGTCTGGGCCTTAAAGGGTTGTGTCCCTAGCCAGGTCAGATCATTCCGGACTGGTCAGCCACCTGTGAAGAGCTCCTGTCTTTTGCTAATAAAAGCCTTGGTTTGGATCAACAAGTCTTTGATTCTTTCAACGAGCTCTACAAGGTGTTCATAATTTTTTTAAAGGTTTGGATATCTGCAAAATCCCAATGTTTTCAAAGAAATAAAGAGCAAGTATATTTTGCTGTGGGAACAATGGAACTACAGTAAAACATTCACCACAGTCAATCTCAAGTGGGGTTGGAGCTGAACTTGTTCTCAAGAGGTGAGAAATAATTACACAGATTTGCATTTGTCTGGCATTACCACACCTGCCTGATCACATTTAAGGCTCAAGACTAATTCACATTACTTGTTTACTTTGATTTATTTACACCTAAATGTTGAAATTCAGGTTCCAAGTTATGCAATCAGAGCCCCTCCCTATTTCTTGTAGCTATTACACATAGTCCTGTGACTGTTCTCATTGTGTTGACATCAAGACTATATACTTTTAAAACTTCAGCTCAGTTCTTAAAATCTCACTGACATTTATTATCTGAATGACAACCTGTTACGTGGATGCAGGAAATCAGAAATGAGACAAAATAGCCTAACAGATTTCACAGGAGCACTATCCCTGGACACAGAAACAAAATACTGTAGATGTGAAGGAGTAGTTTAAATTAAAAGATATAAAAGATGAGAGTAGATTTCTGGAGCTCAGAGCCACGGTTGCTAGTAACCCCAGGTTCTGCTATACCCACCGTACCCATAAAACCACTGGATCATCTGGGAACAACAAGAACAAGTGGCGGTGGCTATGGTGATGGCAGTGGCATCCACAGTGGTTACTGAGATGGCGGAAGTGGCTACATTGGAGAAGACGGTGTGGTCCTCAAACACTCACTGTCTGAAGGGGCTTCTTTCTTTTTTTTTTCAAGATGGCTCTATTCTGAGGAGATTTGACATGTTGGTGAATACTCTGATCAAAGTTCTACAGGTGCATTGTGGAAAGTACACTGATTGGTTGCATAACAGTCTGGTTTGGTAGCTCGAGTGGCCAGGAATGCAGAAGTCTGTAGAAAATGGCAGACCTAGCCTCCTGCTGTGGTATTGCTGTGTCTTTTTCTACAGTTGCTGTTTCCAGGAGAGGACCTCGAAATGAGGACTCCCAGGAACATGAAGGAACTAACTCTCCCCTCTGCCATTCCACCAATGAAAGCAGAAATGTGGTCCCATGGCTTCTCCTTCTTAAAGTTCATAAGAAGCACCAAAGACACTGCCTCACTTTTTGTCCACTATTATTTTTATTTTTTATAGTAATGTTGTAAGATGGTTATAGTCTGAATGTTTGCACTACAATGCTGCCGCAAAGCACCGAATTACACGACTTGTTCGTGACATTACATTCTGATTCTTGCTGACTGCCTTATTCCTATTACAGCCATCAGCACATATTGAGACAAAGTGATGGCAGGCTCAGTACCCTGGCCTGCCATCACTCACACCCATTCGCACCAATGCTGTACCTAAGGGAAAAGCAGAGTGAGGTAAACCATTCTCATGATGGTGCATCAATTTTATTAATTTAATTTTTTTTTACAGTGGAGGAGATCCTGAAGCCAGAAAAGCTGGAAATTGACCCTCAATCGCCTGAGACATCTACCAACTTTGAGCTCTGGCTGCGGTGTTTTGAAGCGTTCCTGCAAATGATCAGAGACTGACCATTGTGCACTCCTGGGTCGGCACCCTGATGTACTATGGTCAAGGATGCATTAATGTACCAGGAAGCCACGGACATTCTCAAAAGACATGTGTAAAATCAATAATGTCTATCCCAGACTCCTCCTAGTGACTCGAAAACAACAATCCAGTGAGTCCAACCCCGAATATCTTTTGGCCTATTCTAGGAATGGGATAAAGCATCTGTTTCAGTAACTGCATGTAGAGCTCGTTGAAAGAATCAAAGACTTGTTGATCCAAACCAAGGCTTTTATTAGCAAAAGACAGGAGCTCTTCACAGGTGGCCGACCAGTCCGGAATGATCCGACCTGGCTAGGGACACAACCCTTTAAGGCCCAGACAATAGGCGTGGCTTAGCTCTCAGCCAATCGCTGTAAGCACAGTCTAGATACAGTAACTATATACACTATGTACATTGGTGATAGATCTGTACTATCACACTGCATTAGCCTTTCTGTAATCTGTACAGGTTCTAATAGTTCCATCTGTTTTAGGTACCAGAACACAAGGAGAACTCCTATTTGAGTTCAAAGGTCTAATAATACCATTTTCCAACATGTATTCCACCTCCTGATCCAATTATTTTACTCTTTTCAATGTTTATTTAAAAGGGGTGTTGTTTTAAGGGACTTGCTTATCCTACATCCACATCATGACATATCACCGATGTTCTTTGTGGTGCATCTGGACATAAATTTTAAATTTTAAAAGTAATTGTTTCAATTGCTCCTTTTCCTGGAGCTGGAGATGATCTAACTTATCATCCAGATTCTGCAAAATGGTTGAATTAGACAGCTGAACTGGAACAAAGTTTTGTTCAAAGCAGAGGTTCTCAACCTTTCTCTTTCCACTCACATACCACTTTAAGTAATCCCTACCTCATCGGTGCTCTGTGATTAGTAAGGGGTTGCTTAAGGTGGTTTGTGACTGGGAAGGAAAGGTTGAGAATCACTGCTCTAGACCCAATTGTTACTGAAATATTTTGCTTGAGAAAAATCGTCATTGGCCCATTTCCTTTGGAGTTATGAAACCGTGCACATAACGAGTCCACTAGGTATGATTAAAACAGTGATGTTCAAACTTTTTACTCCCACCCACATACCATCTTAAGCAATCCCTTACTAATCACAGCTGCGCCAGTACTTGTTGCCCAGAGGCATTGCCATGAGCAGGACCACGAGTTACAACCCCTGGGGTAACAGGCAAGTGCAGAGGGAGAATGCTACTGTTTGGAAGGCATTCCTTCTATCATTGCAGTCTAAGGGGCTCCCACTGGCAAGAGATCCTCCCAGAGACACTCCACTCCATCAGGTCCCTGCTATGTATGGCCACAAATGCCACACCGCATGAACGTACGTTTTCCTTTCCCAGGAAATCTGTGACTGGGACCACATTACTAACATGGCTGACATACCCAGGCCCGTCCTACACGGGAAGCATGAGTGGGTCGAGTCTGACCCACCTCCTCCATGCAAACCCCCATATGCCTACATAGCATACTCTGATGGATACAAAGACGCCGTCTCTGTCAGGGACTTGGCTCCCTCACCCCTCCCCTCCTCATTGTGGAACACACACAATGCACCTGTCCCCTGGCACCCTGCCTCTGTCCTGAGGGAGGTTACACTGGACTCATTGGCACCTACCCACCAGCAGAGCATGTACAGGTGCACGAGACCATCCAGGGCCCCGCCATGGCACCGCAGCCATAACCAGTGCTACGACAGTCCCAGTGAACAACCAGACCACATGAAAGACTGAGCATGTGACTTTGAATTGTAAGTTCCACTTCACCGCACTGGACTCTTTTTAAAAACAAAAGGTGAATGTGGTAAACCATTGTTATTTATAATTGTCTGGTCAGGCACACCCGTTGGCCGGTTGTACCTATGGCCCCTCCCCACAGGCTCCTGCATAAAGATGAATGTACTATAGCCACCTGCAGCTTAGTGCAGGACAACTAAACAGTATGAATGTGCTTGCGTTTTTAAGTGAATAAAAGCCTATTGGTTTCTCAACAATAGTTTTTTGAGTAATTGATGATGCATCACTAGGCTCTCTGTCTGAGTCACCCTCACACTGAATTGCCTATGGGCATGCATAGTTCCAGCATTAGTTAATGGATATGATTGAAATCCACAGGATGCAAGCCGATGATAAATAGATCGCGTCAAAAGTCATATGCTTATGGAACATCTGGGACAACTGTGGTCAGACTGAGTGGGATGGTATATGGTCCACTGCCAGGAATCCCAATAACATAAAAGGCATCACAATTTTATGGAAAGAGTCAGGCAACAAGAAGGGGGTGGTGAGAGCATTTGGAGAATAATTATGTCAATAGCTCAGAGAATTGACAGATATAGAACATGGAACATTACACCACAGTACTGGCCCTTTGACACACAATGTTGTGCTGACCTATGTAAACCTACTCCATAAGCTTTACCATCTCACATCCATAACCCTCTTATTTTTATTACATTCATGTGCCTATCTAAGAGTCTTTTGAAAGTCCCTATTGTACCAGCCTCCACCACCACCTTGGCAAAGTATTCCAGGCACCCACCACTCTCTGTTTAAAAAAGATTGTATCTCTGAAATCTTACCCAAACTTCCCTCCATAATTTGCAGGTATCAGACCTAGGAGTAGTATTCAGAAACAGTCAAATAGCCAGTTTTCCTACAAGGGATGAAGGAGGATTTGATCTTGAACTTGGGTGCAGTAGCAGGAACCATCTGCTCTGAGATAGTGTCTTAGGCCAAGGGGATAGGTTGGAAGAGATGCTCGCATGGGCTGTAACATCTGCTGGGGCACAGGGAACTTGTTTTACACGCTGCTGACCAGTGCATCCAGCAAGGGAACTTGGCACTGATCACCAAAGAAGATATGAAGTTTGCCTACCAAGATGGAAAGCAAATAATGCAAAGCAGACCCTACATAAGCACTGGGGATCCACGAATATACATTACAGTGAAAAGCACAATCTTCTGGAGGAGCTCAGCAGGTCAAACAGCATCAGTAGGAGAAAGAGAAAGGTTAACAGTTCGAGCCGGAACCATTCATCAAGACCCAGAATGTGGTCAAAGTGTTGGAGAGCAGGAGAAACCACAGAGGGGATGCAGTGAAACAGGAACCCTTTTTCCACTGGCACTTTGTCCCAGGAATTAATGGGGAATTAACTGGGACAGGGTCCAGTGGAAAAAGAAAACAAGCTGCACGCTGGCGTCAAATCACGTCGGGAATTGAACTCATATCCCTGGCGTCAACTGATGCCAGCAGGCTGATTAAACCATTGGAAAAAGGACAGCTATAGTCACTGTTTTCCATTGAAGGTAGACTCTCCCCGGGGATGAGTTGTGTTCAGTGGAAAAGCAGCCAGTGTCCCAGTTAAAGGTGGCCCAGTGAAAACAGCACAAATGGCTTCCTATCCTGGAGCACTGCATGGGCAATTAACTGGGATGCCAGTGGAAAAAGGCTACGGACTCACAGAAATGTATCTTTATCTTTGCCATATAAAGTACACTGTTTGACCTGTTGAGTTTCTCCAGCGTTGTTTTTACTTCAATAACGGTGTCTGCAGACTTCCATGTTTTACTCAGGAAAACCTCTTCAGGATTCATGCATTAGAGATACTTTGCAGTGGAGTGGTAACTAATATATTACAGTGTTATCAGTGAGTAACAAAGCAACATGCACATATATCAATAGCTGACCCTCCTTTTGCCAAAGATGACAAGTCTAGGACTTAGAAAACAGGGTGCAGTTAAGAAAATACTCGTCCCCTTTTCCAATGGCACATTTACCCAGGAATTAAAGGGGAGTTAACTAGGACAGAGTCCGGTGGAAAAAGAAAACATTCAGCACGCCAGCGTCAAATGACATCATTTCACAACAGGAATTGATGGTCTCTAACCTTACTCATATCCCCGGCATCAGCTGACGCCTCGATTAAACCATTGGATAAAGGACAGCAGAAAGTCACCTGTTTCCTATTGAAGATAGATTCTCCTGTCCCCGGGGATGAGTTGTGTTCAGTGGAAAAGCAGTCACTAACCCAGTTAAAGATGGTCCAGTGGAAACAGCACAAACGTCTTCCTATCAGGGGGCACTGCACGGCCCATAAACTGGAATACCAGTGGGAAAAGGGCTAATGAGAGCTGGGAGAAATGAGCCTCAGGTGCTCAATATGGCAAAATGTTATTTCCAATTTATTTCTGAGTATCGTCCTGTGGATACTCTTGATAAAGGGTTTTGACTCAAAATATTGACTGACCATTCATACCCATGGATGCTGTCTGACCTGCTGGGTTCCTTCAGCAATTCTTTTTTTCTGCTGTGGGCAGACATATTAAGGCAAGTGATACCACAGACTCAGGAAAGTGAGAGATGCTGGACAAGTAAGGGTCAATGAACATGTGCAAACCAGAGCCCACAGCATAACTCACATTGCCATCACAGCACTGCTCAGCAGAGACTGGATCCAAGGCAGTGCTATGTGCTATCACATCAGCAGTTTCTAGGACTATGGACCAGGAAAACTGTTCCACCTAGAAATGAACAGGGGCAGCGCGGTTAGTGTAGCGAGGTTGACATGGTTAGCGCACTGCTGTTATAACATCAGTGACCAATGTTTCGAATCTGCCACTGCCTGTAAGGTGTTTGTATGTTCTCCTTGCATTTGCATGGTTTTCCTCTTGGGTGCTCTGGTTTCCTCCCACTGTTCAAAAACATACCAGGGATGTAGATCAATTGGGTGTAATAGGGTGAGACAGGCTTGTGGGCAGGAAGGGCTTGTTACCATGCTGTATGTCTAAATTGAAATTTAAAGAAGGAGACCAATGTATACCCCTGTAATGGAAGATTTAAACTGTGTTTTTTACTTTTGCAGCCTTTGCGTCTGCAAGGCATGAGGCTCAGGATGCATATGAATTAGTAGACACTACCTAAATTCCACCATGGGGCCCAGGATGCAGTTGCAGTTGAATCAGAAGAAATTATCTAATTTACACTATGGGGCCCAGGAATGCATATGAATCAGTAGGCATTATCCAACTTCTTCCACCATGAGGCCCAAAGATGATGCAGTTTTCTTTTGTTGGTAGCAGACTGTCAGAAGATCTTGAAGATAATTAAATCATTTGTTCAAAGAGATAAGATCTGAAGTAAACAACTTTTGGGTAATATAAGCCATGGTCCCACTGCTGAAGTTTGAGACTCTCCAAGAGGTGGCAACATCTCTCAGCAAGAAGAAGAACTTCTAGAGTCCAGCTAACGTCCCGGTCGAGGGAGGTGGAGAAGCTGCTACCGGCGCCCCGACAACCTACTACAAGTGTTCAGTTGTTGCCTCGCTTCGGCAGCTGGGACCAGTCCAGGCGTTGATAAGTATAATTGGGAATGGCTTGCATATTGTAGTGTGAATTCAGCTTTAGATTTAGTAATAAAGCCTTGTATAAACTGAATTGCTCTCAGTGTGTGTGTCTATTTTCTTTCGGTAGCTCAAACACTGTGACCAATCTAAAATGAACAAAATGAGAGGTATAAGTTTACCCAAGACAAGCAGAGACTGGATCCAAGACAGTGCTATGTGCTATCACATCAGCAGTTTCCAGAACTATGGACCAGGTAAACTGTTCCACTTAGAAACGAACAGGGGCAGCGTGGTTAGTGTAGCGAGGTTGACATGGTTAGTGCACTGCTGTTATAACATCAGTGACCAATGTTTCGAATCTGCTGCTGCCTGTAAGGTGTTTGTATGTTCTCCTTGCATTTGCATGGGTTTCCTCTTGGGTGCTCTGGTGTCCTCCCACCGTTCAAAAACATACCAGGGATGTAGATCAATTGGGTGTAATAGGGCGGGACAGGCTCGTTACCATGCTGTATGTCTAAATTGAAATTTAAAGAAGGAAACCAATGTATACCCAATAAGTAATATAAAAGGTGATGTGCAAAGAAATGTAGGAACTGAAACACCAGGCAGAGACCTCCTACATTATCAACACCCAAATGGGATTGAACAAATCATATTATATGCCAGCTGACGAGACTGCTATGATTGAGACCACACGACCAAGGAATCCTCTTGTGGTCAAGCCCAGCACAACCTTATGTGTCCTGATATTGGATCTTTCGAGCCCTGGATGTTTCCATTGAAATTTCTGGACTGGCTTTGGCATCCAAGTCTCAAGACCTTTACTCTTGGCAGATGATAATATAGATGGAGTATAAACTTGCATGGGTTTCCTCCACTGCCCATCCATTTCTCATCAACCCATGGTACAGGGACACATAGTGGTGCAAAAGTTAGTTCACCAGCAAACTGAGTTTGTTCCTGTGTGGAGTTTACCCATTCACCTTGCGACGGTGTGCATTTGTTCCATAATCCAAAAATATGTTGTTTGATGGGTTCATTGGCTACCATAAATTGTCCTTAGTATGGCAGGAGAATCAGAAGGATTTGACGGAAATAAAAGAAAGAATAGTTAACGAGGAAATATGTGGGGAAATGGGAATGATGGGATTGCTGTGAGAGCTAGCATATACTCAAATGATTGAATAGATTGTATTGTGGTGACACACATTCTTGTAGCAGTGAACCGACCCTGCTTGTCACATGTGGTTGGCGGGGCAGCCGCGGCAAGGATGGTATCGCGGGACCATCTCTTATGATCCAGATATTAGGGGCAGGACCAAGATGAAGCTTAAAGGCTACAGAAATATGAGGGTTTGGGAAAGCTACATGACACAAACCTATATTAGGTGGAATGTGCCACAGAATACTCAGTACATTGATAGCTGTTGTCTTCAAGTGGCTCTTTAACCATGAAACAGATATTTTATAGTCTGATGCATAATTTGAAATAGTAGACAAAATTGGAATGGCCTATCTCAAAATGTCAGCTTCTATGAGTTGGAAAGCAGCAAAATGAATTGGTGCTGATTAAAGAACAAAAGGTTGTCCTTTTTATATTTTCACATTATCTTAAGATAGGCTTTGGACAATGAATTGTAGCCAGTTTGTTTTTATAGTTAAAAATGTTACGACCATGAAATTGTATCAACAGCTCTACTTTCACCGACTGAGGGAATTCAGCATATCCTGAGATCTCTTACCAACTTCTGCAGATGCACCATGGAAAACATCCCATGCAAACAAAGAGTTGCTGGAGGAACTCAGCGGCTCATGCAGCATCTATGGGTAGAAATGGTCAGTCAAGGTTTAGTGTCAGGTCCCTTTATCGACACCGTCAACCCAAAGTGCTGTAGCACTCACCATGAACTTTCAGCAATGTGCATGACTGTGCGATTTCTGGTATCGTCAGCTTGTGAGGTGCAACATGGGTGGCCCCATGCCAAGAGAAGGAAGATGTCCTCCTATGTTTGACGAGGTGATGCACTCGTGAGGATCTCTCCCATATGGGTGGCTTCCCCTCCAATCCTTGCTGTCCCTGCTCAAATGGTATCAATTACAGGTAGTGGGTAAACTCTTCGTCATCCTAGTTTTGGATGTTCAACCTCTGTATGGTACAGGTTGAGAAAGAAGATTGTTATTGGTTAGGTGAGGGGGGGTGGCTGTGGGAGGTGATGTGGGAGAAGTTTGTGCGTGTGTGGGGGGAGTTGTACATGACTAACAATAAAAACAGGATTTTCAGTCTACTGTGTCTATGCTGACTATCAAGTAATCATCTATACTAACCCATTTACCAACACTAGATCCATAGACTTCTTTTGCCTCGGTGATTTAGGTATTTATCAGATTTTTTTTAACTGTCACAAGAATACCTGCTTCCATCAGTTTTTGGCAGTTTGTTTCAGATTACAACCACACTTGGTGATTTTTTTTTCCTCAAATCCCCTCAAACTCTTTCATTCACGAATTGGAGATCAATCCCAGGACCATAAGAGCAGCAGAGAGAATCACTGGGGTCTTCCCCCCCCCCCCCCACCCCATTGGGATCTTTGTCTGAAGAGGGCACGCAAGGTCATTGAAGACCCCTTCCAGCCACACACAGCATCTTTCTCTTTTGGGAAAGAGATACAGGAGGATCAGAGCACCATCAGGCAGAAGAGCAGCTTCTTCCCACAGGGCAGTGAGAAAGCTGAAAGACCAAAGGAACTGTTCACATGAGTACTCAATTTACAACACAAAATTTATTTATTTGTATACGGTATATGGAATACTTGTTCTGCTTTTGTATTATTTGTCTGTGTGCTATGTCTGGTTGTGTCTGTATGTTTTTGCACTGAGGACTGGAGAATCCCATTTCGTCGGGTTGTGCTTGTGCAATTGGATGATAATAAATTTGACTTGACACCTTGCCTTAAACTTGTGCCCCCTGTCTTTAAATGTCTCTGCTTTTGGAAACATTTCTCACTTTTATCCTTTTCTATTACTCTCAAAAGTTTGAGAAAGCGACAGGTCTCCCTTCAAACTCTCCTGCCTCCCTTAGTAATTGAAAAGCAAAGTTCTGGAAAACCTCTTCTGCACCTTATCCACTATGTTCATGTCCTTCTAAAAGTGTGGCAACCAGAATAACATACAATACTTCTGGTATGGTTAACTAAAGTACCATTACCTCAATGCTCTTATAATTTAATTTTTACATGATGCCATGACGAGGAATGAGACAAATATAACCATTTCCTGGTGATAGTGGCCTTGGATTTCTTCTGATCTACCTTGAAAGTCTTGCTCTTTTCCCCTGCCTCTCTGTATCCAGAGAAAATCAGTCTTATTAAAGATGTGGCAATGTGGGAGGCTAGTTAGGTTTTAATTCAAGGCATTAATCAATTTTTGTAAACTGGGAAACTATTTTTGTATAAGACTAGATAAATCCACCAAATGATCATTCTTTGACTTAGTGCCTCAAGGACACCATGAAAGGAAGTGCCCATCCTGATAAGACATTTGTGAAGGATTTTAAACATTTACAGGTACTCCCCAATTTGTGACCTCCCCAATGTGTGGATGGATGTAAGTCAATGAACAAATTAAAAAAAAGAAAAATATAACATTCATGCGGCTTATGTTGTATTTGACAATACAGGGCATGTAAGAGCCAAAATGTGCATACTTACCTTGTTAGTCAGCATTCCAGGCTCCTTAGGCTGGACATGCCATCTCGATTACTGTGCGCATGTGCGAGTCTTCAGTTGCCATTTGCAATGTGGGTTCACGTATTGGAGTTTGGTCGGTGCATGCACAAAAATTACGGGCACAAGATCAATATTGTCAGCACACCTTAACTCTTGCGCTTGTGCCAAATGAACTCAAAAATGTGAACCCACCATGAATACGCCAACCGGATTGGCAATCAAGATGGCCGTGCCCAGCCTACGGTCCCCGGGACACCGACTAACAATGTAATTTTGAACCAGATTGTGGAAAGATTCACCAAGGTTAATCAACAAATTCAGGAAGTTTTAAGTTGTTACAGTCAAATCTACGATAAAAAGATGATTAAAAAGCTTGCTTTAAGACTTTGGTTCTGCATGCACGTGGGCAAAATTCAGACTTACATCCATTTTGAGATATGACCGATCCTTTGGTCCAAATTACGGTCATAAGTCAGGGAGTACCTGTATATGAAATAAGAAGCCTGCCAGGGGACAGTGAGCAGAGAATAAAATTTAATATGATCACAGAGTTAGAAATGGAAGCGCGAAGGGGTATACATACAAATGAGATAAATTTAAAGGAGGGTTAACAGGACCACGTAGATTGGGAATAGTTCAAATTTATTTCACTGCAAACCAGGGAACATCTTTAGAGGGGTAGTTCCAAAAATGAGAAATAAAAAAAACTTCTCTAAAATAGCAAACTCAAAACAAACAGCAAACCCATAGGAGGATTTAAAAGGTAAATACATCTTGCTGGGTGCAAGGCAACAGTGTCAATTTAGGTAACAGATAAAAATAAAATGACAAACATATGGAAGAGAGAGATCTGTAAAAAAAGAGAATTGCTGAGGGTAAACATCATTTCTACAAAACTTTCACACCACAAGATTTAGATAGACAGAAAACAGATAAACAAAAGTTTGGGAATGTGCTGAAAACTCTAGATAAGCAAAACCCAATAAATATTTGAATAACTGCTTCCTCCAACACAATAAATACTTTACCAATACCATTTGTTGTCTGATCTGTCCTCTCTTAAAATGGCAATCAACATCCTACCTATGCCACAGGACCCCTAGTTATCTGGCATGTGATTTGCATGCTCATATTAGACTCCATTGAAAATGTTGGTGGTCTGATTGTTTGAGGGTTAGAGAAGCAAGGCCAAGGATCCCTTTCTCACCGTCCTATTTCCAAGAGAAATTTGTTTCTAAAGTATTGTCAATAGACAATAGACAATAGGAGCTGGAGTAGGCCCTTCGGCCTGTCGAGCCAGCACCGCCATTTTACAGATCATGGCTGATCACTACCATCAGTACCCCTTTCCAGCCTTATCCCCATAACCCTTAACTCCTTTGCCCACTAGAGTCTTATCTAACTCTCTTTTGAACAGTGCATGTATTGTTTGTATCTCTGATACAGACATGGTAGTAAAATCCTAGGATTCGTCAAGGAATTATTGGATCCTACAAATGAGAAGAAGTGGAGGAGGAGAAGTTAGATAAACCTGGAGAGATTAAATTAATTAGGTCTAGTAAATCTTGATAAGACTTCTCTGATGCCCTTATACCCCACTTTACACGTTTAATTGCTCAATTATCCAAGAACATTACTTAAAAAAAAATCTTTGACCATTAATTTCTTCCCTTCAGTTCAACCCTTAATTGCAGAAGAGTGAACCTAGTGCACTCCTGTTGTGTTAAAAATGACGACTTTTGTGAAAACTATTTTTAACAATGCACTTGACACTTTTTTGTCCTTTATGTAACTGGAACAAGTGATGAATTGGACATAGTTTTGGAGATTGATTACAAGCAAAGTTGGCCAAATGTTTGAAATCAAGATTTCTTCTTTTAAGTATGAATAAGTGAAGCCTTGAGATAGAAGTTTTCAGAATGAATCTGCTCAATGTCGCACAATTTTATTCAGTCCCACTCTCACAAGGTTCTCTTGAATCATGGCCAATGTTTCCGATACTGTGTTCAAAAGCTCATGCTTTCTCCTCTGCCCTATTAAAATTAAAAGGACATCAATAAATGCACAGGAAGAAAATCCTGGCATTGAACCATTTAAACATCACAAGAATGGGTGGTAACTTGAAGTCAAAATCTTCACAGCATTTGAATTCACAACCAACTAATAAAGTTAACACTTCATGTCTCAAGCATCTTTCTTGTGTTTATAAAGAACCAATTTGCTTTGGAAATTCTCCAAAAGTCATGGTTAGGGAACTTAATGCTTTGAGCAATGCAGAGAATATTAACCAAAGATTCTACTCTACATCTCGTGAGGCTCACACTTGTACAAAGATGACAAAATGCAACTGCAGTTTCATCAAACAAAAAAAAACAAAATTTATATTAGAAACTTGTGCAGATCTCCAGCATTTCTGTGTTTTTAATATCAGAAACTTGTTCACAGTGCCCCAGGTTATGTGACCTATTGATCTATTCAATGTCCAAATAGTGGGTGGAAGATTAATAAGGAAAAAGATTAAAATTAACTCTTCATTAATTCTTTTGTGTAACAAGGAACTCTGGCTAAAATGAAGTTTGCTGTCACCTTATTAGAGTTACCGGTGTATTAGAAAGAACGCAGATGGTTATTTGGAGTTAACTTCACGAAGGGCTCAGGCCCAAAACTTTGGTCATATCTTCTGTATGACCTGCTGAGTTTTTCCAGCAACTTTGTGTATTGCATATGGTTATTTGTTCAGGTTTATAAATATAGGTTAATGCTTTGGTTTTGCATTTGAATTAACAGGCTTTAAAAGATATGTTTTAAACTGTTATTGACATAACAAAGCTGTCTGAAAGCTTGGAAATAGAAACTTAATTTTACCAATAATTTCCTTCATTTGGTCTATATTTGTTTTCTAAGTTTCATAAACCTTAAAAACTCTCAAAAAGAAGTGGACATGAAGATACTGTGTATAATCTAATTCTGCTCACCATTTTAATGGAGAAATCAGTCTGACTCTGATATATGCTTGTCCCTTCTTTTCCATCCAGACCCATCTGGAGAATGACCGCTCAATACACCAGGTTGGTATTCTTTGACTTCAGCTTGTCATTTAATGAGATCATTCCCCAGAGACTGGTGGAAAAGCTTACCATAGCAGAACGTTGAGCACTGGCACACCTCAGGGCTGTGGGCTCAGCGTGCTCCTGTTTACGATAGTGAACCATGATTGCCTCGCCAGATCCAGCTCCCACAGTGTTATCAAGTTTGCAGATGACACAACAGTAATTGGTCGAACTACAGAGAAGCGGTGGAAAATCTTGTGATGTGAAAGTAACAACTTGAGTCTCAAAATGGACAAGATGAAGGAGGTGATCGTGAACTTCAGGAGGACCAAAAATGACCACCCACCAACTCTGTAGTGGAGAGCACCAAGTTCCTTGAAGTTCACTTAACTAGAGGCCTATTGTGGATACACATCTCCTTACTTGTTAGGAAGACACATCAGGGACTGCACTTCCTGAGAAGACTGAAGCAGTAAAGCTACCGGCCGACATTACGTTAATCTTCAACATGAGCTCTATTGAGAGTATCTTGGTCATCTGCATCACAATGTGGTATGATTGTTGCAGAGAAATGGATCAGAGGTCAATCCACAGGACCATAAGAGTGGCAAAGAGGATCACTGGAGTCTCACCCCCCCACCTCCTCCCCCCACCCCCCACCTCCCCCCCCCCCCCCCCCCCCACAATCGACATATTCTACCAGGATCATTATCTGAAGAGGGTAAACCAAATCATTGAGGACCCCTTCCACCCTGAACACAGCATCTTACATCTGCTCCCATCAGTAAAGAGACTCAGGAATATCAGAGTTAGAACCTCCAGGCTGAGGAAACAGCTTCTTCCCGCGGGCAGTGAGAATGCTGAATGACCAAAGGAATTGCTTACACTGACCATCGGACACTCTCATAGCCATGAAACAATATTTATTATTTCTTTATATGAATACTTGTCCTGCATATGTATTGTTTGACTGTATGTGTGTTACATCTGGTTGTGTGTCTGTGTTTTGCACCAAGGACCAGAGAACACTGTTTTGTTGGGTTCTACTTGTGCAATCAGATGACAATAAACTTGACTTAATAGTGTTAACATTAATGCCAAAATAGCTAAAAGATAAACATTATATTCATCTGCTTCTGAAAAACCAATTCTTCATTTCAGTTATTGGACAGGGAAAAATGCTGAAATGACACAGAATTTGAACTTGACATTTGGATTTCAGATTTCTTCCAGAAAAATATAACAAATATTTGAGCCTTGTCACATGTGACACATGGGAGCTTAAGGTTGGGAAGTGACAAACATCTATGAAACTTACCTTTCTACTCAGTAAGGGCTCCTTCATCTTGTATCTGGGTCAGTTGCAGTTAATGAATTGATTCCCAGAGTTAGTCAACTACACTATTAACACAGTGGTGGTAGACAATCCAACGCTAACTTGTCCATCATTTACCTTGCAACTCCAATGTTCTCATTGGGAATTTGAACATCCATTGTCTACATTTAATGGTGCTCCTTATATCTGATCGTGAATCTTTGAGTGCTTCTTGTCCTTTGCTGTTTTTGAATCAATTCTGTCATGCAACTGCACTGAAATCTTTAGAGACCACAAGACTTGACAGGAACATTTTTGTAACAACATCACAAATCCGATGGTAATGGAGCTGATGAATCATCTCCAATGAAACTGAATATTTTTTAAAACACTCTCTGCACATTTATTGTACTTAAAGTAGATGAACATCAATATATGTTGTAGATAAGGAAAAACATTTCTTTCTCCATAATTTCTTCTTGGTTGACATAGTAACATCTTGGTTGAGAGTGAAGTAAAGCGACAAGTTCAAGGTGCAAAAGGAATATATTGGCTTGTTCGTCAGCAGTCAACACAACAAAATAATGAAATCTTTTGGAATGACTCATATTGAGGGCAAAGGCAAGATCAGCATTTAGCTTCCATCCCTAACTGTCCTCAAGGAGCTAGGAATGGGCTCACTTCTTGAACTGCTGCGGTCTTTGTTTTGACAAAGAGTTGCCAGGTTTTGACCCAGTGAAAATTAAGAAATGTCTTTATGAAGGATGGCGCACAACTTGGAGTGGAACACTCAATTAGTATAGATCTCACTTGATGCTTCCTTCAACATCCTTAATAGAACAGGTTCAGGTTTGGGAATAAATAAAAATAAAAGTGAGTGAGGAGAGGCTCATTAATTTCCTTCTTATTAATGTGTAAACTGTTTATTTGTCAGCATGTTTGTATTTTTTTTAAGACATACTGCATGATAACAGGCCCTACTGGCCCATGAGACCATACTGCTCAAATACTCTAATTAATGTACAACCTCTGTACATTTTGAAGAGTGGGAGAAAACCAAAGCAGCCAGAGGAAACCCATGCAGACAGGCGGTACAAACTCCTTACAGACAATGCCAGATTCGAACCCCAGTCACTACACTAACCACTAAACTAATTTCATAATATATTTTACACTGTAAAACTGGACATCAATAGTATAGGTATTAGCAGTAATGAGAAAAGAACACAGGGTGGGATCCCTCTGCTTGCCTCTCTCCTTGCGGGAGATTACAATGATGCATTTTGGGAAGTGAAATAGAGATAGGACACGTACAGCAAATGGTAGGGCACACAGGAATGGTAGTGAATGGAAGGACCTTGGGGTTCATGTCCATAGAAAGTGGCAATACAGCAAGGAAGAAAACATATGGCATACTTGACTTCAAAGATCAGGTAGAGAATATAAAAGTTCGGATGTTGCAACTTTACAAAACACTGTTGTGCCCACACTTGGACCATTCTGTGTACATCTGGTTGCCATGCAATGGTGAGCATGTGGTTGTACTGGAGAGAGTGCAGAGGAGACGCTACAGAATATTGTCTGGATTGGTGGATGTTAGTTATCAGGAGAAATTGCATAAATTGGGCATGTTTTCCCAGAATGAAGGAGGCTGAGAGGAGAATTGATAGAAGTATATCAAATTATAAAAGACATCGTGATGAGAGAGGATCAGAATCTTTTTTCCCATTGGTTGGTGTATCAAAACAAGAAGATATTAGTTTAAGGAAATATGAAGATTTGTTTAAAGGGGGTTTAATGGAAATGTGTTTTTTTTAAACAGAGTGATTGATACTGAAACTCACTGCCTGAGGAGATAATGACTCTGTAAATCAGAAAGTGTATTTCATATTATGATGTTTGAACATTTCTGTATTTTATTTTATGTTTAGGGTGGGACAATGGCACAGCTGGTAGAACCACTGCCTCTCAGTGCTAGGGACCCAGGTTCAATCTGTGAGGCAGATGTCTACTTCATTCTCCCCAGAACAGTGCAGCTCCAAGAGCATGCAGTGTAATCTTTTCAAATACAGGATCTGTATTCTTTTTAATATTTATTTGCCAACAGCTATAATTTATATACACAAAACAGTTCATACTCTTCATTCCACAGCTAAATTCCTCGATAGTGCATCAAAATAGTCTAATGTCTACGTCAAGCAGTCAGCAAAAGTACAATGTTAAACAGTCTGCAGGAAATGCCTCCCCATTCCCCCCTCGACCCCAATAAATGAACATGGCAATCCCTGAGGACATCCCGCTATATCATAAGGAAATATGGGATTTCTACTGTAAACAGACAAATATAGTTTATGGAAGTGTAGAACTGCTTACTATTAGGAAATTTCAGTTTACCAGATACACAGTTAATGAAGTACCTCAACATCTAAGTGCAAATGGAGGATGTATAATTTAACGAACTATTACAACAATACTTATTTGTAAATGATTACTTCATGATAACCATCAGTTTTGATACTCAAAGGACTTGTTGGTAGAAAGATAATGGACAATGAGTCAAAGCCAGTCAGTTCACAAAGTTGCACAAACCAAACATCAACATTAACAGCATGTCAGTTCTCATTTCAGTAGCCACCACTGATATCGTCTGTCTGAACCCTTTGTTCCACTAGGTCCACTTGCTTGAGGTGGGCTTTGTGTTGCTGGTGTCTGTTAACTTTCGGGTGCAGTTTCCCCTCAATGGTGACCTTCGTATTTCATGCACATGCATTTTCAGCCACAAAAGAAAATCCTTTGAATTCATCTTGATTGATCATACGAACAAGAGCCTCATCAATTGGCGTTAATACAGGCTTCTCTGTGGTGAAGTCTCGATCAAAGTTATTTACATCCCTGTTTGTTTTCTGATGGAAAAAAAAATGTTGTATTAGAGTCATAGAATTCTGGGGCATGGAAGTAGACCTGTTGGCCCTTCTTGTCCAAGCCAAACCCATTTGCCTGCATTCAGCAAACCATCTCCTATCTATGTACCTGTCCAAATGTCTTTTGAATGCTACAATTGTCTACACCTCTGCCACATTCTCCAAGAGCATGATCCATACACCCACTCATTCTGTGTGAAGGTGGTGCCTCTCAGGTGTCTTTTAAACCTTTGTAATCTCATCTTAAATTGATGTCTTCTCATCTTAGATTCATCTGCTCTGGAGAAAAAGGCATTGACAATTTAACTTATCTATGCCCCCTTATGATTTTGTAAACATCCATTAGGGCCTCCTTTTGACTTAGTGTTCCAGGGAGAAAAGTCACAGCCTCTCTTTATATTTCAACCCTCCTAGTCCTGGCAATATTCTTGTAAATCTTTTCTGCAACCTTTCTAGCTTAATTATATCTTTCCAATAGCATGGCAACCAAAACTGCACACAGTATTCTATGTGTCATCTCACCAACATTCTGTCCAGTTGCCTCATGATCTGCCCACTCCTGCACTCAATTCCCAGACTGATGAAGGCAAATGAGCTAAGCAACTTCACCACTCTGTTTTCTTCTTATAAGGATACTAATCCCCATTTCTAGTAAACAAGAAAATCTGCAGATGCTGGGGTCTAGTGCAGTACACAAATTATGGAGAAACTTTGCACTGATGAAGCTTAATTTAACTTACAATGCTAGTGATGGAAGTTCTGGCTTTGGGGTGAGTTCAATAATCTGTTATAGGTGTGGGCAGCAAGTGAAAAATATCACCTACAGGTAGCATTCATTCCTTGTCCCACTGGCAGAGGCAGAGAAGCAACATTAATGGCTCCTGACATGAATATCCGAGACAGCTAAACACATAAGCTCAGTCTCTGTGCACCACAATATAAACTAGACAGATTCCATTGCATCAGCAGCCAAACCAAACAATAGTGGCTCTGTGTGAAGTGGTTCAGTAAAATATAATGGCTGAGTGAGGATCTGAGGTGTAACACAGAGACTCAGACTTCCTTTAACTGGAAATCAGTATGTGTGCATTTGCCCATACAATATTTTAAAAACTGGAGGCAAGGCATTTTGAGAACTTGTGCAAATGTTATTATGCAAACACAAATTGGATAAAAGAGTGTAGGATAGGACTGTGCCATTTTAAATACATTCTGGTAAGATTTATAATGCGACTTCAACGGAGATGATATGTACAGAAAATCCTTTGAAGCCTTTTGTAAACATAATAAATCCACTTACGATCACTTTGGTGTAAAGTGCAGCCTGTTAGAGGCAGATGTTGTGGGTGTTCTGTGTGATATTGTGCTTGCTCATTCTCAATAAAACATTTGGCATTTTGATAGTCATTAAAAGGAAACTTACAATCCTGGGCTTGAAAGGCGGCTTGATCTTTCGCTGTTCAAGCAATTCCCAATCGATTCCTTGAAAGAAAGGATGATCCAAAATGGCCTGCTCCCCACCTTGTCCTGTGGCACAGCCCAGCCGCTTGTTTGGATTTTTTATCATAAACTGGTGGAAAAAGAACATAATTGTTATGTTTTGATTCTATGAAGAGTCAAAATTAAAGCTTGGCCTAATTTTCCTGTTCACCTGTCAAGGCACAATTTGCAGCAATTGACTGTCATTTGTGGCCCGAAATGTGAAGTTAATAAAACATTAAACACAAGTTTAATCAGGTAAACTTCTTAGTGTCTTTATTCTCCGGTTTCCTTTGTTCTCCTGCTTGTGCTCTTATCTCTCTCTCATACCACGTGACTTCCGGTACATCTCATACATATTCATTATCATGACATCTCTCCTTTAATCAGAAATAAACTTTACCTTCACTTACCAATATCTCTCGGAAACATACAAACATCGTAACTAATGGTAATACTATAACTCAACTACATAAAGTTTACTTCCTACAGCACTCATACATGCACTTTATGATATAAGATTAAAATACTGTCCCAAAGTTCTTATTAAAACTATGGCACAAAGTCTTCGTATCGTTTGGGCACTTTCCGGTTTCGTTTCGGCCTGCCTGCGATATTGTCGTTGCTTCTCGGTTGTTCACTTTCAGCATCGGAACTCGCCTCGGCTTCGGGTGTTTCTGGCGCTCTAGTCACTTCATCAGGAGTGCTGGTAACTGCCTCTGGAATATCATCAGGTCTCTCAGTTTCAGCATCTCGTATTGGCCTTTCAACTTCTTCGCTCGATGTATCTCTGGACTGGTACCTTTTTACATCTGAGACATTTCTCTTATACAGGACTCCAGTCGGAGACTTGACTGTCACCATACTGCCACTTCTGGATACGACAGTATAGGGTTGATGGTAATAAGGTGTGTCTAGCTTACCACCAGTTTCATGCCTCACTAGAACATAATCTCCTGGCATGATGTCTGAATACTTGGCTCCACGTTTCAAATCTGTGTACAGCTTTGCTGCACCTTTCTTTTCAGCATCGTGGTCCCTCATCTCCTGGTCGTCTCGGATTTCCTTTATTTCTGGCATTTTTGTGCGGATTTTTCTCCCAAAAAATGCTTCTGCAGGACTTTTTCTAGTGGTTGCATGAGGCGTTGCTCGATAGACAGCCACATAAGATAGCAATGCTTCTCGCCAATTTTGTCCTTCTGCGTGTGCAATCCTCAATCGTTTTTCAATGGACTGATTTTGTCTCTCTACTTCTCCATTGGCTTGCGGCCATTTCGGAGTTACTTTATGATGGTGGATACCTGTGGTCCTCATGTAATCCGTAAATGTCTCTGAAATGAATTGTGGACCATTGTCAGAGTATAATGTAACAGATAATCCATATCTTGCGAATATCTCTGCTAATGCTTGTATTGTTTTTTCAGTGGTTGTGGACTTCAACACCACGTACTCATAGTATCTGCTGTAGTAATCTATCACTACCATAATTGATTCATTCGTCGGTAAAGGTCCAAGAAAATCAAAAGCTACGTCGATCCATGGTCCTGTCGGGAGTTGCGTACTCCGGATCGGTTCTGGCGGATTACTCCTACTTGTGATTTGACATCCGTGACAAGTTTTAACAAATTTCTCTGCGTCTTTATCACAACCTGGCCACCATACCTTGGTCCTGAGGTTTTGCTTGGTACCAACAATGCCTAGGTGTCCTTCATACGCTAAGGATACGATCCTCGGTCTCAATCTTTGCGGAATCACCAATCTGCAACCTCTTAATACACACTGTCCGATGCAACAAAGTTCGTCTCTAATGGGAATGTAAGCCTTGTGAGTACACTTGTCCCATTGTCCACTCTGTATGCATTCTCTTACTTCCATGAGTTCTGGATCACGTTCAGATTCTCTCTCGACTTCCTTCGTAGTCACAGCTTTCGGTGTCGCCTGAATAGCTACGAAGCGTACAAAGCTCTCTGTTTCTGTTCCCAATTCTGACTTGGATTGTGGACCTCCATCCTTCACCAATCTGGACAGCGGATCAGCAATGTTTGCTTTCCCTGCTATGTGGATTACTTTATATTTGTAGGGTTGTAGTCTGAGTACCCATCTCTCTATTCTGGCACATGGTTTGGATCTAGGTGCATAGATCACCTCTAATGGCTTATGATCTGTGATGAGTTCAAATTCAATGCCGTATAAATATGCATGGAACCTCTCACAGGCCCATACAAGTCCGAGTGCTTCTTTCTCTGTCTGAGAGTATCTTCTTTCCACATCTGATAATAATCTGCTGGCATAGGCAATGATTCTTGGTCCTCCATCATGCATCTGGACCAACACGGCTCCTAAACCAACTGGGCTGGCATCCGCTATGACTTTGGTTGATGCCGCCGGATCGTAATATCCAAGAGTTTTTGCATCTGTCAGGCTTTGCTTCAGCGCTGTGAACGCTTTCTTCTGCTCAGATCCAAAATGAAATGGTACACCTTTCCTGGTTAGTTTTCTTAGTGGTTCTGCCACTGTAGCGAAATTAGGAATGAACTTTGCACAAAAATTGACCAATCCCAGGAAACTCCTCACCTCTGTTGCGTTCTGAGGTGCACGTGCCTCTGCAATAGCTTTCACCTTGGCCTCTGCAGGGTTTAGTCCTTTCCGTGTAAGTCTGTGTCCCATGAAGTCCATTTCTGACACACCGAACTGGCACTTGTTTCCATTCACGGTAAGGCCTGCCTCCTGTAGTCTAGATAGTACACGCCTCAACCGTTTGTCATGCTCTTCCTTCGTTGGTGCATGGACTATGATGTCGTCAGAAATGTTGGTAACTCCAGGAATGCCTTGAATCACTCGATGGATTTCATACTGGTAGATCTCTGAAGCTGCATTAATTCCAAATGATAGTCTCTTGTAACGATACAATCCACAGTGAGTCACAAGTGTTGTTACATCTCGGGAACCTGGATCCAGCTCTAATTGATAATAGCCCCACTTCAGATCAATTTTTGAGAATACCTTGCTGGTAGTAAGTTCTTGAAGTATTTCCTCCACTGTTGGTATAGGGTGTCGTTTTCTAATTATAGCTTCATTGGCCATTCTCATGTCAACACATAGTCTTATGTTACCCTTTGGTTTGGGCACAATCACTACGGGACTGACCCATTGTGTCGAATGTTCCACCGGTTCAATAATGTCTTGTTTGATCAATTCTTTAATTTTGGCTTCGACTTTCCCACGAAGTCCAAACGGAGTTCGGCGCATTGGTTGTGCCTTGGGTTTGACCGTTTCATCTACCGCTAGCTTCAATTGTCGACCTTTCAGCTTTCCTACTCCTTGGAAGACTGCGGGGAATTCTTGCTTCATATCCTCGTATGACTGAATTGAATTGACACAAGCTCCAATATGAAGTATTGCCAGGTCTTGCGCTGTGCTTCTACTCAACAATGGTTCTCCCCTCTCTTCTATGACCATAAACTCTGCTTCGGTGTACTTATCTCCAGCTTCAATAGTTGCAGTAAAACATCCAATGGTCTGCAATGGCTTGGTTGCTGTGTATGGATACAGTTTCTTGGAACACTTCTTTGAGGTACAGATGATCTTTTTCCTTTTCAACTTCTCCCATAAATGTCGATCAATCACATTACTGTCACTGCCTGAGTCTACAATGACCTGAACTGTCACTCCACCAATGATCACTGGGACCTTCTCATGATGTACTTCATTCAACGTAAATTGGTAACAACTCTGTTCCTCCTGGGTATCATTATCGTCACCGTCTATCTGGCGAATGCTATCTTTCTTTCCAGGATACTTTCCTTTCCCCCAGGCTTTGCCTTTGGAAGTTGTACTCTTCCTCTTCTGGTCTGCATTGGACTTGCTTTTGCACTTCTTTGCAAAGTGGTCCTTACCTCCACACTTTCTGCAAACTTTGCCTTTGGCCGGGCTTTTCCAAAGTGACCTCGGTTTCCACATCGATAACACTCCACGTCATGTGTCGGCGTATATCTTGGCTGATTATGGCGATGTGAGAGCCTCTTAATTTGCTGGCTTGAGTTGTCTTTCAGGGTCATGGTATGAAATTGCCCTTCAACAGCCTCTAATGCAGCAGCAATGGCTAAAGCATCGGTGAGTTCCAACTCACTCCCTCTTTCCAGTAGACGTCTTCTGAGTTTATCTGATCTGCAGTGCTGTACGACTTGATCCAGTAATTGGTTGTCCAAATCAGCTGGCATGTAATTGCATCCAACAGCTAGCTGGCATAGTCTCGTCACGTACTGAGCAATTGTCTGGCCATCTTCTTGTCTCGTTCTCCAAAACAAATGGCGTTGAAATGTAGCATTCGGTGTCACTACATAGTGTGCATTTAATGCATCTACCGCTTTCCGGTACTCATCCTTTCTTCCAGTATTCAAAAGTGTCTTAAATGTTTCCCGAACTGAGGGTCCTGCAGTGAAAAGAAGTAACGCCCTTCTCTGCGCTTTTTGTTCAACCGTACCAGTATCTAGAAATAGGCCACAACTGTCGGCGTAGGATTCAAATTCTTCCAGCCATGCCTTCCACTTCACACTTACAGTGCTTGCATCACCAGTCGGGTCAAAGTGAGCAATTCCACTATGTGTTAGAAAGTCACTGTTTGCACCAGCCATGAGGAAATATTCCAGCCCCAAAAGTACTAAGCCAAAGAGAAAATTCTTATCACCTTGAAGTTGTCTGTTATCCTCTGTAATCTTGTTTAGTCTTTAATTTTCTTCAAGCTTCTTTCATCCTCGTCACCAATGTCACATTTGTGGCCCGAAATGTGAAGTTAAGGAAACATTAAACACAAGTTTTATCAGGTAAACTTCTTAGTGTCTTTATTCTCCGGTTTCCTTTGTTCTCCTGCTTGTGTTCTTATCTCTCTCTCATACCACGTGACTTCCGGTATATCTCATACATATTCATTATCATGACAAATGGTGTCTCATCCAGCCTGTGTATTTGGTAATTATTATCCAATTCAACCCCCAAGTTAAATCTCAGGTAGGTCCTAGGTAACTTGGAAGGGATCTGCATCTTGTAATGTGGTGTTCCCCACAGATCAGAAGGCCCCTACATCATACCTCTCCGAGGAGGTGTGCCACTGGATACAAGTGTATTGAAAATGGTTTCGGCAGTCTTGAACTGAGAACAAGGGGAGCTGCTCTCAGCATATGCAATATGGTAGAGTACAACTAAATTGTAAATTGGAGAAGCAATGCATATTTCATCTGGGCACTCTCTAATCAGATGGTATTATCATCGACTTTTCCAGTTTCTGCTAACCCACTCACAGTTCTCCCTTTCTTCCCCATCCCTCTGTCTTTTTTCCTCCAGCTCTCCACCCCCTTTCCTCTTCATTCACAAAGCCATCCCCTACCCCGCTTACTGTCGTGCCCTCCCTTGCTTATCTACCTATTACCTCTTGCCTGTGGGATTGTACACCTCCCCTGCCCCTCCCCCCACCATTTTGCTCATATCTTAATGAAGGGTTCAAAATCAAAATGTTAGTTATGTATTTTTTATCTTTGCTATATGAAGTAGACTGTTGGACCTGATGAGTTTCTCCAGCACTGTGTTTTTACTTCCATCACTTTGTCTGCAGACTTCCGTGTTTCTCTTCAGAGTATAACTAAAGCCTGTCAGTAGAAGCTCAAGATATTGGAAGTCACTGATCTTGGAAATGGGTCACTGATCGTTGAAATCAACTGCACGTCGATTTCAAGGTGATCTTACTTTTGCTTCACACAGGGCAGGCTCCCAGCCACAGAACAGCTGATTGTTAAATGTATTTAATGTTCCATTGTGCTGTTGCAGCTTAGAAACATAGAACACTACAGTACAGAAATAACACCTTTTAGTCCTTCTTGTCTATGTCAAACCACTTTTTTTTTTGCCTAGACCCACTGACCTGCACCCAATCCATAGCCTTCCATACTTCTCCCATCGAGGTACCTGTCCAAATTCTTCTTAAAGGTTAAAATTGAGCCAACATTCGCTAGCGCAGTTGGGAGCGTGTTCCACACTCCCTTCATGCTCCCCCTAAACATTTCCCCTTTCACCCTTAACCCATGTCCTCTGATTTGTATCTCACTTACCCTCAGTGGAAAAAGCCTATCTACATTTACTCTGTCTAGCCCCCTCATAATTTTAAATGCCTCTAACAAATCTTCCATCATTCTTCTACGCTCCAGAGATTAAAGCCCAAACCTATTTAACCTTTCCCTATAACTCAGTTCCTGAAGTCCGGGCAACATCCTGGTAATAATCGCTGCACTCTTTCCATCTTATTGTTATCGTTCCTGTAGTTAGGTGACCAAAACTGCACACAATATTCCAAATTTGGCCTCACCGATGTCTAATACAACTTTACCAATATCATCCCAGCTCCTATACTCAATACTTTGATTTATGAAGGCCAATATGCCAGAAAGCTCTCTTTACAGCCCTATCTACTTGTGACACCACTTTCTGGGAATTATGTATCTGTATTCCCAGGTCCCTTCATTCTACTGCACTCCTCAGTGCCATACCATTCACCTTGTACGTCCTTTCTTGGTTTGTCCAAAATACAACACCTTACACTTGTCTGCTTTAAATTCCATCTGCTATTTTTCAACCCATTTTTCCAGCTGGTCCAGATCCCATTGCAAGTTCATCGGGGCCTGGTACTGCTTCTGCAGTAACTCCATCGCTTCAGCGTAAGTAGCAAAGTCACTTGGAAAACTTGGTGGACGACTTGAGCAAAAAGCACTTCCCTCTTGACTTCTGCACTCCGCATGTCATTGCGCCTCATGAATGTGTTGAGGCAGTGGACCCACTGATCGAATTTAGTCGAGGCCTCTGGGTCCTTGGGGATGGTGTCCCATCTATCCGCCCATATTACCTTGTTCATGGTCTAAAATTAAGGTGATTAAATTGTACTACCAATCAACCACAATCTGATAGAGAATCATATTTAATAGGCTTTAATCATCTTAAAGTGTCAGCACAGCTTGCATGTTGCTGGCCTGGTTCCAAAGCAGATATTGAGGAAGGGGTTTGGGCATAACAGCCTTTATGGGGATATCTGGGAGGGAGGAGTCACAGGTTCAGGGGTTGGGCCAGCCCATACATACATCTATACACATAGTGGTAGCACCACAACTCATCAAACAATTAAAAACACTTTCTGCAAGCAATAACCACACAAGCCAAAAGCAATCTCCAAAATGTTTTTCCAAAGAAAGTCAAACATGCTTGGAGTTTGCCAAGAAGGCTATTTACTACCTTCTTCTACAAACCAACAGTTCTATTATCCAAATACACAAAGATCAATCAATAACTGATAAGAGGCTCTCTTTAAGAAACAAGTGTGAATACTAACGCAAGTCACGCTACAGTTTGACTGAAATCTCGGTAATTAGATTGCTAGAACCAGCTACTCAGACTGCAACAAACATAAAACCCTATCACAAAATCAATTGGAGTTGAGAAGCAATAAAGCATTAAATTTAATTTTAGATATACTACACAGTCACAGGCCCTTCCAGCTCATGCCACCCAATTACACTCAATTAACCACCATAATACGTTTGGAAGGGTGGGAGCAAATCCGAGCACCCAGAGGAAACCCACGCAAGCATGGGGAGAGTGTACAGGATTCTAACCCTAGTCCCTGCTGCTGTAACAGCGTTGGGTGCTAACTGTGCTTCTACTTCTCTGGTACCCTAGGCTTCTGAAACTTTAGAATCTGATAGGTGACAGTATTGAGTTGTAAGGTCATGCTGTTCCTTTCATCTAAATCTGTGCCAGCAGTCCTTGACTAATCCAACAAATTATTGATGCATGTGGCAATTTCCCTAACCATAAACAGCTAAGCTATTTCTTGAATGGTTTTTGATGGCTGTAATGAAATACTGAAGGAACGTGTGAGGTGGATTCAAAATGTTGAGGTTACAGGAATTATTAGAAGGTGAAATACAAAGTTCTGAAATTACTAAAAAGGTATGGATTTCTTTTTTTTTTTTTTAAATTTTTTTTATTTTTCACACCATAAATCACATTAGCCATGATATACACTATTTCTTTTTCACACATATACAGTGACTTTTCCCCCCCCCCCCTTTCCTCCCAAACCACCCCCCCACCCCCCCCCTCTCATCCATTTTAGGTATACAATCTAGGTTGCATTAAGCCAGTCAGACAATGTTGTCATTCAACAAAATTACACCAGAAATTCTACTGAATCCATTCTTTTCTTTCCTTCTCCTTCCATCAACTTAGGTAATGTTTGTCCCCGGTAGGTTTTCGCTATTGTATTTAATGTAAGGCTCCTATACTTGTTCGAATATTTCAATATTATTTCTTAACCAATATGTTATTTTTTCTAATGGAATACATTTATTCATTTAAATTTGGTAGTTTCTTCCTTTTAATTTGGTTATGTATTCCATTAATATTTAAAGACATATAGTTCAGCGTAGCCCTTTTATATTTTGTTTATCTTCTCTTTCCGTTTTTCCATCATTACCTTTCCTCCTTTTCCATTTCTGTTTTCTTATTTTCAACTCTTTATCAGACAACATTCCTACAACATCTAACATTTTCCTTATTCTCCTATTTCTATCTTATTTATCCCCAATCTCCCCTTCACCTCCTGAGTTGTCCTTTATCCCTTGTCGGACAACCACATCTCCCCTCTCCATTTGGATTTGCGAATCCACTCGCAAGCGTCAACTGATTTTGCAGTGACCGCTATTTCCCCCCACCCCGCCTCCCCCAGAAAAGATTTCACTTTTCATATGTCACAAAGGTCCCTCTTTTAATTCCCTCCTTATTCTCTCTATTCCATTACCTTCCCTTATTAATTCTTGTCTATACTATCTATATTTTCCTCTAAGTACAGATACATTCATGTATGCTAAAAGGTATGGATTTCTTTAAGGCTTGCACTGCACCATCAAATTTGATGAAATTTTGTGAGTGAATTCAATGGAACCCAGGATTACCAGACTTACATCACATGCTTAATGATAAAGATTAATGAGTTTATTATCATACACATAATGTACAAATGCATTCAAATTCTTCCATCCTGCAGCCAAAAAGGTACTTTGTAAAAAAAAAACTGCAATAGTATACACTGAATTATCATACGGAAAGAGAAAAAAAACTAGAAAAGTTAGGTAATAAATAATCGAGGTAACAGTTGTGCAAGAAGAGAAGTGTTGCTTCATTAGGGTAGACAAGCCTTTCTGTGATGCCAGAGTAGCTTACGACTCAAGAACCTGATAGTCATTGGGGGGGGAAAAAAATCTGTTCTTGAGCCTTGAGGTGCTGCTCTTCAGGTAGCCGTGAAAAAAGACTGTGACCAGGTTGATGGGGATCCTTTACCAATTTGACTGTCTTCATGAGGCAATTATCTCACACAGATGTCTTAAATGGATGACTGTTTCCTACCTTCTGTGTTTCTGGGCTCTCAAATGAGCTGATGCAATCACAGTACACCTACAGATGTTTGAAAGAGCGTTCAATGGCTTGCTTAATCTCCTCAGACCTCTTGGAAAATAAAGGCCTTCTTTATGATTGCTTTGATGTGCTAGCTCCAGGAGAGATCCCAGAACTCGAAAATTAATCAATGCAGCCATGTGTGTGAACCTCAGCCACCCTTACCCAAAATCCACCATCAGCACCTTGGTCTTGTTGTTCTGCCATCACCCAACCAGATTCTTACTCTCCATCCTGTATTCTAACTCATCATTTCCTGTTATTTGGTTAACAATGGTTGAGCTGCAGCCAGAATTTGAGTAAAGTTCACCAGACCTTAACATTGCATCCCAATGAAGCACACAGTGTACTTATGCACATGGTAATAAACTCATCATCACTCCACTACAAGATGTTTTATTCCCAGATGCTTATATTTAACACGTACTTTAAAAAAAGGCGGATAAACAGGTAGATACATCCACATACACACACATTTTGGATGCATGCTGGCATGCAAGCATGTGCACATACTCAAGATGCACTCTTGTGTTCAAGAATAGGTTTGATGGGTTCAAAGGGAATCAAAGCTAGACACTTGTTATCTACAGTGGGCTTAATTTACGCACAGGGGGATTCACAAAAGAGCACATATTCACACAGACCATCCTGAAATAATACACAAATAATTTACCCATCAGCTGCTAAACATTATGAACCCCTGATAAGGAATGCAAGGGTTAAGCACACAATACCCATCAACCCACAGACTTAACACACCAATGAACAGTCAGTAAGTTAATTACAATGAATAAGTATGTCAAATGAACAGGCTGGCAGACTGGACTTCTGTGCTGGTCTTAAAGCAGCAGCAAAAAAAGGAGCCAAACAGGCTCCAGGCATGGCTCTTCAATGGAGGATTTGATCACATGACCTGCTCAATCATGTATCAGCCTCAGCTGTGGGCAGATCTAACAAATGATTCACATCTTGAGGACCAATCACATGTCAGCCTCATAAGTGAGCAGATCTAATCCTTAATTGGCAGGTGAGATCACTTCCAATCTCAGGCTCACTGGAGAGGTTACATAATCCACACAACACGGGCACAGACATTTATCACATGCAAAAGCTATATTGATTCAGTTTGCTTTTAAAGAGGTGTTTTTGTGAATTTCTTTTTGACATTCATATTTAAGATGAGGTTGCACACGGTAAGATTGCCTGTCCTTTAATGGTCCTTGAATTGTTAGGACAGACTATTTTACCAGATAAGTAGAAATCAACATGTTTTTTTCTGAGTCAACCATGTTTTTGGACAGACCAAGTAAAAGCATTGCATTTCCTTCCAAAAGTGAAGAAGTTGATTACTCTTATAAGGAAGCAGTTCACTGCTCCTGGCCCACAAAAGAATCACTTTCCATTCGAGGTGAAAATAATTTTCCACATGTCGGTAATTATAATTTATTAGCCTTTTGTTTAATTCCACATTCATTTAACTAAATTTTCCATTTGCTGAGATGGGATTTGAGCCATTTTCTTTTGATAATTCATTTGGGATTTAAGACAGTTGCTCAGTCTATATCTATAATCATATTCCAAAGAACTACTGAAATCTAAATGTCTTTGAGGATAGGACACCACTTGGATGAGGGAGGACAGGAAAATTAGTGAATTCTAGAGAACAGAAGAAGACTATTCAGTCAAGCTTGCCCTTGTCAGATTTTTGAAGGAGGTATTTAAATCATCCCAAATCCCTACTATATCCAAATAGGCTTGCAATGCAGAACCACTTGGTCATGATGCTTCCCAAGGCAGGAGAAGAAGCCACTTTGGCTAATTGTAATGCTGCCATCAATAGCAGAACTGGTTCTTAACAAATATCTTTAGCGGGTAGAGGGAGAAAAGCAAAGAGATCGGAAAATTAATAAAACCACCTCATTTTATACCACATTCATTTATTAGTTTGGGTGTTATGCTCTTTTGAGTTGGTTTATTATCATCTGACTTCACATCTTCTTTGGCTTGGCTTCGCGGACGAAGATTTATGGAGGGGGTAAAAGTCCACGTCAGCTGCAGGCTCGATTGTGGCTGACAAGTCCGATGCGGGACAGGCAGACACGGTTGCAGCGGCTGCAGGGGAAAATTGGTTGGTTGGGGTTGGGTGTTGGGCTTTTCCTCCTTTGTCTTTTGTCAGTGAGGTGGGCTCTGCGGTCTTCTTCAAAGGAGGTTGCTGCCCGCCGAACTGTGAGGCACCAAGATGCACGGTTTGAGGCGATATCAGCCCACTGGCGGTAGTCAATGTGGCAGGCACCAAGAGATTTCTTTAGGCAGTCCTTGTACCTCTTCTTTGGTGCACCTCTGTCACGGTGGCAAGTGGAGAGCTCGCCATATAACACGATCTTGGGAAGGCGATGGTCCTCCATTCTGGAGACGTGACCCACCCAGCGCAGCTGGATCTTCAGCAGCGTGGACTCGATGCTGTCGGCCTCTGCCATCTAGAGTACTTCGATGTTAGGGATGAAGTCGCTCCAATGAATTTTGAGGATGGAGCGGAGACAACGCTGGTGGAAGTGTTCTAGGAGCCGTAGGTGATGCCGGTACAACCAGATAAAACAACGTCTCTCAGCACATAATAATCACGTATCTACATAGATATTTAATATATATATATATCCACACATCCGATGCGCTCTAGTATCCAAAGTTCCTCAACATGATTATCCAACTGCACGAAAACCAACAAGGTCAGGTCAGATACAGCAATGAGCTCTCTGAACACTTCTCCATTAACAATGGCGTGAAGCAAGGCTGTGTTCTCGCACTAACCCTCTTTTCAATCTTCTTCAGCATGATGCTGAACCAATCCATGAAAGACCTCAACAGTGAAGACGCTGTTTACATCCGGTACCGCACGGATGGCAGTCTCTTCAATCTGAGGCGCCTGCAAGCTCACACCAAGACACAAGAGCAACTTGTCCGTGAACTACTCTTTGCAGACGATGCCGCTTTAGTTGCCCATTCAGAGCCAGCTCTTCAGCGCTTGACGTCCTGCTTTGCGGAAACTGCCAAAATGTTTGGCCTGGAAGTCAACCTGAAGAAAACTGAGGTCCTCCATCAGCCAGCTCCCCACCATGACTACCAGCCCCCCCACATCTCCATCGGGCACACAAAACTCAAAACGGTCAACCAGTTTACCTATCTCGGCTGCACCATTTCATCAGATGCAAGGATCGACAATGAGATAGACAACAGACTCGCCAAGGCAAATAGCGCCTTTGGAAGACTACACAAAAGAGTCTGGAAAAACAACCAACTGAAAAACCTCACAAAGATAAGCGTATACAGAGCCGTTGTCATACCCACACTCCTGTTTGGCTCCAAATCATGGGTCCTCTACCGGCATCACCTATGGCTCCTAGAACGCTTCCACCAGCGTTGTCTCCGCTCCATCCTCAACATCCATTGGAGCGCTTTCATCCCTAACGTCGAAGTACTCGAGATGGCAGAGGTCGACAGCATCGAGTCCACGCCTCTGAAGATCCAGCTGCGCTGGGTGGGTCACGTCTCCAGAATGGAGGACCATCGCCTTCCCAAGATCGTGTTATATGGCGAGCTCTCCACTGGCCACCGTGACAGAGGTGCACAAAAGAAAATGTACAAGGACTGCCTAAAGAAATCTCTTGGTGCCTGCCACATTGACCACCGCCAGTGGGCTGATATCGCCTCAAACTGTGCATCTTGGCACCTCACAGTTTGGCGGGCAGCAACCTCCTTTGAAGAAGACCGCAGAGCCCACCTCACTGACAAAAGGCAAAGGAGGAAAAACCCAACACCCAACCCCAACCAACCAATTTTCCCCTGCAGCCGCTGCAACCGTGTCTGCCTGTCCCGCATCGGACTTGTCAGCCACAAACGAGCCTGCAGCTGACGTGGACTTTTACCCCCTCCATAAATCTTCGTCCGCGAAGCCAAGCCAAAGAGATATCTACACACACACACACATATATAGTACACACACATATATAAACAAAAATCCCATCTATTTATTTTTTATTCATTATTTTTTGAATACTCCTCTTGCTTTGTTTGTGAGACCCAAGGCTACAGGATTACATTCAAGAATCTCACAGCCTGCAGGAAGAATCTATTTCCCAGCCTGGCAGTACTGAATATGATGTTCCAGTACCTCCTTCCTAATGGTAGTTGGTCAAAGAAATTATGTGATAGACAGAAAGGGTCCTCATTAATCCTTTGAGCCCTAGTTAAGCACATAATTACACATATTTATTGCACATAATTTCAATTACAGCTCAAATCTAACTTAATTTGTGTTGTTCCTCACCCAACTGCTGGTTAACAAATGCTATTCAGTGAATGCAAAATAGCTCAGGAACTCTACACGGGAAAGAAAGGCAACAGGATACCAAACTTTGGCCAAAGTTGCACTGTTGTATCAATTAAATGAAGGTTTCCTGCACAGACCTGCAAAATGAAGAATTACGCAATATTCTAGGGATCATTTCCTGTAGGCAGGGCACCTTTGCTCACGCTATTTTTTAAAATTTAATTTCTTTGCTTATGGCAAATTACTCACCATGGGCCATTTATCCTTAAAGAGCAAATAGATAACAGCCAAATGAATAGTCCAAAACATATAATCATAGACTTGCTAAATATCAACCCTAACATGGCATGCAAGTCCGAGCAATAAATGATAAATGAATCCCCTTTCCTGTTCATTGGGGTGGTTTCAGTATGATGAGATAAAAGAGGGAGCTACAAAGTTGTCATCAGTTTCCTGAAAAGGGGAAATAATATTTGTCAAAGGTGATATGGCATTTACACACTGCACGATACCCAAGTTTCACTGCAAAAGGACAGATATAGGAAGGCCAGAACACAGTGTTTCTGTATGCACAGCAATTGTACCCATACCTCCTAAAATGAAGGATTCAGATCTATATATTAGCATGTAGAAAGCGTGAAACTTAAACTGTGATGCCACAATGCGATTCTGAAATTCACTGATTTAATTTCTGCCTATCTAGCACATTGACTCCTCCATTTTTATCCAAGCTTCTTGTCATATTACATAATTCCCACATCATGATTTGCACCTGAAATACTGAGTGCAATTCTAGTCCCTTTACTGGAGAAAGGAAATTCTGGCTTTGGAGGCAGTGGTGAGTAGGTTCATCAGGTTGATTCTGGAAACTAAGAGGTTATCTTATGAGGAAAGATTGGGCCTATAATTCATGAGCTTCAAGGACTGAAGGGGATCTTACAGAGGCATATCAAATTATGAAAGGAATGGAGAAGATAGATGCAAAAAAAGTAATTCCCCTGGTAGATGAGACTAGTACTGGAGGACATTGCGTCAGGAGTCAGAGGTAACGAGTAGAGGTAAGGAGATATTGATTCTCCCAGAGAAGATAATCTATGGAATTCTCTGCCTGAGGAGACAATAGATGCAGCCTCATGGAATGCATTTAAGATATAGAAGGATTTTTTTTTAAATAATAGGGAAATTAAGGTTTATCAGAATAGATAGGCAAGTGGAGCTGAGTCCATGGCCAGATCACCCTTGATATTAAATATCAAATCTTGACCAGGTTTGATAGGCCATTTGGCCTATTCCAGCTCCTATTTTGAATTCTCATGTCAATTTGCTCAATATTCTCACAAATCTCTAATTAAGTTCTACTCATGTAGCTTTTAAAGATAATAAAGAACTCCCATGGATTAATTATAGACAATTGTAGAATTGTGGGATCCATTCCTGGTCTCTACCTCATTACTTGAACTTTGTTATGGTTACCACTGTAGTGTTACAACTGGCCCATGAAATAAGAAACAACTGTGAATGTTTCTACTCTGTTATTGAGTAAGCTCTGTGGAATAGTGGAATTTGGCTAGAACTGGTCTGGCTCCACTAGCAACATCATCAAGAATGTATTAAGCTATTTCATGAGACATCACCAGGTCTTATGGAGCTATCTATTTTCATAAAGAATGGGAAGGCCAACTATACCATGGAGCTTCCCAATAGCAGGGTGGCATTCTCAGCACAGGATCAAATAAAATTTAAGATTGTTTTAAAAATTACACGATATGGATGTTGCTGGAAAGACAGGCATTTATCCTCTATCCCATCCAGTTCCTTTAGGAGGGCAGGCAAGATCCAATCACATTGGTAAGTATTAAGTTGTATGAGAATCTGACCAGGCAATTATGGCACTTTTCTTGAAGAAGATTAATGGATCAAAATGGTTTTTTTTAATGACAGTCAATTGTTTTATGGTTGCTTTTAATTTGAGATTTATTTAATTCATTGAATTTAATTTCCACAGCAATAAGATGGGATTTTAAACATCTCTAATGTTATAACTGATGAGTCTCCATGTCCATCTAATAACTTAACCACTCTGCTACCATCAATACTAGGATAGCAATTGAATAACACAGGTGTTTTGGCAATGGAAAGCAGAAAGCAGGTGTGAAAGGCTGTTGGTCATTCTATTTCATAACTGCTTAAGATCATAAATATCAAAGTGGGTGTTATGTAAAATCTGTTGATACGGCAACAAAAATATACTTCTGAATTGGCCCATTAACACTCAGCTCCACCCTTCTTTTCCATACTAACATTGTAGAATCTGCTGTTGCCTCCCAATCCATGCACTAATTTCTTCAATACTTTCCCCTCAAATACCTGAACACCTCTTACTAATAGCATCTCATGTGACCGAAACAATGGAAAATGTTCAGCAAGCCTTTTGCCGCCACACTTCTGCTCTCAATCTGCCTAAAGAAAGCTCTTGGTGCCTGCCACATTGACCACCGCCAGTGGGCTGATCTCACCTCAAACCGTGCATCTTGGCGCCTCACCGTTCGGCGGGCAGCAACCTCCTTTGAAGAAGACCGCAGAGCCCACCTCACTGACAAAAGACACCAAGACAGAGGTGCACCAAAGAAGAGGTACAAGGACTGCTTAAAGAAATCTCTTGGTGCCTGCCTCATTGACCACCGCCAGTGGGCTGATCTCGCCTCCAACCGTGCATCTTGGCGCCTCACCGTTCGGCGGGCAGCAACCTCCTTGGAAGAAGACCGCAGAGCCCACCTCACTGACAAAAGACAAAGGAGGAAAAACCCAACACCCAACCCCAACCCACCAATTTTCCCTTGCAACCGCTGCAACCGTGTCTCCCTGTCCCGCATCGGACTTGTCAGCCACAAACGAGCCTGCAGCTGACGTGGACATTACCCCTCCATTAATCTTCGTCCGCGAAGCCAAGCCAAAGAAGAAGAAGAAAGAAGAAGAAACTCTTGTTACCCTTCACTGTCTTTGCCCCTCTCCCACAATACTGCCTGAGATGGGATCAAACCATCTGCAGCATGGCAGTACTTCTAATTTTTTCCCACTTTATGCCAAGACATCAAATCCACAACATCACCAATTTAAGAGGATCGATAGAGAAACTGCACCTACACCTCCTCCCTCATCACTACTCAAGGCCCCAAACTGTCCTTTCAAAGTGAGTCAACACTTCACTTGTGAATCTGTAGGGGTCATATTCCTCATCTGGTACTCCCATTATGGCCTTCTCTACTGGACGCAAACTGAGGAATCTGTCTAAGCTCCTTCAGATTAGATGCAGGTCTCCAATAGTATTGAGATGGTACAAGCACATTAACTTCATGTGGTGTGTTGTCCCTTTTATCTTTCTCTCTAGCACTGAGACTGACATCTTCTCTCTCTTGCTAAGGAAATTTTGCTTTGTAACATTCATTCAATTGCATGAATAGGTTTGCAGTCCAAACATGTAAGGGCAGGTTTTACACTGGCGTTTGTTCTTATTTTGGGACTCTGCAGGGGATATGTTATGACATGGTTATCCAGAGACAAGCTTATGGTAATCACTAAAAGGGAGACAAAACATGCTGAATTTTCTAAACTCCATAAACGCAGCATTAGTGGAAGGTTATGAGTAGTAAAATGTTACAGACCTCCACTAGATCTGACTATTTCATGACTAGATCATGACTTCATCTGCAGCATAATCATCAAAAATTGCACAACGTTTCTGTGGAGAGGTCGCTTAAATATGTTTGAGTCGTCAAAGCAAATCAAGTCTATTTCTTGTTGAACCTAAATGAATCACAGAGATGGCATTAGAGCTGGAATGTGAATACAGCCTGAGATGGGATCAAACCATCTGCAGCATGGCAGTGTTTCGAATTTTTGAAGTATCTAGCAAGAAACTGCACTCAATCAACTTGATTTACAAAGCATCAGTACTCAGTACAGGGAAGTATGGGAATGAGTTCAATGTCGCCACAGATTAGAGGGTCCCACTAATCCCAGTGGGTGAAAATGCAAACCTAAAACAAAAGCTCTGGTACCTGTAATGGAGTCAAGGTGGCCTGGTGATTTCAGTGAATTTTGATTAGCGACTGAATAAAAATAAATCATCACTAAGAGTCCCATCAATATTCACCAGAGAATCAAGTCATCACCTTTATTTGTTGTTCATACCATGTGTTCCACGGTAAAGATGAGATAGTGTTATTCCAGGACCACGAAGCCGATTTACATAAATATGACTGAATATGACCAAAACAAAACTAAAGCTAACTTGTGGCACTGCTATATTATTATACAGTGGCACAGGATGCCTTTTATTCATTTATTAATAACAGAGGGACAGGAGTAGGTCTTTAATCCCATTCTTCAGATCTACCATTTAATAACACCATGGGTAATTCCTGATTTCTCTCTACAGACTCATCCTTTCACCATTTACCTTAAGAATGTTGAATCCAATGTTTGCATACCACTAACTGAAAACCTACTTGAAGGACAAATTGGGAAGCAGGCTGAGGTTACCAGAAGGAAGCAAAATATGAGATTACAGACCCCAAAGATAATTAAAAGATTTATAACAAACATGTACATCAAACTGCAAGAGAAAGAGAACAAGGAAACAAGCTGTAAACCCAAACAAAAATGGGAACAAGATCTAAACATAAAGATAAAGCTATGCTCCAGAACTATGGGAAATACAATAAACACGAGATTACGCATAATACAATATAATTGGTTACACAGGCTATACACCATGCCCCAAAAGTTAAATAAATGGGACCCAACAGTATCAGATAGATGTTTTCGCTGTAAGAAGGAAACGGGAACAACAGGACATGCAATTTGGGCATATGAGAAAGTGGAAAACTTTTGGGAAGATCTAAATCAGGTATTAAATAAAATCACAAAAAGCAACATACCAAAAAATCCAGAGATCTTTCTTCTAAGTAATATAAGAAGTAAAGAATTTGGCCTCGATTTGGATGAAGCACAAAAAAGGTTTATTATGATAGCCTTAGCTGCAGCAAAAAATGTATTATGTCAACCTGGAAATCAGAAGATAGCCTGAGAGTACAGCAATGGTACATAGAAATGAATAAATGTATTCCATTGGAAAAAATAACATATAATTTAAGAAATAACATCACAGTATTTGAACAAATTTGGGAATCGTACATGGAACACAACAGAGAAGTCCTACCGTGGACCTCCACCCCCTAAAATGACAGAAGGAGAAGAAGAGGAAATGAACTGACCCAGTGTGTATAGAAGACACAAATTTCTTGTTATTTTCATTGTGTGATGACATTGTTTAATGGTTTTAATGTATCATATATGTTGAATGTTGAGTGGATGGGGAAGGGGGGGGGTGAAAGAGGGAGGGAAGGGAGGGGAGAAAAGGGGAGAAAATAATACTGTGTATATTCAAGAGGGAAATGTTTGTGTGTATTTTGGTCAGTATGGTTCATAGTGTGAAAAATAAATGTTGAATCAAAAGATTTTTAAAAAACTATCAATCTCAAATGTAAATGTAACAACTTGGTGAGCATTAACTGACTATTTCTGAAGTGAGATCTCTCTCTGCCTGTGGAAGTGTTTTCTATTTTCATTCTTTCAAGGCCTAGCTTAGATTGTTCATCTTGCTCCTGGTGCAAGACTATTCCCCCTCCCAATGGAAGAGACTGCTTGCACTTTAGCAAGCCTTAAAATCATGAAAATTTCAATCCGATTCCCCTGCTCCTAACATTCTACGTCTGAGCAAAATAACCTTGGTTTCTGTAATTTATGCTTCATTCTGATAATATTTTCATATCGTGGCATCCAGATTTGTCAACAGAACTTCAATGTCAATAATGTTGGCCAATGGTTAATTATGAGTTTGAGACACATTTAGTTTTTGATGAGAAATGAGGTGAAAGGATACGTTTATGGTATTAGAAATAGATCCTATTGCTGGTGTAAAAGTTGAAATGCCTCCCTCCTGTTGCTTTGACCTAACAAATAGATAAAAGGGACAACACACCACATGAAGTTAACGATGATAATAATGTATAAAGCAGACTGCCACGTATTTCAGTCTCATCCAGTGGATGTCAATAAGTGTTAAAGTGCAATACCCTAAAGTGCTGGAGATACTCAGGAGGTCGTACAGCATCTATAGGAAGTAAAAGACAACCTTTGTTCCGGGCCTGAACTCTTCATCAATGTATGAGCAAAAAGCAGGCAGTCCCCTGAATAAAAAGGTTGGGGGAGGAAAGGAGAGAGGGGAGAAAGGGTTGGGGGGGGGGGGGGAAGAGTAAAGGCTGACAGGTAAGAGGTAAATTGGAGGGTAGAAATGAAAAATGCTGAGAAGTAGTGGGGAATGGGGTAGCTCTGAATGGAGGGTGAAGGGAAAGGGGTGTTTTTCTGGAGGAAAGGAGACAGAAGGATAGGGAAAGAGAAAGACTCGGGGGACGGTTTCATGGAAACTGGAGATGTTCATGCCATCTGGTTGGAGAGTGCTCAGACAGAATATTGGGTGTGGTTCCTCCAATTTGCAGTGCAGAAGGCCATGGATAGACATATCAATGTGGGAATGGTGTGTTAAATTAAAATGGTTGGCCACTGGGAGGACCCTGTTATTGCAGCAGACAGAACAAAGATACTCAACAAATGATATCTCAGTCTGCATCCAGTCTCTCTGACGTAGAGGAGACCACAATGGGAGCACTGGATGCAGTAGATGACCCCTGCAGATTCACAAATGAAATGTTGCTTCACTTGGAAGATTCATTTTGGGGTCCCGAATGATGGTGATGGAGGAGATGTGGGTGCAAGTGTAACGTTTCTTGCAGTCACAGGGGTTGATACCAAGGGGGAAATTAGTGAGAAGGATGAGTATTCACGGGAATCCCAGAGGGAGCTGTCCCTACGGAAAGGGAAGATGTCTTTAGTGGTGGGATCACATAGAAATTGCAGAGGAGAATATATATTGGATACAGAGGCTAGTAGGGTGCAAGGGGAATCCTGCCAGGGCAGATGTAGGAAATAGAGGGTAAGGGCTGAGTTGATGGTAGAAGAGGGGAAGCCACATTTCTTTGAAGAGGGAGGACAACTTGGATATTCGGGAATATCCTGAGAGCAGATGTGATGGAGGCATTGAGATAGAATCCCTATTGGGGACAGGGTATGAAAAGGTGTCATTGATGTGTGGCTGGGTAAGAGTAAAAGCTTTAATTGATTTGTAGCTGATGAAAATGGCACAGCTGTGGCCTTGCCAGGTCTTCGCAAAGCTTCTGCATAATGTCTAGCATCCTTCTCATTGTCTCAAGTCTCTTCACTATTCTTTAAAGCATTCAGGACCTTACACTATTCCTCGTGGGCATCAGCTACTAGATGTGGACAACAAGCTGAAATGGTTCTTTGTTTCATTTTGGCAGCTCATTGTACAGACTGGTCTGGGTATGTCATTCCTATGTTAAAGGTCTGCAGTGTATTTCAATGGTGAATCACTCAAATTAGCATCACTTAGTGGAACAAGACAAATAGACCCTCAGAATATTCAGAGTCAAATATGTTCATCATATAATGAGGCAGCATAGCTACTAGACAAATCACGAGGAGACAAGTTCAAGCCCACTTTGCCAGCTTGGGAATTTAAATAAATAATAAAGAAAGCTGATCAAATAAATCTGAAATTAACTGAAACCAATAGATTGCTGTAAAAACCTATTTGGTAAGTGTGTCTCCTTTAGATAAAGAAAAACACCATTTACACGTGCTCTGTGACTCCAGGCACCCATAGATTGAAAAAGGTCATACCAATCACTATTCTTGTCTATAATGGCCTCACTTGGTTCCTAGCCATCTGCGACTTGGGGTTTCGAGTTGCTTGTCTCGACCCAGAAACTATACTTGTAACAGTTAATGCCAATGAGGCATTAAGCAAAAGCCTTGCCAGCTACACCCACATCCTTTGAGTGAATAATAAAAAAAGCTTCAGAGTAATTGCTACCATTCTATTATCAATGAATACATTTAATCATTATATACTTCCCGTTGGCTTAATAGGCATCGCCCAATGTGACACTAAGCCTATTTATTTAAAAAAACATGTATGTGCATTTCAGGATGGATAAGTAAAAAAAAGACGTTCAATTTCAGGATATTCCAAAACACCTTAAAACTGATGAAATCTTTTTGAAATTAGACACTATTGTTGGCTGCATTATGGCTTGGTATGGGGGGGGGCGGCATTAATATCTCCGAGCAGAAAGTCCAGGCAAAACTCTCCATACCATTGAGGAAATCTACACGGAACACTGCCGTTGAAGAGCAGGAGTAATCATCAAGGATCCAACACCACCCAGTTTTCACTGCTGCCATCGGGAAAGAGGTAGAGGTGCCACAAGACTCGTATCACCAGGTTCAGGAACAGTTGCCACCCCTCCAGTATCAGACTCCTCAACAGCAAACTCAAACACTCATTCAAGGACTCTTACTCTTGCACACGGATTTATGATTGAATATTCATTTTCCGATTTGAACAGTCAGTTTGTTCGCACTTCTTTCTTGGCTTATATTTCTCTTTTGTATACGTCCCTTTTCTTGAGTTCAGTTTTGTGCACAACTGATAAATGGAAATTTTGCCAGGCCCGCAGGAAAAAGAATCTCAGGGTTGCATATGATGTCATGTGTGTCCTCTGACAATATATCTGAACTTTTAACTATGTGTTGTTGAAAATGCAATATCTGAGTTTTGCACAAGTGACAGTAACTGCATCTCTGCCACTGCACAGGTATGTCAAGTTAGATTTTAAAGTCCTCAACCTGAAATGTTAACTCTGTTTCCACAGAGAATGATTCCAGCATTTTCAGTTTTTATTTCATCTTTCCAACATCAACAATTTCTTTTTTCATTTTTGTGCCTAAATCTCTGGACTGAAGCTTAGACCCAAAAGTTTACAAGTGAGAGTGTTACTAATTAATTGATCAGTTGATCACAACTTGTAAGTTTTGTTCTAAAATGCAGTAAGACTGTGATGTGTCTCTCTTTCACTCCTCCATCTCCCTCTCCCTTTCTCTCCCAGATGAGGGCCGGAATAGTTATTAACCACACCTAGTAATCTCAGTCACTCCCTCAGTCATTGAAACTCAAAGTAAAATTAATGGCTGTAGCAGGATAGGGTGACATTGAGAGACATCCATTCTTCACAATAATGTTCAATATCAGAAACTATCTGCCAGAGTCATCATTTACATTTTGTTTATATTTATGTGTGGTATATTAATTTATTTTCTCTGCAAGGACCACATTCCCCCAACAATCACAAAGAGCACCTTGGAGCAGTTCGTCACAGGACCGAAGCCACGTACCAAGTTTTGGGGTGTATTTCAACTTACTGCTTTCAGGATGGCCATTGCCCGCTCACTCAGCCAGACTGGGTAGAGGACCTCATCGTTCAGGATAGATTCAAACAGGTCATCTTCATTTTCAGCTTCAAATGGAGGCTGACCACATAGCATCTCATAGAGCAGGACGCCAAGCGCCCACCAATCCACCGAAGAACCATACTGCAGTTCCTGCAAAATCTGCCCAGAGACACATTTTCTGTCAGTCCACCAGCTTTTCTCACAATTAACTGGAAACTTAAATTCAGTGGAAGCATTACAGTCAGGTGACAAGCAATTGTAAATCTTCAAAGCAGAAACTGTAAAAGATGATTCAGAAAAACAGTATGGTGGTTATTTGTCCGACTCCATGGGGCTCTGGGTAAGTTGCATTGTGACGACACATTGATTTGACACCACTCACTGTTCCTGACCACAAGGTTATAGGTTGTAGGTTCAAACATATGCAAAATGTGTCGCAACTCTAGACCTTGATCTGATGCTTTTTGGTACTGGAATCAGAACAGTTATTATTTGCCTGCTGAAAGGGGATTACCAGTGTGCCTTTGAGTAATTTCAGAACATATTATTTTAAACAGTTGATCATGTGAAACCTGCTTGTAATTGTTCCTGTGGTGCCAGATGAATTGGCACCGTAAACTGCCAACTGGAGCAATCAAAGGAAAAGATTTTCAGAATGATGTAAATCAAAAGGCCTTTCAGGTAGAAAGTTTGTTCTCATTAATAGAACCTGTCTACCCTGATGTATAAATACAAGCAGGAGGAGAACTGCAGGATCATGAGCAAAGAAGTGGGAATGGGGCGAATTGGATGATCTAACACAAATGAGAAGGGCTGAATAGCCTTGTTGCCTGCTCAATCATCTGAAAAGGTGGCTCTGTATCTAACCCAATTGCTTTGCTTAGTAGTTTTGTCAGCTTCACCGCTCTGCTCCACAGACCCTGGTGTGGCAATGCAACAACAGCGCGACAACTTGTATTTTCTGTGGCAGGTCTTTGGAATATCACCAGCATCATGTGGGGTCAGGACTTTGACCTTTCCAGTCAGAGGAGACTGGTGCTAAGGGTAAGTGAACATTTTTTTAGGGGAAAAGTAAATAAATATGTATAAGCTAATCCGAAACTGGGGGAGTCACGTGATGGAGTAATGGCCAGTCGGGGAACTCCAGCCCTCTCCAGAAAAGTAAAATAAAGACAGTGAATAAACGAAGGCACAAACACAAAAACAAAAATAAAGTGAAAATAAAGGTGTGGAGAAAATGGCAGCGAAAAAAGAAAAGTCAAAAGCAACGGGAAGAAGAGAAGGAGAAAGGACGTCGGAAGAAGAAGGTGAAGGCCTTACCTGTCCGAGGAGGTCCGCCGCGGAGAGAGAAGCCCGCTCCCTAAGGTCAGTTGAAGTCCCGAACTCGGGACTACAAAAATGGCTCATGGAGCCAAGCAAAAATGCGCAACCGCGCATGCGATGCGCAAGACAAAAATAACACTGACGGGAGGGACGACCAGCTGAGGAGTCGATCTCCACAGCTGAGATTGACAGCCACAACACAACAGCAAGAGGAGAACATAGAAAATAACGAGAGCAAGAAAGAAGAAAGTAAAAAGAAATCAAAGAAACAACAGATGACCAACCCAGAGGAAGAAGACCAGCAGCAAGACACTTCTAATAAAAATAAGAAGACCAAAAATACCCAACAAAATAAAACAAACAAACCAACAAGAAAACCAGAAGAGACAGAGGCAATGGACACAGATCCTGGAATGGACTCAGAAGAAGAAGAGGAAGAACACAGAGAAATGGAAGATGAAGGGAAGGGCAAGACAATGGATTTTTTTTTTAAAGAATATATGGAATCAGCAAAAGAATGGCAGTCACAAGAATTCAGTGAAATAAAAAGAAGAGTAAAAAGTACAGAAGAAAAAATGAATAGATTAGAGATGATCATGTCAGATATAGGAAAAAGAGTGGACAAGGTGGAAGAATGAGAAACAGCCGTAGAAATGGAAGTAGATGACTTAAAAAAGAAATTAGAAGAATCTGATAAAAAAGTTAAAGAGACACAAGAGCTGTTAGCTCAGAAGATAGATATAATGGAAAATTATAGTAGCTAATCCTAAACTGATGATGATTCTAAAGAAGAAAGTGTATAATGTATGCCATTACCCAAACTGGTCATTCTCATCTCATGTCAATATTATAGAGAGAATACAGGATGTTTTTTTTTAAAATCATGCTTTAATTGATAAAGAAACTTTTTTGTGACTCTGTAAATTAGTTAGAGCTTATTATATCTTTCAGTATTCACTTTACAGGTACAGTTAATCAGATCAGCGAATCAGTTGCCCTATTTTTAACCAACTCAAACAGGTTAGTTTAGCACAAATGTTAAAAGAGAACAATATAACTAATGGTGCATAATTATTTCTTGGAAGTTGTTTGGATACACGGGCATGGATCTTGTTGACTAGTGCTGGCCACCTGCACAGATCATTTCCAATTCCACTGCTCCACAAACTCCATGCTCTGAACCTGTGTAGTAGCCAAAGCCTTCCCAGAGATAAACAACAAAGCTGTGAATGGTGGCAGAGCCTCAACTGAGGGTGGCAGGGGCTCCGTTGATGTAAGCAGGGCGTGGGGGAACAGAACAAACTCGCCCATCATTCTCTGAGACATTGTGACCAAAGGCAAAGCCTCCCCATCAAAGCAACTCACTTACTTCAATGCTTCTGAATGTCCCTGATATTCAGAAACATCTGAAAGATATTCAAAATGAAGCAAATGCTTTCAACTATGTACTTTAACACATCACTTAAAATATGTTTTAAATAATGCAAAATCAAACATGTTTAAAAATTGTGACCTGATTTTTTTTTCTTCTTTGTAGCTGTACAACTGGAAAATCATGGTCACAACTTGGCCAGCAGTATTGGGACTTTAGCTTTTGGTTAGAGATCTGGACCTGCTGACACTTCTGTGAGTAACTGCCCCAGTTCCACAAAGGATCAGCCATTGTCCTAGTGTACCATGGAACTTCACCACCATGAAAAAAAGTTGCTCATATTTTTAAAGATCCATTTATTTCTGGGCAATGATATTCATATTTTCCTTGGTGACCAAAGGCAGAGTTGAAGGATTAAACTCAATACTCAGTCGTTTTGAAAATCAGTGCAAAAACAGCCTTGGTGCATTTGAGACAGTAAGAGAGTTGGTTTAAAAAAAAAGACCTGCAGAACCATAAAACTGCAGACAGAATTCTGCACAAAGCTTCAGAATTAGAACAACTGGTGAAGACATACAAGTTAATGAATCTGTGAAGAGCTCATTCTACTCCTAAAGCTATCCTCCAAGAAGGCCTATTTACCCACCTCTGGTGCAATGTAGTCAGGTGTGCCACAGAAGGTCCCAGTTGTGTAATTACTATAGATGCCCTCTTTGCACATTCCAAAATCAGCCAGCTTGCAATGTCCGTCAGAATCCAATAGGACATTATCCAGTTTCAAATCTCTGAGGGAGAAAAAAAAATTGTCAGTTTTCTCCGCACTTTTTAAATCAATCATGCTCTATGCTCTCGAGCCCACTGCTCTACTCACATTCGCCAATGATACCACAGTCGTCAGCAGAATCACAGACGACAATGAGGAAGTGTACAGGAGGGAGACAGATCAGCGAGCTGAGAGGTGTCACAACAACAACCTTGCACTCAACATTAGCAAAACCAAGGAGATGATGGTTGACTTCAGGAGGGAGTCAGGAGAACACAAACTAGTATTCATTGAGGGGTCAGCAGTGGAGAGAGAACTTCAAATTTCCAACTGACCTCATCGCCGAGGATCCATCCTGGAGTCAATGCAGTCGTGAAGAAGTCTCACCGGCGCCTATACTTTGAAAGGAGTTTGAGGAGATTCCATATAACACTGAAGACTCTCAAAAAACTTGTATAGGTGTACTGTGGAGAGCATTCTGGCTGGCTGCATCACTATCTGGTTTGGAGGAACTAATTCTCAGGATAGGAAAAAAAAACTCCAGAGGATGGTTACTCGGCCTGCCACAGGCACCAGTCGTCACTCTATCATCTACAAGATGCAGTGTCTTAAGAAAGCAGCCTCTACTCTCAAGGACCCCTACCACCCAGGCCATGCCCACTTCAATCTGCTACCATCTGGAAAAAAGGTTCAGGAGCCTGAAGACGAGCACTCAGCGGCACAAGGACAGCTTCTTCCCCACTGACATCAGATTCCTGAATGAACAATGAACCACAGACACTGCTTTACTTTGACTTTCTCTTGGCACTTTAAAACATTTATTGTTGTAAGGTGGTTTATAGAAACGTTTGCACTGTGACGCGGCCGCAAAACAACAAATTTTGTGACACGTTCATGACAATAAATTCTGATTCCGAAAGTGAGGTTAATTTCTTGAGTGACCATACTTATTGCTCATTGGATGAACCTAAAGCCTTGAGCTAATGAAAGAGGACAAAAAGGCTCAGAACTCAGTTAGCTTTAGGAAGTCTCTTTGAGCTTGAGTATTCACAATACACGGAATGAAATAAAGGCATCACAAGTCAGGTTTACAGCTTCTGACCGGTGCCAGTAACACGGATAACCATATGGGCATATGCATGGAATATAAAACCCTCCAGTGTCAAATATCATTCGACAAATGCAGGAAATAATCACCACATCAGCATTCAGAAGAATGTTGCCAGGAGCGGTAGGATGGAATTATAAGGAGAGGCTGGGTAACCTGGGAGCCTTCTCTCAGTAACGTAGGAGGTTAAGTGGAGATGTTGTGAAGGTTTATAAAAATGTGCATGGCAATGGATAAGGTTAATTTTAGGTGAGGGGGAAAGGTTTAAAGGGGTCCTGAGGGGCACCTTCTTCACACAGAGGGTGGTGGGTGTATGAAACAAGCTGCTACATGAAGTGATAGAGGACAACAGTAACGTTCAAAAGACATTCAGACAGATACCTGATAGGAACGGTTTAAGGGACATGGGCCAAACCTAGGCAAATGGGACTAACTTGGCCTATGTAAAATCCTGGAACACCTGCACAGCAAAGATGCATCCATCAGGATGCTCTTTATCGACTACAGCTCAGCATTCAACACCATCATCTGTTCCAAATTGATCAGCAAACTCCAAGACCTGGGGCTTAATACGACACGGTGTAATTGGATCCTGGATTTCCAGATGCCACTCAGTGCAGATTGGCAAGAATATCTCTTCCCCAATCTCTATCAGTATCGGAACACCACAGGGCTTTGTACTTTGCCCCCTGCTCTACTTGCTTTGCATCTATGACTGCATGGCTTGGTAATAACAACTACACCATTTGCAAATTTGCTGACAATACCAGAGCAGTGAGCTGTATAAAAAAGGGTGAAGAGTTAGTATACAGGGGGGAGATTGAAAACTTAGCTGAATGGTGCATTAACAACAACCTCTCACTCAATGTCACCAGAAGAAAAGAGCTGAATGTAGACTTTAGGAAAAGAAAACCAGAGATGTATGATCAAATGATCATTGGGGAATTAGAAGTGGAGAGGATTAGGTTTCAAATATTTCTGGCTTGTCTTTTTTTTATTATTTTCAACTATTCAACAATTAATTTCCAGGTTGACACATGACAACTCAGGCCATGTTAGTAAAGTCGCCTGCCCCCTAGAGCGGGATACACTCGCAGGCTTAAAATAGAACCGTGATGAGGAACTAAAGACAAATCCACAAACTCATCATTCCCATCTATGAAGAGCAGGATAGACATATTTATAAAAGGGGCCATGTCTAACCCATGCACATGAAGAGAAGTCTCCTTGCTGTGTGCCAGAATCATCCTCAACCTCTTTCCAGTGGCTGAAGGATTGCCCCCTGAATCACACTGTGGATTCTGTCCATCGAGGTCATAGTCTTCTCTGCACAGCAACCCCAAGAGAAAGGGGACAGCACTAATCACTATTTTATTTACCTCATTGAAACCTTCAACTCCGCCACCCTGGAGGGACTCTGGAACATTTCTTATTTGGCTGCTACTCAGAAATGTGACTCACTCTTATTTCTATTTTACATTGGGATGCAAATCATGATCTGAACCCAAAAGGTGCTGCAGACCTAATCTCGGTGCAGAAAAATTGCATCATTGCCAGAGAAATGTTTCAATCTCTCGCTGCACCTAACCTCAAGCAGGCTTCTCATGAGAGTAGAACAAATCTACAGAGCTGACAGGAAATTTTAGAACTTTGCAGCTTGCACCCCAAATCTAAGGTCATGGGAGATTGAACTCCAATACCAGCTCACACGCTGAGATCTATGAGGACACAGGGCTTTTACCCAACACCCTCATTAAGCAGCTCTTTTACCAAGTTGTCCTCCAATCATAAAGGTCCACAATAAGAAATGTGGACAACTTCTCATTCCTTGGGAGCCGAAGTTTAGCAAAGTTAGGCATCAAAGAGAAAAGTCTTCAGTGCATCAGCACAACCTTGAGGTGCCTGAGGAAAATAGACTATTTGAAAGACTCAAGACCTCAAACCTGAAAATCCAGACAGCGCTGACCCCTGACATCCTAGGTGTTTCTGAAGCTTTGACTCCCCACAGTAGGCAACTCAAGGCATTGGAGAATTTCCACCAAAGCTGCTTCTGTAAAATCTTCCAAATCCACTGGCAGGTTAAGAGAGCCAGTGTCAGTGCCCTTTCCCAGGATAATATCCCAGCATTGAGGCCTTAATTACATTATGTCAGCTCCATTTGGTCACATAGATAGAACAAGGCTCACAAAACATACACTCTACTCCAAGTTCTATCACAGGATGAGGTGATCAGATAGAGGAAAAGAATCAAGAACACTTTTAAAATCTCCCATTGGCTCCTGGAATTCCTGCCTCATGACCACTTGAAGTGGACAAGGTACATTCATAATGGCACCAAGAATATCAATCAAAGCTTATGTGTTAGAAATGTACGGAAAACCACTGTAGATAACTAACACAGGACCACCTTTCAAACTACCCATTGGGCACCTCCTCTCTTATCTGTGGAATGGTCTGCAAGCCCTACATTCTCCTCATTAGAACCCACAAAACCAGAGAGAATGCAATTACAGTGAAGAAGGAGGGACAGTCTAAGTGGAATGAGAAGATGCTATTATGAGCTGGCATTTTCAGATGAGAAGTGACGAGGATTAGTCTAGTCTTGTCCATATCATCTTCTGTCAATTAGCATAACAAAGTGAAAACATGCTTTCTTCCAACAGTTATTCTCCAGGTTTGAGTTAGAGCTATTTAGGATCATATTTATTCCTTCTGAGGAAATATCTGTGGGTGAGGGAATTCTTGGAACTTAAAATTGAGTAGCAGGCACTGCACACATTTGCCGTGATTTGCTTCATGCTCCACATGGCTGCTGGCTTTCCCCTGTAGCCTTGGAGTTTCAATTTTTTATGAATACTTTCTTTGCATTACTGGAAATTTGGCTGCAGAACACACATTTACAGTCAAAACTCTCAGCTGGAAGCTCATGGAAACCAACAAGTCAGCCATCCTGCCAGTTTTGGCTGGAAACAAACCAAAAACTGAAATGACAGCAGATTTCCAGTAAGGAGTACAAGTCTGACTTTATTTCGGAGTAGATCCATTTAAAGGACCATTCATGGAACACACAGTATTTATTTTTGAAAGAAAGAAAATAAGATACATTTATATTTTGGGTTCTTTTTCCATCCTCAAGATGCCTTAAAATATTTTACGGTCAACAGATCTCTGTAATGAAGTTATTATTGTGCTGTGAATAAATGTAATAGTTTGTAGACAACAAAATTTTGGCAACTACTTGCTATAATTTCAGTGAAAATAACTCTCAAAAACACAACTTGAGGTAAAGAAGTCTCTGATTTTCCTTCCAGCTCCTCTTCATATGATGTGCTTACATCCTTCAACATTGCACACTTCTCATGCGTGCGGCTCTTTGCAAAGCTTAAGAGGTAGGTTGTCAGTCTTGGAAAGGGAACTGGCTTCAGGCAGGACCCCTCCAAGTAAAATACCTGCCTATCTCTGCAGCTTCCCCTAGGCCCAAGCATCCCCTTAACTCACTCTTCGAAGTAAAGCTTCCAATAGCTGAAGGTTCAATAACTAGAGCAAACAGATTGTCAATAGAAGCTGAAGAATATACTTGGAATGCATGGCCTGATGGATGATTAGCACGTTAAGTAACAGCTTTTGAAAGGAAATATAAGGATTTCTATAAGAAACTATATGGATTTTCCCATAACAGGGTGAACTAGCACAAACAGAATGGGTTTTGAATGATCTGAAGAGCTGAACCTGTGTACTGTATTGTTCCATATTCAGGAAGCTGAGTAATAAAAAGTGCTGACAACACCCATATGCCAAGAATGAACTTTAAAAAGAGCAAGGAAGTGGATTCAGACAGAAACATTTCAACGAAAGATGATGGCCAATGTTGTTAAAGTGCTTACATTCAATTGTTGCTCAACCAATTAGCAGTCAACTACTTTACTCAAACTCCTTCCAAAAGTACTAAAGTATAACTTTCATATCGCTGAAACAAACCTAGATATTGTAGTTTTAAAATGCAATACACAAAAGAGCTGGAGAAACTAAGCAGGTCACACAGCCTCTATAGGAATAAAGGGTAATAGGGAATCCTGCTGCAATGTACTGGACTGGGAGGATGGGGCACAGTGAGGAGGAATCACGGCGTGGGCTGACAAAGTGGCGTTCTGCCAATTGGGAGTGCTAAATTTCCAACTTAATTGCTACAGCAGTGGCTTAGATCAGACAACTAAAGGGTCCATGCTTCCTGGCAAGGTTCCTAGTTTGTTGTCATTTCAATGTAATTCTAAAATGCCTTTCATATTGTAAACAAAAACATTGGGCTCTTTGACACAGTGAAATCTTAATCACTGTAAAGAATTCAGCAACTTGGAACTCAGCCAATTCTCTTGATTACTTCTGACATGGTAGAATGCTAAACATAGCATTCAGGACAGAATGACTTAAAACTTCACTTTTGCAAGTTAATATACTACTTCCATTTTCCATTTATTTGTAATTGTTTAGTATCAGCAAATTATCCACTAATGTCTTCTGGATGTTCATTCTGAGGAAGAGTGATTGCCTTTCTAAAAAAAAACAATTTATGTGGGTAAAGCTGGAACTACTCGGATGGTAAATCACTTCTGCAGCAGGATGTCAGGAGTTCTCACTCCAGAAATGAATCCATGTGATTTCCTCCTGTGACAGAGTATTTAGAGGTAGTTTGGGAGGAATTGTTAGCGCAGCTTGCACACACACATTTTAAGACCGAATTTTTGCAGGACTTTTGCAGAATGCTTTTTGCAGGAGGCAACAAAGTATCTACAGCAGCTTGCCTAGGAGAGCATGTGATCTTTGCAGGCAGAAGACAGCAGTTTTGTTCTCAGAGAGAGGGAGGGTGTGAAACAGAGAGAGAGGAGAGACAAAAATCAGTTCCAGAAGGACACGCTGGAAAACTTTGGAAGGCTCCTTGGTCAAAGGAGGAGACTGGCGGTCTGAAAGGTGACCTGAAAGGAAGAGGATCTTCTGGATAACCCTGAAGGGGGCAAGTTTTGTCTGCAAGACTGAGAAGGAATCGGTTATGGATGTCCTGGAAAAGGAATCTCTCTCTGAAAACCAGCAAGAACCCTCCTGAGTGGTGACCATTTGCTTGATAATACTGGTGAACTTTGTTAATGCTAACTTCTGTGCACAGTACAAGAAATGCCTGCAACCAGTGAGATTGGACTGTGGACCAAAGAACTTTTCTAATCTTAAATATACATTACACATATGCGCGCTTAGTATTAGAGGGGGGATTAAGTAGTTAGGTAGGTTAATTAAGTTTAATTCTGTTTTCTTGTTCAATTATAGTTAAAAACTACTTTTGTTTAAGTAACCCTGTGTTGTGGTGCATATCTATGGCTGCTGGTTAATGGGGTCCTCTGGACTCCGTAACACTCAACTAAGCTCCTTTATGAAGGGTAGTGGGAAGCTAAGCTAAAATTTGAGTGATAGCATTGATTCATTTGGCTGCAATAAAGGGCTAGAAATACAGAAGCACATTAAAATATGCACCAAAATGACAGTGTGCAAATCAGGCCAGTTTGTCCTATGCATCCAGTAGTTTTCCTACCTGCTCCTAATGCAGGCACATTTGTGATCTGGTGGGACCATTCCAATTAACTAGTGTTAAGCACAAGTTATTTCAGGACTGCTGAACTGACCAGCATTGCCAGAGCCCTTTTGAAGGGAAGTTTACCATTGAATTCTACAGTAACAGTAACCTAATGTCATTGTGCAGTTTGGAGAATGCTTCGAGCAGTCCTGTTCAATGGAGGGGCATTGAAGTGCTAGTGAGTGAAGGTGGCTGTAGCAGGAAGTACCCGAACTGATATCGTTCAGGAAATTTAATAATCTCAGGCTATGGTCAAGGTGAGTGTAAATAGCAATAGATCCCATTCAGCTACTGCACTCACTCTTGTTCTATTTAAACATTTGCACATCTAAAGGAGAAAGAAAGATTCAAGATTCAATTTATTGTTATTGTAATTAAAATGTCATATTACATGAAATTGCTTTTGCCATCAGCAGAAATTGCCCGAAGCACCTTACAGTCAGAGAAAGAGAAGCAAAAGAGAGCACCCCCAGAGTCACCGAGTGTCTGCAGATTCGCCTCCATCACTCCCGCAGCCTCTGCAGTCACAGAGAGTCCAGTCACGACAGCAATCTCCAGCAGCCCACAGCCTCCGTGGGTTCCTCGTCTCACGTCGCCAGCAGCCCGCCACATGCATTGGTATTTCAGCCGCCGTGGTCACCGTCACGTGGGTCATCTCCTCTGCTTGCCTTTCTCACATGGGGGATGGTCTCTCCATTTTCTGGTGCCCTGCTCCAGTCCTCCACTCTCCTGGAGCCTGCAACCCCTTGTGGCTGCTGCCAATCGGAGGCGCCGCCATCTTGGTCGCAGACCCTGAGGTCGCAGGATTTTGAATAAAACTGCCTTTGGCTCCTTTAACAGGTTATTCAAAGCCTGTGCAGAGCTGATGGCAATTGACAGAACAGTTGGACCCCGTGGGAGTGGTGTATCTCTACTCATTGCTCTGCACCAGCGGCAGGGCTGCCATTTTCTGCATGGAAAGTCTAAAACACTGCACATGCTGGAACTCCAGTTCAAAGATCTGTGCAGCAGGCTTCCACAGCTTAGATGAAAGATCTCACTGCTATTACAGAGGAGCTTCAACAGTGCACAAGAGTGAATGCAGAGGAAAGTCAGTATTTCCCAAATGATGGCCATGGGGCCTGCGTGCCAACTTACAGATGTCCACAGGCAACAGTCATTTGGTTTTCTAGGTACCTGTGGTCAATGTGTCCCCCTTTAGCAACAGATAGGAAGTGTGCACAAGTCGACATTGTGAAATAGCACATGACACAGGCTTTGCGTCAATCTTGGACTGTGGGGTAGATACTGTGTGTCTCATGAGTTTTCTGGGTATGGATACCTTGTGTTGAATCAGGTAGAGATGGTGCCTCCTTGAGGACATGAACTCATTGTTCCTTGAATAGAGAAAATCCTACAAGTCTCATATCCACCAGAAGTCTGCCAGCTGTTATGTGTTTCATATATCAGCTGCTGCTTAGAATAATTTAGCTGTCAAGTTCAGCGGAATAGAGACCTTCAGTATGGGCACAGATACATGGCTGGAATTCCAGCTGCAGAAGGAGGTTTCCAGATGTATTATTACCACAGAAAATTGGAGGTAGGAATTTGGCTTGCAAATTAGCCAGAACCTTTCTTCCCCTCCATCCGAAGAGTCCTCTGGCAAGTTATCTTTGCCATCAGATTCTCTCTTCTGCTCCTATTCTTGCTGGAGGCTCAGTGGAAAGTAGAACTTGAATCACCAAACTCAACACATGACATCCAGCATGATGTCCATACCCCGCGGTTGCCATCACTCCTAAACCTGAAAAAACTTGATGCCCCCTTTTAATGTGCAGATGCAGTGCTGCTGTTTGGACCAGCTTTCTAGAATACATGTTAATTACATCTACTGAATATGGTTTAGCTTTATCAGGGATACCAATTGGATATTGCATCTGATTAACAACTTGTACATGCTGTGTTAAACAAGAAAGTCTGCAGCTACTGCTTATTACACAAAAGTGCTGGAGAAACTCAGCAAGTCACGCAGTGTTTATTAGCAAAGAGACATAACCAATGTTTTGGGCCTGAGCCTTTCTTCAAGGTATGAACAAAATAACAGGCAGGCACCTGAATATCTCCTCTGCATTGGAGAGACTGGAAGATCATTTCATTGAGCACCTTCACTTTGTCCACCGCATTAGCGGGGACCTCTCAGTAGCCATCCATTTCAATTTCACGCCCCATTCCTACATGTCTGTCCATGGACTCATGCACAGCCAAACTGAGGCCACCTGCTAATTAGAGGAGCAAAACTTAATATTCTGTCTGGACATTCTTCAACTGGATGGTATTAACATCGACCTCTCTTTTTTCTATCCTTCTGTCTCCTTTCTTCCAGCTTCCCCACTTTGCAGAAAGCTATTCCCTCCCCGTCACTTCCCAGATTTTTTTTCTCTTCTGCCCTCCCACCCGTATCCATCTATGACCTCATGCCTGTGGACTCTCCTCTTCTGCCCCTCCCCCCTCCCACTGTTTTAGTCAGGTGCCTGGCCGCTGTTTGGTCAAACCTTGATGAAGGGCTCTGGTCCATAATGTTGGTTATGTATCTTTGCCATAAAGAAAGCTGAGCGACCTGCTGAGTTTCTCCAGCACGTTTGTGCATTGCACACTCTGTGATTACGTATGCCATGCAAGCATTGTAGGTGGCTGACATAGGTTCTGATTGGAGAGGCACACCACCTGTCTTTAAGGAGTTTGTACCATCTCCCCATGTCTGCATGGGCTTTCTCCATGGACTCCATTTTCCTCCCACCGATCAAAATGTACCAGGGTTGTAGGTTAATGGGGTGTAAATTGGGCAGCAGGGACTCATGACCAAAATGGCCTGTTACCATGTCGTATGCCTTAATTTTCTTTAAAAATTAAAAATATGCATGGAAGAAGCTAAGTAACAATTATGTGCCTTGAGTTCTTGAAGGTACAGATCACACTTCAAAGTTAATATTGTGTTCATAATACAGGTACTTTATGTGATTAAAATATGAAGTTGCCATGCTTTCAAAATATTCCATCTGCTCTGGCTTGAGATAAATACTGAATAAGCCATTATCCTGGGGCTTCATTTCCCATGGTCAGATGAATATGCACACGGATGAATATGCACACAGCTGAAAATGCCATGTTTGGTTGAGCAAACACAATAAGCTATACAAAGTATGAAAAGTCCTAATAAAAAAAATTTATCGCTTCACTGAAATCTTTCAGGTAAGCTTGAAAAGAACCAAATAACTAAATATTGTTTAGAGGGGATGTTGGTTTATGCCTGTGGTAGAATAAACACCAGAATTGGATGAGACAATTGAGATTAGAACTAATGCATGACTTACATTTGGGATTAGAGACATTTTGAATAACAGGTTCTCGGGAGGACAAAAAAATGGGTGAAGCTGAAACCTTGGTGAATATTCCCTCAGTCTAGGTTCTGTTAGGAGGAATTAGGAGGAATTCAGAGACACAACTTTGCAATGAGAGGGAGATACGGCCAATATTGATCGGCCTGCTTTCAGATTAAAGGGAAGCTTTATTTTGTTTGTGTGTACCCAGCTGCGCTGGGTGGGTCACGTCTCCAGAATGGAGGACCATCGCCTTCCCAAGATCGTGTTATATGGCGAGCTCTCCACTGGCCACCGTGACAGAGGTGCACCAAAGAAAAGGTACAAGGACTGCCTAAAGAAATCTCTTGGTGCCTGCCACATTGACCACCGCCAGTGGGCTGATATCGCCTCAACCCGTGCATCTTGGCGCCTCACAGTTTGGCGGGCAGCAACCTCTTTTGAAGAAGACCGCAGAGCCCACCTCACTGACAAAAGGCAAAGGAGGAAAAACCCAACACCCAACCCCAACCAACCAATTTTCCCCTGCAACCGCTGCAACCGTGTCTGCCTGTCCCGCATCGGACTTGTCAGCTACAAGCGAGCCTGCAGCTGACGTGGACATTTACCCCCTCCATAAATCTTCGTCCGCGAAGCCAAGCCAAAGAAGACCTCAAAAATATCCCCTATCATCATTTTGAAAAGATGCCGATCATTTTAGTTCTTCAGTTGAGCCCTTATTTTTTATTGTTTTGTGTCCATTAAATGACCTTCATTGGTGGTTTAATGATCTTCCTCATTATGTGTCACATCAGAGCATTTGTTTTAAACAATAGCTGCAAGGCCTGCCACATGATAGAGTGACCTAATTCCCACTCCAGTTTGTCAGCCAGTCTCGCCAAGCTGCTTCTGGTACTCCAGCCTGCTCAAGCTTAGATCAAATGGGCTTAAATGTAGATTCTGTCATTTACAAATCACATTATTTCAATGACAACCTTCACGCTGCAAAGAAGATTATTGCGACACAAGAACTTGAATAAGGGTAAACTTAAGCTTGTAACCTTAGAATTCCAAGTTCTATACATGTAAATAAAAATACCAAATTAAAAACACTAATTTCATTATACTTCACTAAGATATTTTCAGTTATTCCAGAAAGCAACATAAATGACATTTTTCATAATCACGGACTACTTGTTATCTTGTAATTTTTTTTCACAACATGGAAGGAGGAACACTGTCGTCAGAGAGCAGCAGCAATCATCAACGACCCACACCATCCAGCACACACTCTGTTCTCACTGCTGCCATCAGGAAAGAGGTATAGGCGATAACGTTGATTGATAAAATGCCTTTACAAAATTACGAGAATTTAAACAAAATTATTAATGTGAATGATTACATCAGCTGCAGAATGTCTTTAAACAAAGTAAAACATAAAAAAAACAACTCCTCATAAATAGGTTAAAACTGCTGGACTACAAAATAATCACAAGTTAGAGTGAATGGAATTGAAACTGCTTATCAGATGGAAGAAGCTGCATAAGGAAAACAAGTCCATGTGCTGACTAATGTATTTAATGCTAAGAATGGTATAAAAACCTTGGATGTGTAAGCATGCTTTGAGTGGGTGCTCAAGAGCACTTAGTGTAGTGTTAAAATCTTGCCACTCCTGTCAGATGAAAGTAGTAAAGGTATTGCCTTACCAAAGGAAACATGTTGTCGATTTTCTCAGAACAAACTTCAACATAGGTGCCACAAGACTCTCATCACCAGGTTCAGGTACAGCTACACCCCCTCTGCCATCCAGACTCCTCAGCAATAAACTAAGTTAGGGAGTTATTTAAGGACTCTTACTTGTGCACTTTATTAATTAAAAAAAAGATTCTCTCTGTAGTGCACAGACGATTTGTTTACATTCATTATCTGTTTACAGTTCTTTATTTGCTTACATCTATAGACTTTGTACAGTTTTTTTTCCACTACCAATAAGTGGCAATTCTGACTCGCCCACAAAAAAGAATCTCAGGGTTGTATGACAATAAATCTGAAATCTAATCTAACAGGCCCTTTTGGCCCATGAGCCCATGCCACCCAATTATACCCAACTGACCTCCAATGCCAGTATGTTTGAAGGATGGGAGGAAACCAGAGTGCCCAGAGGAAACCCATGCGGACATGGTGAGAACATACAAACTCCTTCAGACAGCGCTGAATTTGAACCACTGTGCTGTAACAGCATTGTGCTCCCTGCTACACCAACCTTTCCACCCCCTTGAGACGTACAGCACAGAAACGGGCCCTTTTGGCCGATGAGCCCCTGCTGCTCAATTACATCCAAATGACCTACAATCCCTGGTGTGTTTTTGAACGGTGGGTGGAAACCGGAGCACTCGGAGGAAACCCACGCAATACGAGGAGAACAAAGAAACTCCTTATAAACAGCGGGAGATTCAAACCCTGGTCCTGGTCACTGTAACCGCTATGTTAACCATGTCACCCAGCCTCATAAGGTATGCTATTTTGAAGTTTTCCTCCTCTCTTTGTTCCCCATTCCAATGCTCTCCGGTCTTTTACACATCATCTTCCTAATGTTCAGATGCTGGAATATGCAGCCCTTTCTTGTCTCCACTTAACAGCTTCCAACCTCAAACTCAGCCCTCCCCTCCCACCTTATTCATTCTCCCGTCAACGTCCTTTTAATCAGATTTCACCTTTTACCTACAAAATCCTGTCTCACCACTCTTCCTCAACTCTTTGTAGTCTCTGCCCTCTCACTCAGGATGCAAGGTTTTGACTCAAATTCTTCCTCCACAGATGCTGCCTATAATCTGCTTGAGTTCCTGCAGCGGTGTGTTCTTTACTCCAGATTCTGCATCTTCAGCTTCCTATGCCAATATTGGATTGGATTGCTGGTACTTTGTAGCAGTACCACAATTTGGGATGCTCCGTTCTAAAATTTCCATCATAGTTTAAATTGGAAAAACCTGCAGGGGCATAGGGATGAGCACGAAAAGTGAGACCAATTGGCAAGTTTTGACAATGGCCTCCTTATGTGCCGCATAACACCATGAAGTGCCCCACCACTTTGTCACTGCTGTACAAGAGCTAACTCCTCTCATCCCTGTCACATGCACATTAACATAGCCAACAAAGTATGTTTTGCTGTGAGAATCATGGACACTATGGCATAGAAACAGGCCCTTTGGCCCATCTAGTCTGTGCCAAACTATTATTCTGCCTAGACACAATGACCTGTACCCAGACTATAGCCCTTCCATTCATGTACTTAACCAAATTGTTATTTAAATGTCAAAATCAAGCCTTCCGCTGGTAGCTTGTTCCACACTCTCAGCAGTATCAGCTGTAACTTTGGGCATTCACTGATAACCCTGATATGTATACAGTTCATGGAAAGCATATTTAAAGTTGCACCAACTGTAGGAATGGGAAACAACAGTACCAATCCAATTGGTTAACATGAAAAATTATCCCACTCTCAAGATTTGTTATATAAAACTCTTACTTGCATATTTATTATCAGGACTACACTGATAAGAGTGGAAATAATCCTCACATTGACTCATTGAGAAATGTGTGAAGAATTTGATAGATAAGACAAACCATTTCTGCTGGCAGGAAGGTAACTGTGATGGAATTGTGTTATTATTAATCTTTAGTAATAAAATGATACATCTTTAGAAAAGTTATTTTGTGGGTTTGGTCACAGGGACACAGACCCTTACACACAGAAGCCATTTTCGGAGTCGCAAATTCTGGTAAGCAAACCCATCAAAACTAGAAATGTTTGTTCATTGGAATATCTCGGACAATGGGGTTGCTCAAGGAGGACATTTAATGAAACAAAATACTCTTTGCTTGTTTACCTGTGTTGTTAGAATGGAAACTCAGATGGCAGCTGAAAGGAAGCCATTTACTGGTTGGTCAGCAGTCAGATGCTGACATTGGCTCTCAAAACTTTTGGAAGAGATAGACTTCAAAGACAGCACTGATGTTATGTCACATGATTAAAGACATTTTCAGAGAACATATTATTGAAAACAGAGACATTTTTGAGACCAGTAGAAGTTGCTTGGCCATCCTGTAATCACACAGAATTAAAGATGCAGTAACCAGAATGGTACTGTTCCATCATAGTTTAAAAAGGAAACACCTGCAGAGGCATAGGGATGAGTGAGCGAACAAGCGAAACTAATTGACAATTCTGTCAAGGATATGGTCCAGGCACATTTTGCAAATGGCCTCCTAATGTGCTGCATTACTCTATGGTGTGATGCTGTGTCATTCACTCTAAGTAGGGATTAACTGGCACAAATAGCTCATAATCATTAATCAAATATTCAGTGAGATAAATGGTTTACATCATGCTGTGATAAAGGACCTTTGTCGAAAGGTGTCAGCCAGGCTTGAAGAATGAAGGGGATGCGCTGAACAGTGTACTGGCTCATAGTTCAAGAGGATTTGAGGGAAGGTTTGTCAATTCACGGTTGGGATCAGAAATGTTTTAAAAGACGAAGGGAAGGATGAAAAATTAAGAGGGGTAATTCTTACCATCCTAATCATTATAATCTTGATGTAACATGCAGATAAATCTCATCTAGTTCTCAATTTCATTGGTATAATGGTGGTAAGCTACACCTGGGAAAATTCATTCCAAAACTGTATTATGCCACAAATTTGATTTCACCCGACTCTTGACACTATAAGGTGAAAATCTGATAGTTTTCTCTTTTGTATCCCTGGGTGTGGAAGTTCTGTGTGTCCCATGGTCAAACAGTTTGGTAGCATTCACCATCTAAACTCTCACAAATAAAAAAGCCTCAAAAGTTTTCTCAGAGTCAGCGAACTAGACTGCAGAATTGAAAAATAACTAACTAGAAATTGAGAATTTCAAAGCAAATGAGCACATAAGAACTAGAATTGGAAACAACATCTCCTCCTCACTGACAATCAACACAGGTGCACATCTAGGACATGTACTCAGCCTACTGCTCTACTCATTCTACACCCATGACTGTGTGGTTAGGCACAATTTAAACCTGTGTACAAATTTGCCGACAGCACCATGGAGGTGTACAGGAGAGAGATAGATCAGCAAGATGAGTGGTGTCAGAACCACAACCTTGCACTCAACATTAGCAAAACCAAGGAGATGGTTGTGGATTTCAGGAGGAAATCAGGAGAACATGAATCAGTCTTCATCAAGAGGTCAGCATTGGAGAGGTCAAAAACTTCAAAATCCTGGGAGACAAAATCTCTAAGCATCTATCCTGGGGCCTCCTTGTTGATGCAAGCATGAAGTTGGCTCACCAGTGGCTATACTTCATGAGGAATTTGAGAAGATTTGGTATGTCACCAAAGACTCTCAAAACATTTTTACAGGTGTACAGTGGAGAGCATTCTGCCGGTTGCATAACTGTCTAGTACAGGAGGTGCCAATGCACAGGACAGGAACAGCCTACAGAGGGTTGTTAACTTAGCCAGCAATATCATGGTCATCAGTCTTCACTCCATCAAGGACATCTACAAGAGGCAGTGCCTTAAAAGAGTAGCCTCTATCTTCAAGGACCCCCACCACCCACGGCATCCCCTCTTCACTGCCACCATAGGGAAAAAGGTATAGGAACCTGAAGATAAACACAAGGACAGCTTCTCCCACTCTGCTATCAGATTTCTGAATGGACAATGGTCCACAGACACTACCTTACTTTCTTGCACTATTTATTTCTTTTTAAATGTAATTTATAGCAAAACAACAATTTTTTTTGGCATGTTCAGGACAATAAATTCTGATTCTAAGAAGAAGGAATGACCATATTGCCCCTCTCCTCACAACTCATACCTCTTGATTTTCTTCACCCAAAAACACCTGTCTTGTATCTACTTCAGTAACATCTTGGGTAGATGGTTCTAAAGACTGTCCATCTTCCAGGTGAAGATTTTTTTCATCTCAGATGGTTAATCCCTTCTTCTGAGATTTCAGAAAGGAGGAACATCAACTTTATATCTAATCTGTTAGTCTTGGCAAGAATAGTTTGTGTTTCAAGGTTAGCTCTCATTTTCTAAACTCTGAAGATTATAAATCCAATCTGTTCAAACATTCCTCTTAGAACAAATTCATCATCCTTTGAATCAATCTGGTAAAACCTGTTGCTTTCCCTTTGTGGCAAATACATTTACCTTGAGGTGGGGGGGGGGGGTCCAGATCTGTATAAAGAATTCCAGATGTTACCTCACTGATGCATAGACATCTGTACTCTCATAGTCAGATCATCCTATCAAAGACAACATATGGTTTGCTTTCTTAAGTACTTGTTATATGTTAAAGTAAGCAAGAAAGTAAAGTAGTGTCTGTGGACCATTGTCCATTCAGAAATCTGATAGCAGAGTGGGAGAAGCTGTCCTTGTGTTTATCTTCAGGTTCCTGTACCTTTTTCCCTATGGTGGCAGTGAAGAGGGGATGGCCTGGGTGGTGGGGGTCCTCGAAGATAGAGGCTACTCTTTTAAGGCACTGCCTCTTGTAGATGTCCTTGATGGAGTGAAGACTGATGACCATGATATTGCTGGCTAAGTTAACTATGTTAATTCTCAGCGATCTGTGTGAAAAAGCATCAGTGACCCAACGTGCAACATCATTCAGTCTCAGAACACCTAAAAAAACCCTCTTGCATTGATACTTTTTTTCTACCAGAGTAGATTACCTCACACATGTTAAATTCCATTTGCCAACCTCTTAACTATTCTTAGAACTTGTCTATATTCTGCAAAGCCTCTCGGCATTCTCCTCAAAGCCCAGCTCATCTCTGGATCATCTGTAAATTTGAATATATTGTTTCCTCTTCCCCCAGTATGAACAGCTGAGACCCGAACACCTGTCCTTGGGCACAGTCCCCTCCCCAAAAATTACTCGCTTGACCGCTGTCGGTTCTCATTCTTAATGTGTGGCATATTATCCCAAAATGTTGTGTGGCGCACATTATCAAAGGCTTTTTGAAGGTCCAAATACCTGACAGAAACTGATTTCATCTTAGCTATTCTATTAGTTACATCCTCATACAACTCTAACTGATTTGTCAAACATGATTTCCATTTCATCAATCCATGTTGATTCTGTCCAATCCTACTGTTATTTTCTAAATACCCTATTATCACCTCTTTGATAATAACTTTAACAGTTTCTTCAAAGTTAATCCCAGACAAATCGGTCAATAGTTCTATTTTATCTCTCCTGGTTTTCATAAGAAGAGGGTTAGATTAGCTAATTTACAATCTGGGAGACATTCTATGACATTTTGGAAGATAGTAACCAATGCATCCATTAATGCCTTAGCCAACTCCTTTAAAATCCTAGAGTGCAGGTCACCAGTTCCAGGGGGCTTGTCACCTTCTAGTCGTATAATTTTTTCTTCAGTTCTTTTTTGACAAATGCCAATTTCTTTGTTTTTCATTCACTTTAGATGTGTTTGTTTTCAACATTTTGGGAGGTTGCCTAAATCATCTTCTGTGGTAACAGACACAAATTATTTATTTAAAAAATCAGAGAAATGTAAATGCTGGAAATCTGAAATAAAAACTGAAAATGCTAGAAGCACTCAGCGAGTCAGGCAGCAGATAATCAGAATTAACATTTTATATACAGGAAAGCTTTCTTCAATAAAAATACCCATGATGATGGGTTTCTGACACAAAATCTAACTCATTTTTTCTGTCCACAGATGATGCCTGTCGAATGTTTCGAGCACTTTCTGATTATGCGATGTAAAATATTGGTTAATTTTTCTGTCAGATAAAAGTAAAAATGAGAGGTTTTGGTTACATTTCACTAGATTTCATTCCTATCTTGTTTAGAGAATAGGAAGGGTGTGAAATATAGGATCAAAGAAAGAATTCTAATCTGACTGCTGCAGAACATTAGTATTAGAATAAATTGCTACAGGAAAACAATTTACTGTCTTCACGATTTTCGAGCCATCACATCTGGAAATCCTTCTGGGAAGAAACTGTATTTTTTGCATGGAGATGAGAATTATTCCAAGATATGTGGACTTCAGAAAGACAGGAACAGTAAGTGCTAAAAGTTACACAAGCTTTTCACAGAAAATTACTGCAGTGACAGGAAGTATTCACTTGATAAATCTGGTGCACAAACTGATGAAATAATTTTCACAACCGTATAGAGTTTGTAGGTTTAAAATCACCCTTCCTTTGAAGACATGGATAAAAATCGCTCGCCAAAAGATTCAGACTCAGCAACAGTAATTATGTCCATTTGAGGTGATTAAGAATTTCATCACAAAGACATATGGAAAAAAAAATTGCTCTCATGGGCTAAACTGATTTGCTGAATCAAACCTTTGACAGATGCTTGAATTTTTAGTTACATTTCAAAACATGCTCCACCATTACTTGATAAAGACACAGCTGATGTAGAAAATGGCCACATTAGCAGAAACTGTGAGGGAGCCTGGTAATGTTTCCACCGTCCAGGCTTTTTTCCTGTACATCTAGTTGGGAAAAGCTGTGTGTCCGACAGAAAGGCAACATTTTACTGCATTGCTACAGTTGTAACATGAAGTCTGTACCATGGCGTTATTTACATAACTCTAACCATTCCCTCCGGAACTGACCTATTATTCATGTGAGGATTCTTCACGTTGTCCTTGACGACAAGATAGTAACTGCCAGAGGGCTGTTGACTGAAGAGCAAATGGCTTATTCTACATCTACCAAACATATACACCATCAGGACACATCATTTCAAAGAAATCCAGATTGGCTTATTCTCTTTCAATGGTGTGAGGTTAAAAATGTTGTTCAGAATCAGAATCAAGACTTATTATCATGAATAAGACATGAAATTCGATGTTTTGTGCAAACAAAATATTAAATAAATGACTGGTCCAGGCACTTAAAATTTTGTTTGAGATGCTGTTTGTTTCTGTGAATTTTCTGTGCTTTGTTTTTCTAGTCTCCTTGCTAGAACATGTATCAACCATTCATATTAGAACCATCTTTTGACATTACTATAAAAAATAAAATAAAAATAATAATAATGCACGAAAAGCAGTGTTTTTGGTTCATTGATTATTTGGGAATCTGATGGCAGCGGGAAGAAGCTGTCCTTGTGCCGCAGAGTGCTCGTCCAGTACCTTTTCCCTGATGGTAGCAGAGTGAAGAGGGTGTGGCCTGGGTGGTGGTGGTGGTGGTTGGGGGGGTGGGGGGCCCCTTTGAGGATAGAGGCTGCTTTTTTTCAGACACCGCCTCATGTAGATGTCCTCGATGGAGTGAAGTCTGGTGCCTGTGATGTTACCAACCCTCTGGAGTTTATTCTTGTGCTGAGAGTTGGCGCCTCGATACCAGGCAATCAGTCAGAATGCTCTCCACGGTACACATGTAGAAGTTTATGAGAGCCCTCAGTCATCTCACAAAATGTGGCCGCTAGCGAGCCTTCTTTGTAATTGCATCAAAGTGGAAGCTCCAGGACAGATCCTCGGAGATGTTGACACCCAGAAATTTGAAGTTCATGACTCTCTCCACTACTGAGCTCTCGATGAGGACTGGGTCATGTTCTCCTGACTTACGCTACAAATGTATAATTATTGCAATCAGTGCAATGTCTCTGACACTGTAGCAGATGAAGCTTATTTCATTGGGAAAGGAAGGAAGCTGTAGAGAGCAACCTCATACATTAAAGTAAAAGGTCAATAATCAATGTGCTCTTTGATTGTCCATTAAAGAGATCAGATCATATGTGTCCTTCTAAACTACAATTTGCTGGAGGAACTCAGCGGTCAAACAGCACAAGTGGGAGAACTTCGTTTTAAATTTGATTATAATTTAGAGATACAGCACAGTAACAGGCCCTTCTGGCACACGAGCCCACACCTCCAAAATGCACCCATGTGACAAATTAATATTTGGAATGTGGGAGGAAACCATGGAGAATAGACTTATCACAGACAGCAGCAGATTCAAACCCATTGTGCTAACTGTTTCACTAACAATGTAGCCAGTATAAAGTGGACAGGGGCAGTGGGGCACTCTGTTCCACCCTGTCCTCTACTACATTTCCCCTCTGGATAAAGGGTTTTATCTTGCAATGTCAACTGTTCTATTTCTTCCATTCATACTGCTTGACCCACTGAATTCTTCTAACAGACTGTTTTTAAGCTTCAGATAGCAGCATCTGTTTAGAGAATTGTGTTCTGTTTTGGTCATCGGGCAAAACTGGAGAGGGTGCAGAGAAGATTTACATCGGGTCTCAGCGGCATAAGCCATAGATTGAGTAGATTCTGGCTCTATTCCCTGGAGTGCAGGAGAATGAGGGATGATCTCATGGAGGTGTATGTAATCATGAGAAAAATAGATTGGGTGAATGCAGAGAGCCTTTTGTCCTGAGTAGGGGAATCAGTGACCAGTGGACATAGATTTAAGGTGAAGGGGGTGGGGGAGAGAATTTAACAGGAACCAGAGGGATAATGTTTTTTTTACACAGAGCATGGTGGGTGTGTGGAATGGGCTGCTGGAGGAGGCTGAGGCAGGTACTACTGCCGTTTGAAAAAAAAACATGGAAAGGATGGGTTTTGAGCAGTGGTTTTCAAACTTTTTCTTTCCACTCACATACCATCTTAAGTAATCCCTATGCCCTAGGTGCTCTGTGATTTGTAAGGGATTATTTAAGGTGGTGTATGAGCAGGAAAAAGACATTGAGAACCACTGCTCTCAAACCATTTGCTACTGAAATATTTTGTTTGAGAAAAATTGTCATTGGCCCATTTCCTTTGGAGTTATGAAACCATGCACATAACGAGTCCATTAGGTATGATTAAAACAGTGGTTTTTAAACTTTTTCTTTCCACCCACATACCACCTTAAGCAATCCCTTACTAATCAAAGAGCACCTACGGTATGGGGAATATCTAAAGTGGTATGTGAGTGGAAAGAAAAAGTTTGAAAACCACTGGTTTAGAGGGATATGGGAATAGTGTGGCATAGGTGATAGGTGCAGGCAAGTTGGGCAGAAGGGTGAGCTTCCCCTCTCCATGACACTATGAAGAAATATTGTAACTCAAGATGCAACTAAGGGAGAAAAACTAAGGTGATGTTTTGGGAAGTTGAAATGGTCTCAGAACTGACCGATACTCAACATTCAATACTCAATCCTGAATCAATCTTCAATACTATTATTTAAGCAATTAGCTTTTACTGTTTGCATCAGAACTCGTCCATTCTGACACCTGAATTCTCACTATTCCACTACTGACAAAAGATGATTGACTCTTAGGGACACACTATTTTTCTCTCTCCACAGATGCTGCCTGATTTCCTGAGTGTCTTTATTTTTTAAAAATGTGATGATTGAAGCATTTATTTCTGTCTGTCCCCACCCACATATGCTGAACTTTACTTTTAGTAGCTTAAAATATTAAATAAATGACTGGTCCAGGCACTTAAAATTTTGTTTGAGATGCTGTTTGTTTCTGTGAATTTTCTGTGCTTTGTTTTTCTAGTCTCCTTGCTAGAACATGTATCAACCATTCACCACAGCTCTCCCTACCCCAATCAAGAACAAACAAATCAATGATAATACTGCAGGATGGAAGCAGATATCAAGTATTATTCTATCATGGCAGCTGATACCAACCAATAGAAAGTTACCAAGCCCTTTCATAGTACACGAGGAAAGATCTTATTTCTCACAGGTATTTGAAATGGTGTTACAAAGCACCTGATTTCATTGAGGTAACACACACCATTATTTTGACTGAAGTCATTGCAGTTAGTTTCACTGAGGTGAGAACCAGCTGCAGAATGCAGCAAATGCTTCTGTTTATAAGTCAAGTCTTCAACCACTCAGGTCCCTGCTGCATGGAGTTTTCAGTATCCTCTGCATTCAACACATTCTCCAGTCGTTTGTCTCTGGCACATTTGTCGGAACTCCTCAGTATCCAGTACATTTTTTTGATAGATTCTGGTGCAATATGTTCCTTGTGGCTTTTATGACAAAGTTACAGGAAGTTTCTGGGTGTTTAGAGAATGCATCTCTTTGTGGACTGCAGTGAAAGTCAGTTAATTTGTTGCCACACTGAAAATAGTATATTCAATGTATTTATAGATAAAGCCACTGGGCATGAAACAGAAAAAATCCGTTGTACAGAACATAGCAGGGAGAAAAGATAAGTAACATTAAACATTTCCATTCTGAACAGACATATCTTAGAGCAATTGAGCTGCATTCACAAAGCTACTCATTCACCGTCTTCAAAGATATTTAACAAGCATTCCAAATCATTGAAGAGAATTTCTTGCATTTGGGTTTGATTTTGTTTAGCTTTGCTGTGGCAGTATGGATTTGTATTGAAGGCATTGTTGGGTAATCTGTTTGGGCATCACACAGATCTATCTACTGAACCCATTCATCATTTCCAGAGCAAATATTTAGACAAGCAGTTGTACCAAAGTGTACTTGTGTCTACAAGCTAGCAATCAGGTGACTGCATGGTATTTTCTGAAAGTAGTAGGTTTTAGGACAAGCTCCAACTGGCTCCAAAGGTCTTCCTGTTTCAGTAAATCATGAGCATGGAACTGATTAATCAAAGCGCAAAGGTCTTGCAACAAATTTCATGATTTGAAATATACTCTGTAATTTCCCATCAGTTTACAATAATAGAATTGTTCAAGTTGGACAGCAATACGGCCCATCCAGACTCTGTTCTTTACCCATTCAGAATTTAAACCTGCAACTCTCTCACTGAAAGAAGATTTCCCCATCACCACCCCCCATCATTTCCCCCTGTCTCTTTTCCTCTAGTTCAGTCTCTTTTCCCTTTCCCTCTGACTCACTGAGCCAAAAATAAATCCTCTTACCACATTCAATTAACACCTTTTGTTTGTTAGCCTGGACTCTTTCCCCCCCACCCCCCCCCAGTCTTTATTCAGAGGCCTGTCTGCTTTTTGTTTATACCTTGAAGAAGAGGCCAGGCCCAAAAGATTGATACTACATCTTTACCTTCTCTGGACACTGCGAGACTGGCTGAGTTCCTCCAGCATTCCTGTGTTTTGACTCAAGCCAATTCTGCCAGGCACATCAACAGGGAGATAAGTAGGATGCTGGGGTTGTACTGCAATGTAGAGAAGTGCTGGAGAAACTCAGCAGGCCATGCAGCATCTACAGGAAGTAAAGGGCAAACAACATTTCAGGTCTGAGCCCTTCATCAAGGTATAAGCAAAAAATAGATGGGCGTCTGAATAAAAAGGTGGGGGGGGGGGTGGGAGGAAGAGGAGAAAAAGGAGGAAGGGTCAGGCTCATCAGCAGGCTAAACAGCGATACAGTTCAAAACCATGCTGCAGGCAGCCACGTAGAACAGAATGCTGGCAACTGGAAGAATAACGTTATTAAGAATCTTGAAAATTTCCTCCCTATTTGTGCAATTAAATTTCAGTGATTAAAGGGTGAAAGTCTGTTATCATAAGCTATTACACTTTGCAAACATTCAGTACACTGTGATAAATGCTTTCAAAGGGTGATAAAGGGCTACAAAACCTTCAGAGAGAAAACGAGATGATGTGGCGGCGCACATATTCATGGCGAACCGGTCCCGCTAGTACCTCCGCTGGGGCAGCCGCGAGAAGATGGCACTATCGGTGGACCTCCGTGCTGCGTGGTTTGAACAGAGCACACGCCTCGGGCGAGCGTGATGATGTCACCGCCTACGCGGGGGCAGAGCTCACCCTGCCCTTAAAGGGGCACGCACGGAGTTTGAAATCAAACAGTCGTTGAAACCTCCAACATAGTGGTTGTGAGTTTCATTTCGTGTAGCTGCCGCTACATTGGTAACCCCGACGAGTCCAGACGGTTTTCTGGCCTCTCGCTATGGATTCCTCAGAGATCAATGCAGTTGTTGTGAAACTGTACCCCCTTCTAGACACATCACCCACACACTTGGTTCGGTGGAAGCGCAGTTTTGTCTCCGACACATCTCATCAGATGCCATGATGTTCTACTATGTTGTGAGCGTGCTCGACGAAGAGACCACGGCCAGGGTGGACGACCTCATCCACAACCCACCAGAGGAAGGTAAATACCTTGCCCTCAAGAACCTCCTCCTCGGAATCTTCAGCCTCTCCCTACAGCAGAGTGCCTCCAGACTCCTACACCTGGATGGATTGGGAGACAGAACCCCACCTGCCCTCATGGACGAGATGCTGACGATAGCAGAGGATCATAAACCCGGTTTTCTTTTCCAGCAAATTTTCCTCGAACAAATGCCTGAGGGCATACAACTCCTGCTGGCAGTTGAGGACTTCTCCGATCCACAATGAGTCGCGGCCTGCACAGACGTCCTCTGGCGGACCAAGCGAGATCACCCGCCCAGGGCCCAGTCGGCCTCAAGCATCCCCTAAGCACAAGCCAGAAGAGCACCACCCCACCTGGTGTTTCTACCATCAATGCTGGGGGATTCAAGTCCGCAAGTGCAGGCAGCCCTGTACGTTTCAGGGAAACGACTCGGCCAGCCGCCATTAAAGGCTGCGGCGGCTGGCCATGTGAACAGTTTCCTGCATGTGACCAACAAATCCACCAGCTGACGGTTCCTAGTAGAAACCGGAGCTGAACTGAGCGCGCTCCCCTCGACAGCCCTCGAGACCCACACCTGAGCACAGGGCCCTACCCTACGGGTGGCCAATGGATCCTCCATTAGGACTTCCAGCACTCGAAGAACACAGATCCAGATCCGAAAGGACAAGTTCTGCTGGAAATTCGTGCTGGCCTCGGTGGGCACGGCACTGTTGGGGGCCGATTTCCTCCGGGCGCACAGCCTGTTGGAGGACATCAAAGGCAAGCGATTGGTTAATGCCCACACCTTCCAATTCATCTGCCTTGATGCCACAGCTGCGTGCGATCCGGGGATAGCTTCCTTCAGCGTCCACAGGGACGAGTACTCCTGTATTCTCGACGAGTTTCCCTCCATCCTGCAACCGCACTTCACTCCCGCCATGCCCCAACATGGAGTCTGCCATCACATCTCGACCCAGGGCCCCCTTTTCCATGCCAAAGCCAGGCAGTTGCCCCCTGAGAATCTGCAACTGACTAAGGAGTAATTCTCCTGACTGCAGGAACTAGGGATCGTCCGTAGATCAGATAGCCGAGACCTGCACCAGAAACCTACTCGCCCACTGGATTGCCAGGTTCGGGGTCCCGGCGCACATGACGAGTGACAGAGGTGCTCAATTTACGTCCGCCCTCTAGTCACAGTTGGTGAGTCTCTTGGGGGGTCAAGCTCCACCACACCACTGCATACCACCCCCAAGCCAAAGGCCTAGTGGAGCGTTTCCACCGACACCTAAAGTCAGCCCTCATGGCTCGCCTCAACCGGTCCCAGTTGGATGGACGAATTGCCCTGGGTTCTTCTCGGCATCAGAACGGCTCCAAAGTAGGACCTGCAGGTATCATCCGCAGAGTTGGTGTACGGCGCACTGCTGTCGCTACCCGGGGAGTTCTTCGGCCCGGACATTGGCTCCACAGCAGAGGGTCAGACCTTGTTGGCAGACTTACGGGGTAAGCTCGTCTCACTAGCTCCCCCTCCTCCATCCCACCATGGAAGCCGGCTGTCCTGTTTTCCCAAGGAGCTGGACACAGCCAAGTACATTTTCATCAAGCACGGTCCGCACACTGCATCCCTGCAGTGCTCTTACAAGGGCCCCTACAAAGTCCTGCAGCGATCAGGCAAGACTTTCACCTTGGACCTTGGGGGCAAGAGGGAACTGTCCACGGTCGACCGCCTCAATGCGGCTCACCTGGACCTAAGCCAGCCGGTAGCAATGGCCCAACCGAAACGTCAAGGCCAGCCGCCCAGGTGGCGAGTCGCATAAGCCAGTTCTGCGGGGTGGGGGTGGGGGGTTGTGTGGCGACGCACATACTCGTGGCAAACCGGTCCCGCGAACAGCTTCCAGCATGTGACTGGTGAGGCAGCCGCGAGGAGATGGTGCCTTCGGGGGACCTCCGTGCTGCACAGTTTGAACAGAGTGTGTGCCTTGGGCGAGCATGATGACGTCACCGCCTATGCGGGGTGGTTGCGAGTTTCATTTCGTGTAGCTGCCGCTATGATGAAAGACTTATTTATGTTCATTCAGTTTACAAGAGACATAATAGAAATGAACTCTATCGTCATTAGAAATCTTTATCCATCCAAATCATTCACAGACAATAAACCACGCAAGTCACCTTATTCATCATCTAAGGAAGGTCACACAGATTTTAACCTTACCTGTATATAACTTTCTTACTGTGCAGAAAAATGAGTGCTGAGGTAACTTCGGCAGCATAGAACTGAGCACGGTTTTCATCAAATTTCCGTATTTGTTGAATCTGGAACATTAAATCTCCACCATTTACATACTCCATCACAAAAAAAAGCCGGTCCTGCAAGAGATCACAAAAAAGTGCAAAATATTTTTACTGAACTGTACCAGTAAACTTGTGACTTATTACTGGACCTCGCTCCCGAAATATATGATAGGGTTGGTGCGAGAACGCAGCCTTGCTTCACGCCATTGTTAATGGTGAAGGGTTCAGAGAACTCATTGCTGTATCTGACCCATCCAAGTGCTCCACTATCATAGGAGCCATCTTTTGGACGAGACACTAAATGGATGCGCCTCTGCCCTCTTAGATGAGGGACAGAGAGGTTGGGGATTGGAATTCTTCTGGCACTATTTCTCATGGTGCAACTAACAAAAACTGGCTGCCTCAGAACTCCGGTGACCTGAGTTCAACCGTAACCTCCAACATTGGTGTGGAGTTTTTATATTCTTCCTGAGATCACTAGGGTTTAAGGCAGATGGGATTAGTTCAAAAGGGCCTGTTCCTGTGTCCTGTGCTAGCCCAATGTCAACACAGACTCAATGGGCCAAAGGGTCTATTCCACACTGGACGTCTCTTTCAAAGATGAACAAACGCTGGCAACAAACTTTAGTGTTTTACTTCTGGCAACAAGTGATTATCTGGTTACTATTGAACTGATGTTTATAGAAGTTTACTGGGTCTAATTAGTTGCTATGCTACACTGAGGGAGTGATTACATTGCAAGTGTATTTTACATTTCAAACTCTCCTTCACAAAACATGAAGTGATTTGAGATTTCCTGAGGCTACAGAGTTTACAATATAAACATCTTCTATATATACTTAAAAGTTATTAACAACATATGCTCTGGAATGCAATGCCCAAAAAGTAAGGTAGGCAGAGTTTTGAATTTTGGCTTTCAATATTTAAAACTAGATAAAACTTGCGAGGCTGTGGGGAAAGAGTAGAGAGATGGGGCTTCTTGGAATGCACAACTAAAAGTGATAGGCTGCATGTTCTCCTCTCAAGTTGTAACAATTCTGTCATTACATCTGCTCTGTTACAAATCTGTGGTCTCTTCCTTTGAATCTAAACAAAGGATTTACTTTATTTTCACAAATATAGTTGTCCACCAACAAGCAACATAGTATCAGTCTTTAGAATGAACAATGCCACATTCAAAACCCAACTCTTAATTAAGTTTTTCCACCCATATTAGACTCAACTCTCTTTTGGAATTGGTTCTTGTGCTTCCTAAATGGAGAAGTACATAGCAATAGAGAAAACAGTTCAATTTGAAAATGATTAACTCCTCAAGGTCCCCTTGGTTGAGAGATTTTCACATTCCTTCTGATAGATCAGTTAAAAGAACAATGGTGAAATATCACAAATATTGAAATGAGCAATATTTAGGAGGAGAAAATATATATTTACATATACAGCAATGAGCTCTCTGAACCCCTTCTCCATTGACAACGGCGTGAAGCAAGGCTGCGTTCTCGCACCAACCCTATTTTCAATCTTCTTCAGCATGATGCTGAAACAAGCCATGAAAGACCCCAACAATGAAGACGCTGTTTACATCCGGTACCGCACGGATGGCAGTCTCTTCAATCTGAGGCGCCTGCAAGCTCACACCAAGACACAAGAGAAACTTGTCCGTGAACTACTCTTTGCAGACGATGCCGCTTTAGTTGCCCATTCAGAGCCAGCTCTTCAGCGCTTGACGTCCTGTTTTGCGGAAACTGCCAAAATGTTTGGCCTGGAAGTCAGCCTGAAGAAAACTGAGGTCCTCCATCAGCCAGCTCCCCACCATGACTACCAGCCCCCCCACATCTCCATCGGGCACACAAAACTCAAAACGGTCAACCAGTTTACCTATCTCGGCTGCACCATTTCATCAGATGCAAAGATCGACAATGAGATAGACAACAGACTCGCCAAGGCAAATAGCGCCTTTGGAAGACTACACAAAAGAGTCTGGAAAAACAACCAACTGAAAAACCTCACAACGATAAGCGTATACAGAGCCGTTGTCATACCCACACTCCTGTTCGGCTCCGAATCATGGGTCCTCTACCGGCATCACCTACGGCTCCTAGAACGCTTCCACCAGCGTTGTCTCTGCTCCATCTTCAACATTCATTCGAGCGACTTCATCCCTAACATCGAAGAACTCGAGATGGCAGAGGCCGACAGCATCGAATCCACGCTGTTGAAGATCCAACTGCGCTGGGTAGGTCACGTCTCCAGAATGGAGGACCATCGCCTTCCCAAGATCATGTTCTATGGCGAGCTCTCCACTGGCCATTGTGTCAGAGGTGCACCAAAGAAGAGCTACAAGGACTGCCTAAAGAAATCTCTTGGTGCCTGCCACATTGACCACCGCCAGTGGGCTGATATCGCCTCAAACTGTGCATCTTGGCGGGCAGCAACCTCCTTTGAAGAAGACCGCAGAGCCCACCTCACTGACAAAAGACAAAAGAGGAAAAACCCAACACCCAACCCCAACCAACAAATTTTCCCCTGCAACCGCTGCAACCGTGTCTGCCTGTCCCGCATCGGACTTGTCAGCCACAAACGAGCCTGCAGCTGACGTGGACATTTACCCTTCCATAAATCTTCGTCCGCGAAGCCAAGCCAAAGAAGAATTAAAATTGTATAAATTACATGAAACTGGATCTATTTTTATAAATACTAGTTAATAGAGTAAAACTCTCCAGTTTCTGACACCTATGGGTATTAGTAGATACTGGATAAATGAATTTGCCAGTTGCTTGAGATGGCATGTTGCGTGATTGGAGGCGCTAATTTTAAATTTTCCAATGTTTTACCCATTTAATTTCTACAGTTTTTTTTTGCGAGTTGCTTGAATTCCGGATAACGGGAATTTTACTGTATTCACAGCATGGGACTGCATATTTTTTTTCTCCACTGAGATATCATGAAAATATTTTCAGATAAACTTTACACATTTTGTACATAAACACAGAAGTATGCATATGTTAGTTGTAGATGACAGGAGATAAGTTAGAGGGACAGAAATAGTGTTGATGTTAAAAAAAAACTTAAAATATAGACTAACCCTAGTGAATGTTCAAAACACAGTAATATAGTTTAATGTAAGGAAGTATGGATGCATTCTTCTGTGACTGAAGGAAAATTTAAAAATAATTCACAATGATCAAAGTAAAAACACAAATGATGGAGGAACTCAGCAGGTCACGCAGCATCTATAGGAGGTAAAGGTATTTCATCGACGTTTCGAGCCTGAGCTCTTCAAGGTATGACTAAAAGGGCAGGCATCTGGATTAAAAGATTGGGGAGAAGGAAGGAAATGGCAGGGGAAGGATCACAGATCAATAATTGACATAGATAGGAGGACGGGAGAGGAAAAGGGGAGAATTGATTGGGGGAGGGGGTGGCTCTGTGAATACTAAGCTGGAGGAAAGGAGACAGAGGAAAAAAGGATAGAGAGAGAGAGAAAGAGAGCAAGAGGAAAGAAGACATTGTGGCGGCTCACCACGAGGCAGGTGAACTGGCCACGCGGTGGGGCAGCTGGCCAAAATGGCGCCGTCGGGCAAGGGGGTTTTCCCTTCCTTCCAGCACGGGTCTCAGAAATCCACGTTGGGGGACCACGTGACGCCCAGGTGACGTCAGCGCCCTCCAGCGCGGTTCTCAGCCAGGTTCGGACTGGGAGTATAAGTATAGCCCAGCAGCCTGCAATAAACTAGTCTGCTCACTGAGCTCAACCCGTCTGGTTGTGTGTGTTATTGCAGGAGCAATGTAGCCGCCGCTACAACATAACGATTGAAAAGTGGTGGTGCGAAATTGTGGAATTTAGTGAAACATCCACGTACATCATTAAATATGAATACACAAGCACCGCAAGTGATAAAATGAGGCAAATTAAGTAGTTAAATTTAAATTTAGACATACAGCACGCAACAGGCCCTTTTGGCCCACGAGCCCATGCCACCCAATTACATCCAAATGGCCTACACCCTGTTACGTGTGATCAAATCAGGTTTGGTGAGTTTACAGAGAAACGAGTCCAGACACAAATTAAACAAACAAAGGATGATCTTATATTGCACACATAGGAAAATGCTAACAAGAAGACACCAAAAAACACTTGGCACTTCATAATAACGTCAGCAGTCACTTCAGATACAATGATCGGCCTCCTCTCTCACACAAATGTGCAGTAATATTCAGCACACTTTTACTAGGCAGGTACTTCAACATATACTCCCGTTTCCTGTTCCAATGGGATACAGCTCAATGCCATATACCCCACACAATAGTACGGTTCCACTCTCAGTGTAGTGCACACCTTACCAATGACTCCTCCAGCGATGTCTACAGTCATGACCTGGTGTAGAGCAGCGTTCGTAGTCAGGACCAAGGAGCAAAGAGAATGATCTGCTGCACATGGTAGGCTTTTAAAGTGCAGTAAGCTGGGGAGTTCAGCCCAGGTAATCACTAAGTGATTTGAAGGGGCCAATGGTCAGGTGTGCACTAATGGGTGGGCAGAGTCCAACTTTTATTGGCATGTGATGCGACTTCTGACTTGGTTCCAGATGGAGAGGTCACGTGCCCTTCCACAATCCATATTCCCACCTGGTTTCAGACAGAGAAGCCTCATGACCCTCCACAATCCACACCCCGGGTATGTTTTGAATGGTGGGAGGAAAATGGAGCACCCCTCTGGGTGCCACATCTACACACAGGGAGAACATACAAACTCCTGACAGACAGCACCAAATTTGAACCCCAGTCACTGGCATTGTAATACCTTTGCACTATCCACTATGCTAACTGTGCCACCCTCAAAAGAAGCCAAGGATTTTTATGGAGCCTGATCAGAAGCACAGATACTGAACACTGTGCTGTGCTGATACACTGTGGTAGGAGTAAAAACAGCTCTTCATGTATTTAAACATGAAAATCTGCAGATGCTGGGCCTTGGTGCAATACACAAAAGTGCTAAGTGATATTCAGCAGGTCATACGCACCCATGGGACATAAAAGAAAGTCGATGTTTAAAGCCTGACCCCTGTGTCAGGAATCCTCAGGTATTTAATTTGTTTAAACAACTGACAATAAGAGTTAATTGTTTTGAAAGTTTAATGCAAGTATGAATAAAGGTAAAGATTGATGTAAGAATGTTAAGCCATCTATGTAAATTCAACCCTCTTCCCAGCTCAAAGAGGAATCATTAAGAGATGGATCAGTTTCTTATGGATTTAATAAAGCAATATCACCTACGGCTCCTAGAACGCTTCCACCAGCGTTGTCTCCGCTCCATCCTCAACATCCATTGGAGCGCTTTCATCCCTAATGTCGAAGTACTCGAGATGGCAGAGGTCGACAGCATCGAGTCCACACTGCTGAAGATCCAGCTGCGCTGGGTGGGTCACGTCTCCAGAATGGAGGACCATCGCCTTCCCAAGATCATGTTATATGGCGAGCTCTCCACTGGCCACCATGACAGAGGTGCACCAAAGAAAAGGTACAAGGACTGCCTAAAGAAATCTCTTGGTGCCTGCCACATTGACCACCGCCAGTGGGCTGATATTGCCTCAAACCGTGCATCTTGGCGCCTCACAGTTTGGCGGGCAGCAACCTCCTTTGAAGAAGACCGCAGAGCCCACCTCACTGACAAAAGGCAAAGGAGGAAAAACCCATCACCCAACCCCAACCAACCAATTTTCCCCTGCAGCCGCTGCAACCGTGTCTGCCTGTCCCGCATCGGACTTGTCAGCCACAAACGAGCCTGCAGATGACGTGGACTTTTACCCCCTCCATAAATCTTCGTCCGCGAAGCCAAGCCAAAGAGAAAAAAATTAAATTTTAACATATCCCAAACAGAATGCAATTTGTTTAATTTAATCCATTCTTCAGAAACTCATTTTACTACAATTCTGATCTCACTCCAGATAGCAGTCACAGTTCAAATGTTGAAATAAAAGATTGTTGCTGCAAATAACTTCCTTCACTTGTCATGAAGAAGTGTGCTCAAGACAGAAAGAAGTGCCTTGGAAAATTACATTTTAACTATTCTCCAGGGTTAGCCTGAAAGCTTTGGCTGCAGCCATGAGCTGTGTTTTCATGTAACTAACTCTTATCTCAGTTACCATTCTGTGGAAATTGCACAATGTCTTCAGCCCAAGCCACACTCCCTTATTAACTCTTTCACACACTGCCTCACTTACTCTCTCAGACGCACTGCTGCTGAAGAGGAGGATAGGAGAGATGACGGGAGCAGCAGTAGAGAGAGGGACTGGAATATCAGGGTTGGTGACAGAGAGCAGGATGAACAGTGGGCCTCATGGACATCTTAGACCAAACAGGAGCAGGCCACTCAGTCCTTCAAACCTGCTGCCATTCAATACAATCATTGCTAATTCAACCCAGACCTTGCCCCCCCTTTTTATTTTCCAGTTCCCTTCAGTCCTAATCTTGTAACTATGTCCCCTTGTTGAAGATCCACTCACAGGTGGAAGCATCTCAATAGCAACACAGTCGCATCTCCACTCAGGACCTTTTATTTCAATGGAGATGCTATTGCAAAGGTTGCTGTGAGTTAGTGCAGCTTGCCAGCAAGGGGCAGATGTCAGATTTGATCTTTGTTCACATGACAGTATCAATGAATCCTAGATCATATAACAGTGAATAGTACAGCATAGGAACAGGTCCTTTGCCCCATATGTCTGTGCTGAACGGGATGCGCAAATCAATCTAAAGCATCTGCCTGCACTCAGTGATGAGTCACTTCTCCCCCAACCTGGGTGTGAGGGGGGAAGAGTCTGAATCACCCATGTTCCCAGCCTGCTCACTGAAGAATCATGCCTGTGGATGAGGAAGAACAACAACTGGTTCCAACATGAGTCACAAGACAATGGTGTTAAGAAGTATGAATGGTGTTTATTTAATTAAGATACATTCACCAAGAAGGGAATATGATTACTGACCATGAGAAATTGCCATTGTTAACAAAAATACCTAGAATTTCCCTCAATTTTGCCTGTGAGTCAGTTGCAATTATTTTGAAGTTCATCCTTCCCTGTAATCTGACATCACTTCCTCAATCTGCAGCTGTCCAAGATAATAAAGGCAAGTTAAGTATTTGGATGGCAGTAGGCCAACTAATAGTTTGGTTGCTATTAAGTGGTTCAGTTGCACATGAGGCCCAAGGCTGGATACTGAGAGGTGGTGAGAAGTGGGCAATGCAGGGAGCTGAAGGAAGGAAATGTTAGCTGCAAGGGATCATGGGCTGAGGAGTTGGATCAGTAGTTAAGAGTTGAATTGCTGACCTACAAATTATTGTGGCACACACTGGTCTGGCATGAGCATGTTGGGTCTAATGGCCTTCTCTGTGTCATAAATTTCTCTGATTCAATAATTACATGGTTTTCTCCAATATCAAAATATCCTCGACTGTAACTCAATTGTTTAGCAATGTTTCTCTTCATTTCCATTAAAACCAGTTGAACAGGAAACCACAAGTCATGATTGAACCTGTAGAAGTCTCCTCTTTCTTTTTACTGCCAGGTTTATTTGATCAAGTTTGTTATTTGTTCACATGAATCCTAGAACGTATAACATTGAAGAGTACAGAATAGGAAAAGGGCCTTCAACCCACGTGTCTGTGCTGAACATGATGCCTAAAATCAATCTAAATCATTGTTGCTTGCCCCTGATAGATATCCATCCATCCCCTTCAAATTCATGTGTCTCTCTAGAAGCCTCTTAAATGCTATTATTATATCTGCTTCCATCTCTACCCTAACAGCCCATTCCAGGCACCTACAAAATGTTCGCCTTAAACTTCGTCCCCCTTATCTTAAACACGTCTTCTAGTGTGTGACGGTTTTATCCAGGGGAAATGATTCTGCCTGTCCAACCTATTAATGCCTCTTGTGATTTTATAGACCTCTATAAGGTCACCCCTCAGCCTCCTCCAGAGAAAGCAACCAATGTTTTCTCCAAAGCTCACCCTGGAAAACCTCCTTTGTACCCTTTTCAAGGGCTCAACATCCTTCCTGTGATGGGGCGTCCAGAATTGCATACAGTATTTTAACAGAAGGTTTATTTGGTGCAACACGACCTCCTTACTTTTGTACTCAATGCCACAGCCATTGAAGGCAGGCATAATTTCTTTACCACCCTATCCTTTCTGTGGCCTCTCTCGATAAGCTATGGACCTGAATACCCATATTGCTCTGTGCATCAACAGTTTTGAATTCTACTTTTTCAATCTTTTTATTGGTTTTTGAGAAAATAATATCAAATATATATGATACAAAGTTCAAGTAAAAGTAAATTAAAATTACAGATAGTAAAAAAAAGTAAACAAGATACATATGATTCATGTGGTTGATTAAAAAAAAGAAAAAAACTATTACTAATGTAGTTGCTAACCCCAAACTATTATCTGAGTGATTATAATCAAAGCCACGTGTCGACTAATTTCAATACTAATAGTTCAAAAAATGAAAAATAAAAAAGAATTTTGATAAAAAGCAAAAATAATTGATCAATAAAATTTGAAAATAATAGTAGAAATAACCCCCAAAGAGAATTTTCTTTCAGTCATTTTAGTAGTTAAGCACCTGATTTTTTTGCCATCAAATCCAATAGCCATTATGTCTGTGTGGGAAGGACAAAATCTTTCCACCGCAGCAAAATGAACCTTCTAGTAATCAGGGAAGCAAAAGCAACCACATGGGATTGAGATAGAGTCAAAATTAAGCCCATTGGTCCCCTCATTCCAGAAATAGCAATATAAGGGCTTGGAGAGAGATTTATATCAAGAATTTCTTTTGGATTCTTCCCGCTCTTTTGATTCCTCAATCTCTTTTAAAATTGGTAAAAAAACAATTGAATTATTTAGTTATTACTATTACTAGAAAAATCACTAACTTGTTTAAGGAAAATTTTCTTACTTTATTGAATCAGGTTAAGAAATCCTTATCTCAATGGTCTCCTCTGTCGATGATGTTAATAGGGAGGGTTAATATGATTAAAATGAATATCCTTCCTAATTTCTTGAATATTTTTCAAGCTATCCCAGCATTTGCTACTAAATCTTTTTTTTATTCATTAAGACTCAATTATTTCCTCTTTTATATGGAAAAATAAGAATCCCGTTTGAAAAAAAACCTTCAAAATACTAAGGGGAATGGGAGCTTGGCATCTGAGATATTATTCCTGGGCAATGAACATCAGATATATCATTATTTGGATACATCATAATGAATATTCAGGTGCCTCAGGATGGATTGACTTAGAGACTAAATCCATTAAAAGACATTCTCTTATCTTAATATTTGGAGTACATTTGCCTTTTTTGCTCTTCAAATTAACTGATAATTTGGTAGTTAGACATATATTGTGAATTTGGTTCCAATTAGAAAGCATTTTGGTTATCATAGATTTTTACTAATTAGTCCAATTTTAAGTAATTCCTTTTTTAAAAATTCTTGGTTCAAGACATTGGATATACTCAATGGTCTAGGTTAGGTATTAAATATTTCTTGGACTTGTATATAGTTTTAAGAGTTCTGTCATTAACTCAATAGATTCCCATTATATTTGACCCCCCTCCCAAAAATCAACACCTCACACTGATCTAGATTAAACTCCATCATTTCTCTGCACCTAAGTGCAACTGATCTACATCCTGTTGTATTCTTTGATAACCCTCTACATTGTCCCCAACTCCAACGATCTTGGTGACAGCATAGAGTCCTGATCACAAGCCACTGGCCCGATTAACACCCTTCCACCTCTTTCCTCTGTATTCTATGGACAAACCAATTCCATATCCAAACTTACAATTCTCCATAGATATGGCCCATCAAAACCTTCTGGATCAGGTTACTATAAGGGGCCAAATTCAAACTATCCATTCATCATAGAACAAGTCATGCTCACTGAAGATGATTTTATAAATTGGTTAAAGTTTAAAGCAGCGATTCTCAACAGGGGCCATACAGCCCCTGGGAGCCAATCAGATTTAAGGAGGGGGGGAGGGAGGGGGCACAGGCTAGGCTTTGCTGCATAGTTGCCAAGCCATGCAATATTTTTTCAAGGTTGGAGGCATTTGGAGACAATCTAGAATGACCTAGATAAATGTGGAAAATAAACAATGTTTCAGTGTTCCTTGCTTCAACACAATTGTGTATGACTGACATGGAACCAACTTTGGCTATGAATTGCCTTCACATAGTTTACCCCTTTTGTTCTATTGCTTTCAATTCCAGGAAATAAGTGTGCAGGCCAAAAAGTTTAGCTCCATATTTCTTGCATCCACAAGTGCCCTCATTTGGCTTGGGTGTGATGGATAGTGAATGCCTGTCTCCTTCTGCTGGTTTTTGTTGAAGAAGATATATAGTGTTCATTATTTTCCATAAAACCTTAGCCAACATTTGACCCTTGTTAAGAAGTGCTTTCATTTTGAAATAGTTAATTTTTGTTACTTTCAGAAATAATTTTATCCATGAGTTCCTCAGAAATAAAGAAATGTCAGCAGGATTTGGTGTATGGATTATTTCAGAGCCCTTTGAAATAATTTCAACAAAAGGCCAACACTCAAAAAAATGATTACTGAAATGTCACAGAAATTAGAAAAGGGCCTTCTTGCATCATACAAGTGAATTGATTGCTAGGTGTGGAAATGCTCATTACATTGCACTCAGTGTCCATATTAACATCTGACTTCATGAACTTAAATGCCAAAGAAAGTATTCAAGGAATTCCTTTAAGTAATACCACTGCATGTGGAAGAATTGATGAGATGACAAGTGACAGAGAAAAGCAATTCATTTCATTACAATCAAAGAAATTACAATTAGATGAATCCACGCTTCAAGAGAACGACTCTCTTCTCATGGCTTATGCCAGATTCTGGAATGGAAACGAGCTGATGGAAGAGATGTTTAATCCAGAAGGATTAAAACAGATTCTAAGGGATGGACTATTTTTGAAAAGAATTACATGAACAAGAACAGTATTCCATTCGAGAGCTTCGTTGCCTGTGCCAACTGATGGTGCCGTTTCAGTGATTGGACGATACAGAGGGTTCATCACATGCCTAAAAAATGTTTTACCTTCCGTTTTATTGTTCAATACATCATCCGTAGGGAGCATTTTGTGGCTCAAAATTTGGGAGGATGTTTAAATGCTTTGCTTTTGATTGTCATAAAGACTTTATAAAATCACATCCCCTTCAAGACCTTCTACATAGCAGCTGTGTGAAGAAAATGACAAACATTTCCAGATGCTATTGCTGCTGCACTCCGAGGTGAGGTGGCCGTCCAAAGGAAATTGTCTTCATCATTTAGTAGCACTCTGGGACACGATTGTTTCCTTTCTTCCTCATAACGAGCATGGAGGAAAACCCATTGAGGCAAAGGCGGACATATTTTATCTAGCAGATGTCTCTGACAAACTCAATTTATTGAACAAGACCTTACAGGGTAAACACAGTAACCCCACTGATAGTAAGGAAGCCATTGTTTCTTTCCTCAAAAAACTCTAAACCTATTGGAGTAATATCAGACATCATGAATTTTTACAATTTCCAAATCTGAACATGAATGCAGAGGAACTCAAGGACATTATTGTTTATGTGAATCACCTAAATCCAAACACACACAGATCTGCAGGAACAATTTAATGATTGGAAAAATCCCAATAGATAGTATCTGATCTGAATACGTCAGATAAATTTGAACCCCCCCATATTGACGCAGCTATTCAAGGGAGGTTGATTGATCTTCAGAGTGAGAGAAATGAACGCTGTATGTTCAATAAATTTGAAAAAAAGATACTTGGGTTAAAAGTAATCTGCCAAGTAGATTTCCAAAACTATGGGGAAGGCCAAAATATTTTTCATTGCCTTTCCCTTTATATACTTAGTTGAATGTGAGTTCAGCAAAATAGTCTCCTTGACAAAATCCAGCAACAGACTCAATATCACAACAAGAGATGACCTTCAATTATCACTGTCCGATTTGGAGCCCGACATCAAAAACCTTGCACGGGAACATCAAGCTCAAGGATCACACTAAAATTTTCATTTTGTCAGAATTATTTTTTAAAGTTCTTCATTAAGTTTTCACATCCCTGAATTTATGCTAAGGTTCCCTAATGAATTATTGTGTACAAACCATTTTGTTCCAAAAAATCTTTTTAAACTTTTTGCAATATTTGTGTTTCCTTCTTTTCTAAATGTTCAATAAGAATGATTTCATATTTGTCTGTCTGTCTGTTCTGGAATCACAATCCACAGATGTTACACTCAGAATAACATCTGTTTTCTTTTCACCTCACGTAACAAAATATTTCTAATGTTTTTTTAACGTAATTGGTAGGAGAGAAGTACAGTAGAAACCATCTAAACTTGACTGCTTCACAGGGAAGTGGGCTCATAAACTTTGAGCAGAGTCTGAAGGAGGCCAGAGCCAACACAAAATTTGAGAACAACTGGTTTAAAGCATCAAGAGGAAAAAAAAAAGATTTTTAAAAAAGCCTTGCAATAAGCTATAGACAGATGAGAAGTTTTTGGTTCTTAACTTGGCTTAAAGGGCACAGAAACCCCAGGGAGTTAATGATACCAGGGAGTAATGCTGACAGTGGAATCCTACAAATCTTTTTTGTACAACTTGTGTATTTCCTTTATCTGTTCCAGCTTTAAGCCACATATATTAAGCCAATTGTAAGATTTCTAACAATACCTTGCTTGAAATCAGATTGGTCACCACCATAATGGCAGCACTCAAACATAACAGAGAAACAAAAATGCTTTGTATGCAATAGGTAGCCTGGTTCAGCAGCTGTGTGTAGTAAAATCCAAAAATCCAGATGCTAGAAATCCGGACCACCTGAGAAAACGAACTTCTCAAAAAAAATTTGGCTTTTGTTTGTATGCATGCATAAGCGCCACAGATGCATGGCAGCAACAAAAGGGAGTCATGGAAATGTAAGAAAAAATATCTATTTTTTAAAAACTTTGTACTTTATATGATAAAAATGTTTGGTTAATTGTGACAGTATTTAGATTTGTTTTTGGGAGGTAAATTGGGGCAGGGTTTTTAGTGTAGGTCACATACAAACACTTTAAAACAGATCTTAATTAAAATACTGGAGCTCTGCTAATGCTAGACACGTCAGCCCCAGAGCCTTTGCAAAAACTTTGAAGAGTGCCAAGAGACTTCACTAATGGATTGTTGTTTACAAAAAGGCAACAGATGAAAGAATTTGTCGGAGCCACAAACTGTCTGCAGTGGAACTTGCTGTTCTAATAGGGTCATGTGGTTTTGCAAGCAGAGAGAGTAAAACAGGCTTTTCTCTCTGAGAGAGATAGAGAGAAAGAGAGAGAGAGACACACACAGACAGATCAGTTCTGCAGTTTTATAGTTGGCAGCAGCAACTGGCACAGGAACAGGACACGCTGTCAAGCTTGTGGCAAACTCCATTTGGAAGACGGGTTGTGAGTTCTTAGTTCAGCCTGGTCAAAGCCCTTGTGGTTCATACAAGAGGAGAGGACTGGCTGTCTAATGTTTCACTTGAAATAAGGGAAACAAAAAGAAACTCTGTGATGACCTGAAAGAAAGAGGTTATCATCTAGAGAACCCTGAGGAAGCAAGTTTCTATGGCAAGACTCTGAAGTGGCTGATTAAAAAGGAATCAGTTGTGGGTGTCCAACGTACAACAAATATCTCTCTGAAAACCGACAAGAACTTTCCTGAGCAGTAACCACTTACCTTTCAAGCACCAAAGCCTGGTGAATTTTATAAATGTTAAATTCTGTGCACAGTATAAGAATTGCCTGCAACCAGTGAACTTGGAGGAATGAGAACTGAGATTGGACTGTGAACCAAAGAACTTTTCTGAACTTACACGCACATTACATATACATGTGCTTAGAATTTGAAGGGGGGGGGGGTTAAGTTAGATTAGTTCAGTCAATAGTGATAAGTTAAAGTGTGATTCTATTTTCATGTTTAAAGATAATTAAAAGCAGCTTTTGTTTAAGTAACCATTTGTCTTGGTGAATATCTATTGCTGCTGGGTTTTGGGGTCCTCTGAGCTCATAATGTAATGAACTATCAAAATTTATTCTCCTTAAATTTGAATTTTAAAGTACTGCCCATGAATCCGGAAAATCCAAAAATATGGACTGACCCAATCCCTGAGCAGTCCAGATTTTAGGACTTTTACTGTATTATTTTTGTGTAGTCATCCAGCAAAGGGCAGCACAGTGGGACAACCTGGAGACTCAATAGGCCATTTCATGTCGGGCCTCCGTCTTGAGACTGGCTACAGAGCGGATAGAAAAATGGGAACTTACCTTTCGGACAGCAGCCCTAAAAGTCTGCTCCCGTGTCCCATTCATATCCGGAGGCACCTCATAGCACCCTCCAGATCCGTCGGAGTTAGGGCGACTTGTGCTGTAGCGCCATCTGTCATCAATATGCGGCAGAGCAATGGCTGACTTCCCTACCCATAATCCGCCACACAGCTGAAATCGCTCTATGGTTCCCAGAACAGTTCCAGCTGTGTGGGGGATTATGGGTAGGGAAGTTGGCCATTGCTCTACTGCGTTTTGAGCCACAGAGATCAGCCCCAAAGGCCGAAGTGGCCCGATGTGGCTGTCCCAGCCCACACCGGCTGCCCCGTCGGCTCCTGCTGCCCTGGCGGTCCCCACTGACAGCTCCTGCGTCCTGACGATCCCTGCTGTCCCAACTGCCCATGCTGCCCCAACTGCCCCCACTGACATGCCCGGTCACC